>NC_133370.1:28667954-28851661 GCF_049309525.1 Garra rufa
CTTGATTGCTTCCGTGTCATCGAGGACATAGCGGCTTATTGGCTTTAGAGCAAGCTTTCTTACTGAGAGATACATATCTGATGGTTTGTAGGTTTCCTTACAGTCTCTTTGTAGACGTTTTCATTTGCATAGAGATGGAAATAGTGTTACGTTGCTCTAGCAGCTTGCTTTTTCTCTTTTATATTTGTATTTGTTGCAGGGAGCAGCTGGACGATTCTACAGTGACTCGATTGTTTAATCAGTGCATGAACAGTTTGAACATCCTCATTTATCTTATTTGTAAGTTTCTGCCATATCTGTGTGTGCTTCAGTATGCTGACCCCGTGGCTGACCTGCTGGACCAGTGGGGTGTGTTTCGGGCACGACTCTTCCGGGAATCCTGCGTTTTCCATAGAGGGAACTATGTCAAAGATCTAAGTCGGCTCGGGAGAGAGCTCAGGAACGTCATCATCGTGGACAACTCCCCTGCTTCCTACATTTTCCATCCTGAAAATGCTGTGAGTTTTGATTGTCAATGAAAGTCTTAAAGGGATAGTTCAACACAAAATTTAAATTCTGTCATTAATTATTCACCCTGAAAGACCTTCATTCATCTTTGGAACACAAATTAAGATGTTTCTGTTGAAATGCAAGAGCTTTCTGACCCTGCATAGACAGCAAGGGTCCTTCCACCTTTAAAGGAACACTCCACTTTTTTTGGAAATAGGCTCGTTCTCCAACTCCCCCTGAGTTAATAAGTTGAGTTTTACCATTTTGAAATCCATTCAGCCGTTCTCCTGTTCTGGCGATATCACTTTTAGCATAGCTTAGCATAGATCATTGAATCCTATGAGACCAATAGCATCGCGTTCAAAAATGACCAACGAGTTTCGATATTTGTCCTATTTAAAACTCGACTCTTCTACAGTTATATTGTGTACTTATACCGGCGGAAAATGTAAAGCTGCAATTTTCTAGGCCAATAAGTTTAGGAACTACACTTCCATTCCGGCGTAATAGTCAAGGAAGTTTGCTGCCGTAATATGGCCGAAGCAGGCGCAGTAATACCACGCAGCACATGTGGAAATGCTAACCCAGCTGGGAACTAATTTCAGGCGCTGTGTGATAATACTCCACCTGCTTCGGCTGTGTTACGGCAGCAAACTTCCTTGACTATTACGCCGGAATGGGAGTGTAGTTCCTAAACTTATCGGCCTAGAAAATTGCAGCTTTACATTTCCGCCGGTCTTAGTACACGATATAACTGCAGAAGAGTCGAGTTTTAAATAGGACAAATATCGAAACTCGTTGGTCATTTTTGAACGCGATGCTATTGGTCTCATAGGATTCAATGATCTATGCTAAGCTATGCGAAAAGTGATATCGCCAGAACAGGAGAATGGCTGAATGGATTTCAAAACGGTAAAACTCAACTTATTAACTCGGGGGGGGGGGGGGGGGGGAGTTGGAGAATGAGCCTATTTCCAAAAAAAAGTGGACTGTTCCTTTAAGGCCCAGAAAGGTAGTAAGGACATAAGAAGAATAAAATAGTCCATGTGACATCAGTGATTCAACCGTAATTTTATGAAGCTACAAAAATACTATTAGTGTGCAAAAATAACAACTTTGTTTACGCATAGTAGCATGCATAGTAGTAGTCACCCAAATTATTATTTTTAGTGAATCGAACACACACCCCTTACAATTACTATGTTGTAAGACTTAAATGGGTTAATATGGTTGAGCTGGCTGTTCATAAGACAGTGTGTAGTTAAAGCTACACTTATTTTTTTTTTTTGGTAAAAAATTGTAATGATAAAAAAACAAAACGATGTTCCAGATTCACTAAACAGGGCAAATTAGCGTTAGAGCGCAATTCCATAAAAGCACTGATGGGAGGGGAAAATTCTGTGTGTGATTTGCTAACAATGCACACATTAAAGACACTGACACAGCCTGATCATTTCCATAATGACCAGCGCAATCTACTAAGAGCAGCGCAAATTACTGCGTAATTTGGGCGTTAAATAATGGTGCAAATACCAGTAATTTGACAAGCGCAAATGTTAGTAAATCACATTGCGTGATTCATTTTAATACTCTCCTCCCATAAATTGTGTCTGAAAGGGAAACTCCTATATATTCAATAAGGTCAGGTAATTTTATTTTCACCATTTAAATGGTTTCATTAAATTTTAATGATCAAAGCCGTATCTAATTAATTGATTTAAAAAAAAAAAATCAACGAGTAAATTCCATTTTTGTGACAGGATTCCATCCACATTTTCCCCATTGTGGAAATAATTAAATAATTAAATATTTATATAAATTATACATGTACACTACCAGTCATAAGTTTTTGCACCGTAAGATTTGTAATCTTTTTATGAAGAAGTCTCTTCTGCTCACCAAGCCTGCATTTATTTGATCAAAAGTACAGCAAAACAGTACAATTTTGAAATATTTTTACTATTTAAAATAACCGTTTTCTATTTGAATATATATATCCTGTGATTTTTAAAAGCTGACTTTTTAGCGTCATTACTCCAGTCACATGATCCTTCAGAAATCATTCTAATATTCTGATTGCTGTTTAAAAAACATTATTTTTATGTTGAAAACAGCTGAGTAGATTTTTTTTTCCCCAGGTTTCTTTGATGAATAGAAAGTTCAGAAGAACAGCATTTATCTGAAATAGAACTGGTTTGTTATACTATAAATGTCTTTATCATCACTTTTGATCAATTTAAAGCATGCCTGCTAAATAAAAGTATTAATTTCTATAATTGATTTTAAAATGTACTCAACTGTTTTAAATGTTATTAATAATAATAATAATAATAATAAAAATTCTTGAACAGCAAATCAGCATTTCTGAAGGATCATGTGTCACTGTAAACTGGAGTAATGATGCTGAAAATTCAGCTTTGATCACAGGAATAAATTACATTTTAAAATATATTCAAATAAAATTTCAAGTTATTTTAAGTACTAAAATATTTCACAATGTTACAGCTTTAGCTGTATTTTGGATCAAATAAATGCAGGCTTGGTCAGCAGAAGAGACTCATTTATAAAAAATAAACTTAATAAAAATTTTACTGTCTAAAATCTTTTAACTGGTAGTGTTTATATTATTAAAAATAATAATGATCTTATAATTTGGATATTGCATTCCCCAACCTCAAAATGTTTCTGCCTCATAAGTGCCAAAAGAATCATCATTGAATCAAAATATTAAGAATCAGAACCAAAATGAATACATTTCTTGGTTCCCATTCTTGTTCTTGTTTATTATATTTAGTACTTAATTCAGTTTCAGCAACAATTCACACTGTCCAAAACTGGTACAACGCCACTCTGGCAGCTTTTTTGTTGTTGTCACATTGAAAGTGAAAGTGCTGCACAATGTGACAAAGTACTCTGTTGTTCATTATCAAGATTTTGGACCACAGACATTTCATAACATAAGATTGTATTATCTGATTATTACGTAATGTCAGGTAATAACTGTGTGTGTGTGTGTGTGTGTGTGTGTGTGTGTGTGTGTGTGTCTTGTAAAGGTTCCCGTGCAGTCGTGGTTTGATGACATGAATGACACGGAGCTCCTGGACCTGCTGCCTTTCTTTGAGGGACTGAGCAAAGAGGAGGACGTGTACGGGGTGCTGCAGAACCTGAGGGGCAGGTAGCAGGCTTGAGCCCCGGCGGCCGGCGGCGAGGGGCCGGTGCGAGTCCCCCCCGGTGGAGAGCGGAAGAGCCGCTCGGCTCCCAGCTCCTCTCTCCTCCAGCCTGCAGTCCTCACCTCACCCATACTCCCAACCAGGACACGCACACAGTGACATAAACAGACTTTGAACATTTAAAGGACACTCAAATATTTCTCTTTTGAAAAGTGCTTATGATAAACCAAAAAAATCAACTTCTTCTTTTCCTTTCCCTTTTTTCGAAACGAAATATCCGAGTCATAACCATTCTCCGAGGTGTTGCTATGCAGGTAGAAATCCGTAGGGTTAAAGGACTGTGGGGTTTCCTCTCCGACCCAACAAAGTGCCTTTTTTGAATGTCATTTTTACGGGGGAAATTAACATTTTGTACACAGACGTATTTCCAGAGAAACCTAATCTTTACAAGAATTATATGCTTTAAAAACGGAGGCAGGTCAGACTCTCTTTTTATAAAAGCACTGTTAAAGAGGCCAGAGATTTTTAATTATGTAAAGCTGGGTACACGTCTCCATCTTTCGTTCTTCTCGTGCTCCTTTCGTTTCAATTTTTGCTTTAGCTTGTGCCATTATATAGACCGAGACTATTATCTTAGACTTGTGTATGTTTAGTTTGTTTTCTAAGAGCAAAGGAATGCGTTTGCACTTGTTAGGTTACTCGTCTCATATACCACAGCCTCTTTTGCCAACTAACCTAGAAGACACAATCTCGTACCGTGCCAATTGATATTTGTCTCGCGATCCCATGCTGAAGTACTTTCGGTTTTCGGCAAACAGGCCCGACGCTAATATTGGTGCTGGAGACAAATGTTTGGACATTTCAAAAACACGCAATTCCGAAACTTTACGTTGATCTGAATGCCTTTGGTGAAGTAGCGTAGACACTGCAGTTGGCAGTTGTTCCCCCCAGGTAGTGTTTGTAAGGGGAAGTGTCCTTTATGGAAACCAGGATGCACAATTGCAAATGTATCCCTTTTATCATTTTAATTCTTTCTGTTTGAGTCGTGAGTTATCGAGAACTGGTACAGGTCCATCATCTTCATCTAGATTTTTGTTTCGACTTTGTTTTAAACCATACCCTGCTGCTGCTACCGCTGTATACTACACTACAAAAGACCTCCCTGTAGGGTACGTCGAGTACCATCCCAGGGACTAGAGCGCTGTGCGGCTTGTTGCCAAAGCGTAGTCCAAGGGCGGAACGAACGCTGTAGAGCCTTAAAGGGTTTGCTCTTATCCTGAAAAGCTAAACGGAGCCCTTTTCTCCCACTGAGATTCTTTGAAAGCGTTTGGCGCAAGCTGCGCAGGCTCTCCATCACCGCAGTGCCTAAGATGAGAGGAGCAGCGACGGGACGTCCCGATCCGCTGCTGAACAGGCAATAACCTCTCTTTCTCTTTTTGTCTCTGCCCAGAGTCCGCCACGTCACAGTTCGGTCACTACACGTTGTCCTCTGTTTTTTTTTTTTTTTTTTTTTCCCCTCAGTCTTTCATTGTCTACCTCTCTCTATCTCTCTTTATCCTGAGAGAGATTCATTTTCACGTTTATGGTCTTCTGTCAGTATTTGAGATGTATGCTTAATTATGTTAGCCCACACTTTGCTGTTTTCTGCTTGTTGATGTGCTGTACAGCCTCTCTTTCTGGACATTTGGCTTGCTAATGTTTTTGATTTCTAGCTTTCACTTTGCAAATTTCACTTTTTGTTCTTTGAACACAGACTTCCGTTGATCTGACAGCGTTGAAACACTATTGGTTTTGCTCACAGTTGTTGTTTGCTTCTGTTCTCCATGTGTTTTCCCACGTCTGAACTGTCAGGTGCTGTTTTTAATACACATTGTACACATTTTCATGATGTCACTTAAATATCTCAAGTTGACACGTCCTATTAAATTATGCCTTATTTTCTTTATCAGCTTTTTTTTTTTCTAGTAAGCCATACAGACATTTTAAATGGTCCACAGATTGACTCGGGGGTTTGAAATCCGTTTTGGAGAGGCTGTGCAGTGCTGATGTTTGGAGTATATTTCAAGCTGAATTGATTCATGGTTGTCGTAAGTTTTCTTCCGGACTCTGACATGTTATATTAAAGCACCTTTTTAAAAAACAACACAATGACTCTTGATTTTTTTTTTTATATTGCAGTGTGGTAAAAGTTCAGGTGTGTTTTAGCATATGTGACCCTGGACCACAAAACCAGTCTTAAATAGCACGGGTATATTTGTAGCAATAGCCAAGAATACATACACTATATTGCCAAAAGTATTGGGACACCCCTATCTTTAGAACAGAAAAAGGCACTTCCAAAACCGTGGCATAATTCATGTATTTAAAAATTGTTTTTCCATCTCTGCTGCGCCAGTTTTGGAAGTGTCTAAAATGACTGTACCCTTATGTAAGTCATTGGTGCTTGGCGATGAGATTTTGGCTCAAGGTCTGCATTTAAAGTCACACCAGAGGTGTTCAGCTGGGATTACGACTTCATGCAAACCAGTCAGGTTCTTCCACACTGACTGAATCAATCATTTCTATTTAAACCTTGCTTTATACACTTAGGCATTGTCATGTTAGAATAGGAAAAGGGTCCTGTCCAAACTGTTGCTATTAAATTAGAAGTGCACAATTCCCTAGAATATCATTATATGGTTAAACAGTAAGATTTGAACTCATGGGAATTACTAAAGTAGTTAAACCTGTTCATTAGAAGAGGGTGTCCCAATACTTTTAGCAATATAGTGTTTATAGGTCAAAATGATTTTTCTTTTACGCCAAAAATCATTAGGATATCAAGTAAAGATCATGTTCGGTACAGATATTTTGTAAATTTCCTACCGTAAAGTATATATAAACGTAATTGTTGATTTGTAAAAATTAATTAAGAACTTCATTTGGACAACTTTAAAGACGATTTTCTCAATATTAATTTTTTTTGCACGCTCAGGTTCCAGATATTCAAGTAGTTGTATCTCAGCCAAATATTGTCCTGTCCTATCAATGGAAAGCTTATTTGTTCAGCTTTCAGATTTCAAAAACTTGACTCTCATAACTGGTTTTGTGGTCCAGGGTCACATATCTTAAGTGGTTGAGAGATTTTTAGATTTTAGAGGTTTTCAGAATTAGAAGGCAAGTAATTGAAGCGCTAATTAGGTTTAATGATTGTAAGCTCAAGTTTGTCTCCTAAAACTTTTTTTCTTCATTAGTAAATGTTGAGTGTGAATGCTGATAAGAAAAAAGCTCTACAATTCCAGTAAATACAGTCTGAGATTGCTCTTATTTAAAGTAAAGTTAATTTACAAATTATAATATCAGCATAATGATTTGACCCTGGACCACAAAACCAGTCAAATAAGAGTCAGTTTTTTTTTTTTTTTAATTGAGATTAATGCATCATCTTTCCACTGATGCATGGTTTGATAGGACAGGATATTTGGCCGAGATACAACAGTTTGAAAAGCTGGGATTTGAGGGTGCAAAAAAAAATCTAAATATTGAGAGAATCACCTTTAAAGTTGTCCAAATGAAGTTCTTAGCAATGCATATTACTAATAAAAAAAGTTTTGATTTATTTACAGAAGGAAATTTTGACTTATACAATGTATTTTTGGCTATTGCTACAAATATACCCATGCTACTTAAGACTGGTTTTGTGATCCAGGGTCACATTTGATAAGTTGAATTCCAAATGTCTTGGTATGTTTTTTTTTCTTTGATTTAATGAAGTTCACTTCCAGAAAGAAAATGTCCTGATAATTTACTCACCCCCATGTCATCCAAGATGTGTCTTTCTGTCTTCAATCGAAATTAAGGTTTTTTGAGGAAAAATTCCAGGATTTTTCTCCATATAGTGAACTTCAATGGGTAGCAGTAGGTTGAAGGTCCAAATTGCAGTTTCAATACATCTTTAATGCATCTGCATGATCCCAACCAAGGAATAAGAGTCTTTATCTAGCAAAACAATCTGTAATTTTCTAAGAAAAACACAAATTTATATACTTTTTAACCACAAAAGCTTGTTTTGCACTAGCTTGACCTCACGCAAATATGACGTAGATGGAAGTATTGACCCAGTGTTTACAAACCGAACTTGCACGAATTAAAAAAAAAAGGCTAAAACAATGATGTCGGACGATTTTGAAGTTGAAGAAAATCAGACGAGTTTTTCCCCTACCCTACCTTTTTGAACCGAAGTATACAGGCAAAGAACTAAACATACAACGCATGCACATCGCAGAGCTAGTCTAAAATGAGCTTGTGTGGTTAGAAAGTACATACATTTGTATTTTTATCCGAAAATGGCAGATCATGTCGATAGATAAGACACTTATTCTTGGGTTGGGATTGTGTAGAGCCCTTTGAAGCTGCATTGAAACTGTAATTTGGACCTTCAACCCATTGGCCACCACTGATGTCCACTATATGGAGAAAAATCTGGGAATGTTTGACTCAAAAAACAACTTCTTTGTGACTGATGAAAGACATATACATCTTTGATGACATGGGGGTGAGTAAAAGTAGTGCAGAATCTTAAACATTTCATATGTACTTCACAGCAAGTTTCAGGCAGTTGGACATATGAAGTGATACTCTTTCAAATATATGCTAAAGTCATCCAATTCTCAAATCAGCTGCTGTTAAAACGGAAGTTATGTGATGTTACCACAGTAATGCAGTTCTTCTGCTTTCATGTGGACTGGATGTCCACACTAACAGAGTTCACTCTTACAATCTTGTAGATGTGAAACCAAGAAGTGTTTAAACGATCAAATATGGCACGACTGATCCAAAAATGCTCATTAACCCTCAAGCTTATATTAATTAAATATTCGTTGTGCCTCTTTTCTCTGGTTGAAACAATTACAACATAAGAACTTAAACACTACGGTTTTTAATAAGTTACATTTATTTGGCCTTTACATGGATGTATGCGGTTCGCAATGCGTTTCATCAGAATCACTGATTTTATGAGTATCAGAGAAACATAACTACTACTCTTAATAACTACATAAAAGACAAAAACTCCAATGCTGGTTTAAAAAAAAAAAAAAGTATCTAGAGAAAGTACGCAGAGGATGGAGTGCTCCTGTTTATTAGTTCCACCATCAAATTATTCCTCTAAAATCTGATTATCTAAAAACTGCTTAGTTTAACTACGACTAACAATCTATTTGGCATAATAAAATATATAAATGTATTTTACAAATCGTAAAAAGTAAATGTAAGACCATCATATAACAACTTTGAACAAGTTGTTCTATTCCCACAATTTCTTATTTACCCATTAAAATCACTTAAGCTGCCTCATGTTTTGCCAACCCTTCGGGACGTCTGCGCTGTTGAATAAAGCCACACGAGAATCATCTCAGATACAGTTTGAAACCTGCACCATCATGTCTTATTCTGCATCCATAACCATGATGTGAACAAAAAGCCCAGCGGAGGAAAGGAGGTCTCCATTTTTGGTGAGCAGTGGCACATGGTGATATCCTGTGGAATAACAAAAACATAAATAGGCAACTTACAATAACAATACAGATTTCTGCTTAAAGGGAACCCCGGGTATTAAGACTTGTATGGCTTACAACAACGTAAATGATGTCTCTTACTGAAATGTAGTAGAAAACATGAGGAATTTACAAAAATAAAATACTGATACGATGACCACAGCTACTGAAAGAGCTAAAAAGGAGTCTAAACGCCCCTGGATATCGAGTGAAATCCACGCTGAGAAACTCCTTCAGCGTCACATCCATTTACATCCTGTCAGGATGGGATCTAGCATTTCTTGTCTCTGCCATTTGTAAGCTCTTTCAGTAGCTGTTGTCTACTAAAAGCCTCAAAGGCATCAAAGCTAATGTTTTTTAATTGATAACAGACCAATGTATTTTAACAAACCAACCGTTCTTTAGGCTGTTGAAGGGAAGTGTGTACTGGCCAATAAATTCATTGTTCGAAGTGGAGTCGTAGTCCTCAATCAAAAAGCGCACAAGGGCTAGATCTGGCACACGAACATCAAACTTGAAGTTCTCATTCCACATGGGGTTGAACCCTTGAAAAATACAATAGAGAGCGATTAGGCAACGTCTTAATCCTGAGAGGAGTCGTGACTGAGCACATTTATGGAGTTACTGTACCATTATTGTCAATGGACTGTGTTTCCGCTGCAGTCGTGTCAGCTGGCACACCGTAGATCTGCACTTTCACAATTGGATCAACAATGGACGACTTCCTGTTGCTCACTTTGGGCAACTGCTGGGCTGAGATCACCTATTAGACACAGAAACCGCAGTGCACATGTAACACTGTAATTGAAAAAAACCTATCAAATATTATAGATAAGCAACTGACAAGACACAAAGGTGCAGTCCATGGGGTAAGATAAACTTACCATCAAATGAAGGGACTTTTTCTTTAACCACGGTCCCTGAGGGAGATTGATGGGGTCAAACTTAGTGTCTCGGTCTCGTAGGAAAGAAGGCTTGAGGTTGTAACCACTCTGTCCATTTTGAAGAAAAAAACCTTGATTCAGGTCCATCTCTGGGCAGGGCGTCTGGAAGTTGAGGGCCACTGGAGAAAAGGGAGACAAAATGGATTGTTACAATCAGGTTTGGAGAACTTTAAAGAGAGTTTTCCTTCAAAAATGAAAATACCTGACATGACCTACTCACCTACTCATTCATACAAATCATGAATTTCCCAAACCTGTAAGACCTTCGTTTATCTTCAGAACACATGAAGATATTTTCGATGAAATCCGAGAGCTTTCTGACCCTGCATAGACAGCAGCACAACTACCACATTCAAGGCCCAGAAAGATATCAATAAAATAGCCCATGTGACATCAGTGGGTCAACCGTAATTTTATAAATCTACGAGAATTCTTTTTGTGCAAAGAGAAGAAATTGTTGAAAAAGTTGTTTGTTTTTTCATACAAAAAGTATTCTCGTAGCTTCATAACATTATGGTTGAACCACTGATGTCCAGTGTTGGGCACGTACCTTTAAAAAAGTAATTAGTTATAGTTACTAGTTACTTCTCACAAATAGTAACTGAGTTAGTAACTGAGTTACATCATTATAAAAGTAACTAATTACCAGTAGGGCTGGGCGATATGGCTGAAAACTATATCACGATATCAGTGTTTCATATCGGTCGATATCGATAATTATTGATATTTTTATGACCCATTTAAAATAAGGACCAGGAGAAAAATATATTACACTCAAGCATTTTTATTTTAAACTTAACTTGCCTCTGATCATAATCCCCTCAGTTATTAAAACAGAAATGTCAACAACCATGGAAAACTCAAATAATTAAAATGTAAACATAAGTCTAAAGTCACAATATACACTTAATTATCTCTTAATCCTCAATTCAAACCCCATTCATTGTCGATTAAGTGAATGGTCAAGCTAATGTATGGCCCAGAAGTACGGCTTGACCACAGGTCAGAGGTTGTTGCAAAGTACTTGGCTGATAATATTTATTTCTGCACAGATTGCTGGTTGCCAGTAGCCAACATTACTTCTTTCCTGGTACTTTAGCCTATACTTTGTGTAATAACAAAAATATTTATTTAAGTGAAAAAATAAGTCCAAAACTTTCAACATTTTGAACAATAGGGCCTTACAATCTTTTTTTTTTTCTTTCAGAAATTCTTGTTTTAATTTTTCTGATAATCAAATGAAAGCAAAATCACTGATTTATTGCTGATGTCACATGGACTATTGTAACCATGTCCTTTACTATCTTTCTCGGCCTAAGAACATTTCAGTTGCGCTGCTGTCTATGCAAGGTCAGAAAGCTCTCGGATTATCAAAAAATATCTTGATTTGTGTTCTGAAGATCAACCATAGTCTTAGGGTGTGACAGAATTTTCATTTTTTGGTGAACTAACCTATTAACATTAACTTACATTTTGACTACATCTGAATATGTCATTTGTATGCTGGGTATCAAATTCATGTCTTCGTTACCTATCTGACAGCCTGCGTTCCACAGGGGCACAGGGTTATAGTTTGAGGAGTCCGTCCTCATTCCTGCTGGGTAAATACGGCTCAGTTTGTCTGTATTGTGATGGATATAATCGTTTGCTGTGAAAGAACAAAATTATTATTAGCAGAGTTATTTGTTTGGATAGTTGACCTAAAATCAACTGCCTTTCTGTTTGGCAAAATAAAAATAAAAAGTATCTTATGCTTACTGTTTTTACTGTATTTTGCAGAAAATACAGCCTTAGTAACACTGAAATATTACAAATGAACTTTTTTTTTTTATATACATTAAAAAAAATATATATATTTCTGTGATGGTAAGGCTTTACTTTTAATGCTAATTTTGTGCTTAAAGGATTAGTTTACTTCCAGAAAAAAAAAAAAAAAAAAAATTATATATATATATATATATATATATATATATATATATTCTAATAATTTACCCAACTCCATGTCATCCAATATTATGTTCTTAATTCCTTTTTGACTGAAGAAAAAGGCCGTTGACTTTCTTTGCAAACTTGCTTTGTAAACACTGGGTCTTTACTTTTGCAAAAAAGTATCATTTTTTATTTATTTTTAGAAAATAACCAATCGTTTCACTAAATAAGACCCTTATTCCTCAGCTGGGATCGTGTAGAGCCCTTTGAAGCTGCATTGAAACTACAATTTTGATCTTTAAACCGTTGATCCCTATTGAAGTCCACTATATGGTGAAAAATCCTGGAATGTTTTCCTAAAAAACCTTAATTTCTTTTTGACTGAAAAAAGAAAGACATGAACATCTTGGAAGGGTGAATAAAGTACCAGGAAATGTTCATTTTGGACTAAACTAATCCTTTAAGAAACATTTCTTCTTAAAATTATCAATGTTAAAATTCCTTAAAAGTATAAAAAAGTGCTGCCTAATATGTTTGGCAATTAGAAACTTAAATAGAAGGTTCAAAAGAACAGCATTTGTTTGAAAAAAGGAATCTTTTGTAATACAATAAGGTCTCTACTGACACTTAAGAACTTTAATGCATCTTTGCTGAACAAAATTACTTAAAATAATGTTTGTGACAGTAGTGTATATTATTTTAGATGCTGTAACCACTTTGAGTTTCACAAGTCTTTCACCACTTCTTGCCAACTTTTTGCCATATTTTACTTAAATTGCTAAAAATACAATTTGTAAGACTTGAAGAGATCCTTTTTATATTTGAATAGATTTTATGTTTATGAATAAAATCTGTGTCTCTCTTTCTGCTGTCGAATAAACTGTTGAAAGAAAAAACCTGAATGGCTCCTTTCATTGTTAGTCACCCGCTCGTTTTCATATTCAAAGTTGTGTGCCAAAGGTCTCCCTCATGCAGAACCATCAACTGTGACGTTCTGCACTTGTCTGCCTGTGTATTTTGCAGTGTAATAAATCTCTGCAGCTGGACAGAGTCCAAGTCTACATTTCATGACATAAACTTGTGTTTAATAGCCTGTGTTGTGTCTGAGTGGCGCAAGTCATTACATCACACCTGATACCGTTGCCAGCGTCACAGCTTTTCCCTCTTTGAAGGAGGCCATCTCATAAAAAGACTGCTTTTCTCGGGAATCCTCAAACCCATGGAAGTGGACACTCTTGCAGTAGATCACGATATCAGATAGCTCTTTCGCCAACTTCAGCGACTTTGATTTCTGCTTTGGGCATGTGCAATTATAAAATCAAATCAAAAATTTGACAAAGAAAATATGTATGTGACCATGGAAAGTAAAAAAATATATATGTAAGAAAGAGAGCACAGAAATCAGCTCACGTTAGACTTTTCCTGGTCTTCTTCACCTTCATCATCTTCTTCCTCTGACACACTTTCTTCCTCTGCTGTTTTGGACTCCTCTGAAAATATGCCCTCAAGTTTGTCTAGCCTTTTCCCTTTGACTATAAACCGGCCTTTGAGTTCCTAAATAACACATGACACAGCCATTAAATCGGAGCTATCAGCTTAAACACTTAACAGATGCTTTTATCCAAGTTACTCTATCCAATCAAAGTCATGCATGTTATTTGTCATTTATGTTCTGCCTGCTTTTGCTGATTTCTTTTTCAAAATTGAATTCTTTTACACCAGTACAGCTTTTGCTGTAATTGATACCTTGCAGAACAGCAGAGTTTCTATTGTTGACTGTGACAGTGACCAGGACAAGCCACACCTTGACTGAGGGCAATGGAAAACAACCTTATGTAAGCTATGATAATCACCCGCTCCCCTGCAGGCAAAGCATGAGTCACCATAGTAACCCAAAGCAGAGTCTTTAAAAGCAGGTCACCACAAAACCAAAAAGAACCAACATGATCGCATAACTCTGCATTTGCCATTTCCTCATTTCATATCTGTGCTGCACGTGAGCATAACTAATGTGCTGAAGTGGTGTCAGTCTTGTGTTTTTGACGAGTTGACATTTGTAATTTTGTGAATGGTTGAAAGAGTTTGAGATGCAGCTGTGAATTCAAACGGAGAGCAGCTGCAGAAATTCCACACATTCCACAGAGTTCCATCTTGAAAGCATCTCCTGTTCAGACAGGCTGGAAAACTCTTTGGTCTCACGTCTAAAGCCACGGCTACTAGATTAAATCAACTGCTTTGATCTTTTAAATTCATTTAAACATATTTTAAGTAAATATTCAATTTGCAGTTTGGATCATCTCAATAAAACGGCATATACTCTTGTGTGCATTGACTCTAAACAGAAAGCTAAGTGGGAGAGAGAGATAAGGGGGCGGGATCGGGAAAGGTCCTCTAGTCGGAATTCGAACACGGGACGTATGTCGGTGCGCTGCCCACAAGGCTAATGGCACTGACAGCCTTTTTAAATTTTTAACTTTTCAAAAAGGTAATTTAATAATTTGTGCCCCTAGATGTGAAAACCTTTTAAGGGGTTCAAGCACAGGCAGACCAAACCGTAAGTCGTAGAGACTTGGTCTAAAGTGCCACAAGTAGCTATGAGGACATTTGTGTATCTCAAAAAACACAGCTGCTGTAGAACTTTGAGCACCTATTAAACAAGCTTAACAGAGGAGAAATCGGAAAGAAACTCTGTTGGCCTGTTTGACTCACGGCCTAAAAGGTCTGTGATATCACATTTTCAAGGGCATTAACAATTGTAGGTTTTTCAACCATATATGTGACCATGGACCACAAAACCAGTCATAAGGTAAAATTTTACAAAACTGAGATGTATACAACATATGAAAGCTCAATAAATAAGCTTTCTATTGATGTATGGTTTGTTATGATAGGACAATATTTGGCTGAGATACATCTATTTGAAAATCTGGAATCTGAGGGTGCAAAAAAAATCAAAATACTGAGAAAATCACCTTTAAAGTTGTCCAAATTAAGTTCTTAGCAATGCATATTACTAATCAAAAATTACATTTTGATATATTTATAGTAGGAATTTTACAAAAAAATCTTCATGGAACATGATCTTTACTTAATTTCCTAATGATTTTTGACATAAAAGAAAAATCAATAATTTTGACCCATACAATGTATTTTTGGCTATTGCTACAAATATACCCCAGCGACTTAAGACTGGTTTTGTGGTCCAGGGTCACATATATGATATTCATATCATACGACAGACCACCTCATTTTGAAAAACTTAGCCTCTAGAACCACTGCTGTCAATCAAAACCATTTGTTAAATGATTGAGAAAATGTAAAAAGCCTACTTTTGCGAACTAATCCTAGGATTTTTGCTCAATCTGGGAAAAAAAACACTGCAGTGCAATTCGCTAGACTCTCTAGGTCAATAATTATTAAATGTTGAAATTTAATTTTGTTTAAATGTTGAAAAATAAAAGGCTTGATATCTTTAATAATGACTGAGTGAGGCCATGTGAAACATTGAAATCATAGTGAAATTAACATGAAATTTGGAGACTTTAGCCTGGATTTTACAGACAGGGTCACGTTTAATGTTAAATGTAATATTTACATAGCATTACAATAATTGAGTTTATTTATTTATTTTTAAATATCTTTAAATTGTAATATCTGCCAATTATCAGTTATCCGCCGACATTACTGTATTTATTTATTTGATTGAAGAGATATTGGATCTTCAGTTCCAGGTATCGTTGATTGGTTGTATTTAAATTTACTGCCATTTCAGCTTCATTGGCTATTATATGGCATATACAAATTAAACATTCAACAACATAATATCACAAATAAAATATATTTAAAACACACACAATTCTATAAAATATTTTTTAAATGTACTTACTTTTTTTTTTTTATTAAGTTTATCTTGGTCCATACGTTCTTAACAGTTTTCATGGGGCCAGTTGCATAAAATGCTTAGTTTATTCTTAAAAGGTTAGTCATATAATTTAATTTCTTCAAGACAGATAAAGATAGATTGGCCCAATTTGAGTCAGAAAAGTAAGATTAATCACGTCTTGGCTAACTGCTAATTGGTCGAATTATTTATTAACACACAGTCTAGGGATTCTGTCATTAATTACTCACCCGTTCCAAACCTGTAAAACTATTGTTCATCTTCAGAACACAAATTAAGATATTTTTGATGAAATCGAGAGCTTTCTGACTCTACACAGACAGCAATGCAAAAAAGGAAGTATTTTTATGAAGCTACAAGAATACTTTGTGCAAAGAAAAAAATAACTACTTTATTCAACAGTTAGTCAGTCTCAAACATGTGGTGCTGTTAACGCATGAGGTGGCATTCTGACTGTTCGTCGTGAAGACGGAAAAGAGAAGAAATGTTTTAATCAAATTGTTGCTTTTGTTTTCTTCGCACACAAAAAGTATTCTTGTAGCTTCATAAAATTAAAGTTGAACTACTGATGTCACATGGACTATTTTAATATCCTTACTACCTTTCTGGGCCTTAAATGTGTCAGTTGCAGTCTATGCAGGCTCAGAAAGCTTTTGGATTTTATCAAATATAGCTTAATTTGTGTTCTGAAGATGAACAAAGTTCTTGCAGGTTTGGAACAACATGAGGGTGAGTAATTAATGACCGAATTTTCATTTTTGGGTGAACTAACCCTTTAACACAGTGGCAATATTTATGAAACTGGCCCCAGGTATCGTTATCATCAACAAAAAAACTAATTTTTGGCTAATTGCATTCCTACTAAATACTTTGATCATCGTTCCTGGCAACCAATCTCCAACACTGTGCTAGTTTCATGTCTCTCATATTACTCCACTGTCTCTTTTATATCTCCACTGTCTGACTTAAGTCATGTCCATTTAATTTATTATTTGCAAATAGGTGTGTAATTAGAGTGATTGTTTGTGATCCTGCTGTCATTATTACAAAACAAACCTTCTCATACTCAGCTTTCTGAGCTTCCCATTTTTTATTTTATAATAACCGCATTAACGTACAGCATCCCTTTCATAGTCTTGCAACTGAATATGTATGTATAACATGGCTTAGTGGATTACTGCACCTTAACATCTTACAATCACTAACCTCTGGGGAAGGGAGGCATGTAGGCATCTGATCTCCAAGGGGTTTGGTGACCAAAGCGCTACCCAGGATGGAGATCAAGTGCTCAGCCATGATCTTCTGCTGCTCCACACTGCAGTGGTTCTCCACAGACAGGATCACAGGATACTCGGATGTCTGGTAAAAACAACAACCACATTGTTGACATTCAGGCACACATGGAAAGTGCACCAGAAGGACAAGCTCTACAAGTCCCAAAACAAACAATATGCGTCACTATATTATCTTGCTGTTTGCATTCCTTGTTATTAATATTTTTACCTTAAAGGCGTATTCTTTAATGGCTTTGATCACATCTATGAAGAGGATCTTTGAGGTGAGAGTGTATCCGTGGTAAATGACCGGCTCTCCATCTGATCCATCCCAGCAGTCCAGCTCCACACATCGGCAGCCTTTTAGAAGTGCTCTGTGGAAGGACAATGCAACTTGGTACTCCAAAAACAAGGAATGCTTTAAATAAGGTGAATTAATTCAGATACATTCATTATGTAACCAGTGCCAAATTATGCAGCTATTTCATTAAAATACAAACAAATATTAAAGGAGAAGTTCACTTCCAGTACAAAAACGTACAGATGATTTACTCGCCCTGTTGTCATCTAAGATGCTCATGTCTTTCTTTCATCATTCATTAAGAAATTGCTTTTTGAGGAAAACATTTCAGGATTTCTCCCTATATAGTGGACATCTATGGTGCCCCTGAGCTTAAATTTTCAAAATGCACATTTGAGATGAAAAAGTATATATTTTTAGACAAATAACAGATTGTTTTGCTAGACAAGACCTTCTTCTTTGACTGGGATTGTTTAGAGCCTTTTGAAGCTGCATTTAAACTGCATTTTGGAGGTTCAAACTCGGGGGCACCATAGAAGTCCACTATATGGAGAGAAATCCTGAAATTTCTTCACGACTGAAGAAAGAAAGACATGAACATTTTGAATGACAAGAGGGGGAGCAAATTATCTGTAAATTTTTGTTCTGGAAGTGAACTTGTCCTTTAAGTGATTGACATGATTACTTTATGTAGGCCTCAGTGCTGCTGGGTCCTTTGAGCTGGTCCTCCAGCAGGTATGTGTTGTGGGAGGAGGAGATGAAGTAATGGTTGAGAGGCTGGTTCATGTCCTGGTAAACACTTTTATGAGCCAGATTAAAGATCAGCCCCTCTGGCTGGTGCAAGTACATTAGAAAGCCATCCTTTGTCATTTGCTGTTTGGCTTTGGCTACAAAAAATGCAAAACACAGACATGTGATTTCAAAGTAGTTCTACTTGCATTTTCCCCCTTGAGACTGAAACTAAATGCAATTTCATTTACTTGGTGTCACTTTTTCACTATCATTCAAAAGTCTGTGGCTGGCAAGATGTTTTAAATGCTTTTGGGGAAATATCATTAGATATATATCTTAAAACGTAATTTACTGCTGTGATGGCACAGCTGAATTTTCAGCAGACATTACTGCAGTCTTCAGTGTCACATGATCCTTCAAAAATAGTAGCTCATTATCATTTAAAGATACATGCACCAAAATGATTTATGGTGAACAGCGCTGTTTTTGAATAGGTAAAAAAAGGGTGTTGTTTTACACCACCATTGAGGAAATTATCAAGATACGTTGCAGACATTTCATGAAGAACCTAAAGAATCATATCAATTTGTGGAAATTGGGCATCCAATGTCCCCTTTAAAAAAAACTTACTGACTTCAGACATTTTGAATGGTAGTGGATAGCAGATGTTTTTATCCAAAGCTTACAAATAAGAATAACTCAAGCAAGAGGCATTACCATTTTCATCAAGTTCATATTTCTCAATAAGCTGAAGGGCATCGTTCTGAGACACTTCTTCTTGTTGTTCATTCAACAGGAAGTTCAGCAGGTCAGTGGCGCTCATGAGACCTCCTGTCTTTGCATACTCTCCATAGATGACATCAATCTCTTCTCTTTGCGTCAGGGTCTTATAGAAAAGCTCAATCTCCTTGCCCTCAAGGAATCCACACTTTGATTGGTCACATTTCTGAAAGAGATGAAATGGGACGTTTCCAGTCAAGTTGTTGCTTGCGGGGGTAGCATTTTATAATAAGATTCCAATTGTTAGGACTAGTTAACAAACTAACAATGTAAACCACAGCATTTTTTAATCTTAGTCTATGGTGACTACAAGTTTGAACTTCCAAAATGCAGTTTAAATGCAGCCTTAAAGGGCTCTAAACAATCCCAGCTGATGAAGAAGGGTCTGATCTAGTGAAATGATCAGTTATTTTCTAAAAAAAAAAAAAGAACTAAATAAATAATTAATTACAACTTATATACTTTCTAACCTCAAATGCTCATCTTGTCTAGCTCTGCGTAAACTGTGTATTCATGTTCAAGACAGTTAGGGTATGTCGAAAAACTCCCATCTCATTTTCTCCTCCAACTTCAAAATCATCCTACATCGCTGTTTTGCTACATTGTTTGATGGTCTTTGCATGTTCACTTTGTAAACACTGGGTTGGTACTTCTGCAGCAATGTAGGACGATTTTGAAGTTGGAGCAGAAAATGAGATGGGAGTTTTTTGACATACCCTGTCTTGAAGCATTTGAGGTTAAAAAAAAAAATATAGAAATTGTACATTTTTTAGAAAATAACCGATTGTTTCACTAGATAAGACACTTCTTCCTCGGCTGGGGTCATTTGGAGTCCTTTGAAGCTGCATTTTGAAAGTTCAAACTCGGGGGCACCATAGAAGTCCACTATATGGAGAGAAATCCTGAAATGTTTTCCCTAAAAAAACAATTTCTCCATGACTGAAGAAAGAAAGACATGAACATCATGGATGATGGGGGGGGGGGGGGGTAAATTATCTGTAACTTTTAGTTCTGGAAGTGAACTTCTCCTTTAACTAATGGGACTTTAAACAAGAAGAACATGTAACATTATTTAAAGTGTCATTTTTTGAGATGTAGCACTATGAGAACAACATTATGGATAGGTAAAATATTACCTGAAAGAGCATTTCAGCATAGTCTTCAGACACCTCAAAGTTAATTGTGTGTAGAAAGCTCTTCAGCTCTTTCTGACTGATCTTGCTATCCAAGTTTTTATCTGCTTTACGCATACAACTGTAGATCCAGCTGAAGTTATGATGTAAGGACGATTAAAAATAAATTTGAAAGAAAATGTTTGAGCGACACCTAAACATCACAGGCGTTCGAAAAGGATACTGCTCTCTTTTCTCCTGCAGAGTGAGGTTCTTAACGTTTGAGATGACCTTCTCCAAACCGCCGACCCATTTCTTGGCTTCCTCCTCAGAGCTAGCAATCAGGTCCAGGCCTTTCTGTCGACCCTTAAACAAGATGGAGAACGCTCGGCCCTCCACTGAGTCCTCTGTGTATTTCTTCAAACCCTCCGTCTGCCGACCAGTTCGTACCTCATCAATGTCCTCAACAGAGACTGGGTGAGAGACAGATACAAGAACATAAGGAAAAAAAAAAATACTCCATGGCCTTCCCAATATTATCAAAAATAACATTTGTATGATGAATAAAATGGTGAGCATATATATTGGATGATTTACACTACCAGTCAAAATATTTTCTTTTAAAGAACTCTCTTCTGCTCACCAAGCTTGCATTTATTTGATTAAAAATACAGCAAAAGCAGTAAAATTGTGATATATTTTTACTATTTAAAATAACCGCTTTCTCTCTATATATATTTTATTTCTTTATATTTTAAAATGTAATTTATTCCTGTGATCAAAGCTAAATTTTCAGCATCATAACTCCAGTTGTCAGTGTCACAAGATCCTTTAGAGATTTTTCTAACATGCTGATTTGCTGTTCAAGAAGCATTTATTATTATTATTATTATTATCAATATTTAAAACAGTTGAGTACATATTTTTTCAGAATTCTTTGATGAATAGAAAGACCAGCATTTATCTGAAATAAAGAGCTTTTGTAAAATACACTATTCCATTCAAAAGCTTGGAGTCAGTATAATAGTATTTTTTCTTGTGGGGAGGGGGGGATTAAATTATAGAAATTAATACTTTTATTAAGCAAGGACGCTTGAAATGGATTGAATAATGATAAAGCCATTTATAATGTTACAAATGATTTCTATTTCAGATAAATGCTGTTCTTTTGAACTTTCAATTAATTAAAGAAAAATGAAAAAATTATGTTTTCAACATAATAATAATAAAAATGTTTTTGAGCAGCAATATTAGAATGATTTCTGGAGGATCATGTGACTGGGGTAATGATGCTAAAAATTCAGCTTAGAAATCTCAGGAATAAATCATATTTTAAAATATATTCAAATAGAAAGCAGTTATTTTAAATAGCGAAAATGACCAGAAGAGACTTTAAAAAACATTAAAAATCTTATTGCTCAAAAGCGTTTTACCAGTAGTGCATGTCCAAAATTTGTAATTCACTGCAAAATTGATGTTACTCAGTAACTCAATTTTATATTTTGGTAAAAATCTTTTAAGAATGCTTAAAGTAATTTGTGCTCAAAACAAGTAAAACGAATCACAAGACAAGACATTTTCTAAAAGCAAGTTCTCCCCCCTTTGTTTCTACTAGGGATTGCTGTTAAGCGCTGTATCACCACGGTAATATGCATATGAAAATTCTATGTAGAAGAGGTCATGCATAAGGAAAAGAGCTTTGGAAGCTTGATATTGTATATTTGCATACTTTGAGGAAAAATATACATACATTTTAAACATAGCCCCGGGCTTGTGTTTGACAGCATAGGTCACATTAATGTGCTGTAGTAAAACACAAACTTGTACACAAATGGCTAATTTGGAGAAATATTATTTCATTAATAGCCCTTTTAATTAATGACACTTAAAAACTATGCAAATGATCTTCTCTGCAATGCTTCAAAGCATTAAACAAAATCTCTCATTATGATGCAAAGATGAAGTGATATAAAAATACACTAGGCGTTCAAAAGTTTGGGGTCAAGTAAGCTTTTATAATGTCTCTTCTGCTCTCCAAGCCTGCATTTATATGATCCAAAGTACAACAAAAACAGTAACATTTTGAAATATTTTTACTATTTAAAATAACTGTGTTGCATGATCCTTCAGAAATTATTCTAATATTATGATTTGCTGCTCAAAAGACATTGATTATGATTATTATTATGTTGAAAACTGCTGAGATTTTTTTCTGGTTTCTTCAATGAATAAATAGTTCAGAAGAACAGCATCTAGTTGAAATAGAATTTTTCTGTAACATTATAAATGCCTTGATCATCACATTTGACCATTTTAAAGCATCCTTGTTAAATAAAAGTAATAATTTCTATAATTATACATTATATAAATTATGTAAAAATGATTCTGACTCCATGCTTTTAAATGGTGTAGTTTATAATGTTACAAAAGCTTTTTTATTTCAGATAAATGCAGATTTTTGGGTCTTTCTATTCGAAGAATCCCGAAACAAAAACAAACAACAACAACAACAACAAAAAATACTCAACTCTTTAAATATTGATAATAATAATAAAAAAATGTTTCTTGAACAGCAAATCAGAATATTAGAATGATTTCTGAAGGATCATGTGAGTGAAGCAATGATGCTTAACATTTAGCTTTGATCACAGGAATAAATTGCATTTTAAAACATATTCAAATAATAATCAGTTTTTTTAAATAGTAAAATAGTTTTGCTGTACTTCTGCTGGATCAAATGAATGCAGGTTTGGTAAGCAAAAGAGACTTCTTTAAAAAAAAAACACTAAAAATCTTGCTGCCCAAAACACTTTTGACAGGTAATGTGTTTTAAAGTGCAATTTATTCCCGTGAATTTTCGACAGTCATTACTCCAGTTTTTAATGAAAAAATATTTTGTCAGAAATCATTTTAATATGCTGATTGATGCTCCAGAATCATTTATTATTACTATCAATGTTGAACACAATTGTGCTATATTTATGATATATTTGTGGAGACTCAGATGAACAGAAGGCCAGAATAACAGCATTTATCTGAAACAGAAACATTATAAATATCTTTACTACCACTTTTAGTCAATTTAATGCATCCTTGCGGAATAAAAATGTTAATTAAAAAAAAAAAAAAATCTCCGTCTTACAGACCCTAAACTTTTAAATGGCAGTATACATTGGAACAAAGGGCATCAATAAAGAATCATTCTTGTCTCAAAGATTTGCCATCAGTTAAATAAGTCACAAGCAATATCTTTAAAGTACTGCAAATATCAATATTGTTGAACTACACCCAGTAAACATCTGCCTCGCTCAGTCCAACTGATTTTGTGGCCACAAAACAAAAAATATTATTCATTATGAATAAATCTAATTTTCTGTCACAGACATTAAAGTTATACTGCCTGTGCATATTATACACAACTTATTATACACAGTCTTTACGCATTTATTCTACCCTGGTTATGCTTAAAAATGTGGATGTGAGGAAGGAAGCATTAGAGTAACTTCTGTGAGAGACCTTCATCAACATTCACACTGACAAACAAAACACAATGTAGGTCAGTGCAGGACAAGCGCACATGCAAAGAAAGGGTTTACTGACACACCCCTGTGCACATCCTTTTAGGGACTCACATGTCTGTTTGGACTTCAAGGCCTTTTTGGATTCATGCCACATTGTCTTGCAGTCCTCCTGCAGTTTGTAGTAGCGCGTCTTTTTCCACGAGCCCGAACGCACTTTCAAAAGATCTCCGCCATTCATCAGGAACTGAAGGTCCTTGTCACCCTCCAAACCTGCAGGGAGGACAAGAGCAAGACTGCTCACGTCGTCATTCATTCAAAGCTCATTCTAACAGACAGATTTATGGGTTATTTCCCACATCACAACATCCTTTTATAAAGGCAGAACAAACAAAAGGATTGTATTGCCCCTCTGTGGTCCAATTGAGGAAGGAACCCACCCATTCAATGAATCCAGCTGCTGGGGAAGAAAACGTGGCTTATACTTTTATGTACAAGACAAAAGAGTGCCTAAAAAGACTTGAACTCATACTGCAGACACCTGACACCAACCTGGACCGGGCTTTAGGTCAAACTGCCATATTACACATGAATTATTTACAAAGGCGTGGTGTGCATTTATGAGTAATTTAAACACAACCATGAATCAATAGGTGAAATATGTTCTCGCTGCATTTACGATAATAACTCCCTAACTTGCACTGCATTCTAGATAGGCAAGTTACTAAAGTGAGACAATTGCTTTTACAATTTCCTTTAAAATGGTGGTTTTCAATGAACTGTACACATCTTAAAATCAACTGGGTGTCACTGTAACGGCAAGTATGAAAGGTCAATTTGTCAGATTACACATATTGATAAATTCGTGGTCCTACCTAGACGTTTCATGTTGCTTTTCGCTGTTGTTTTCACCTGGGCGCGGTATAAGGACTCTTGAGACTTGGTCCGCGCTGGTTGTCTTCGTACACACTGCATATTGTAAATATTCCGCACAAAAACCAAAACTGCTCGTGAATAAGAGAGCCACACACATATCCCAGCGACCTGCGGTCTTGCGTTGTGTCGCTTACTCTCTTGTCCGCGGATTCGGGGCGTGTACTAATCCAAAGTTCATCCTTAGTGATACCCGATCTTATCAAGTGCCTATATTTGTTGGTGAATTCAAACGATATTTAAAGGGTGTTTGTTTAAAGAAAGATTTAATAAGTATGCTTATTAAAAGTATATTTAAAACTACAGTCGAAAGCGCCAATCGCGAATACTACACCTGCTTACCAGCTGGTGAAATACCTGTTGGGCTTGTGCGTGCCTTTCTGTGCAGAAACAATAGCGCCATCTTGTGGCTGCATTCGCCAGGCCAAACACAGCAGCCACGCGCCAAACCTCATCCTTTAATCTCTAGACTAGAGGATTTATGTTAACCCTTGATATGCTTTTATATTATAATGATAGTTTCAGAATTATACAGGGCCTTCTTAATTTCAGAAAAGCGTTTAATGCCTCACTGGTGGCATTTGGCATGGTCTTTTTAATCAAGTGAAAATTTCCATAAAAATATTAGCCTCTTACATATGTGTTAAAGGGATAGTTCACCCAAAAATGAAAATTATGTCATTGATTACTCAACTTTATGTCATTCTAAATCCGTAAGTCCTTCGTTTGTCTTTGGAACACAAATTAAGATATTTCCGATGAAATCTGAGAGCTTTCTGACCCTCCATAGACAACAAGTACCACGTTCAAGGTCTAGAAAGGTACCAAAAACATTGAAAAACATCCATGTGACATCAACCATAATTTTATGAAGCTATGAGAATACTTGTTGTTAAGCAACAACTAAAATAAACCTAAAATAAGACCCTTGCTGTCTATGGAGGGTCAGAAAGCTCTCGGATTTCATCAACAATATCTTAATTTGTGTTCCGAAGATGAATGAAGTCTTATAGCTTTGGAGCAACATGAAGGCAAGTAATTGATGACAGAATTCATTTTTCATTTTTTTTTCAACTAACCTATTAACATCAACTTCCTCTCTGACTACATCTGAATATAATTTCTCACTAGTGTCAGTTGTATGGTGGGTATCAAATTAATGTCTTTTTTTACCTATTTAGAGTGGTGTTTTTGTACTGCAATGTCGATATATGTGACCCTGGACCACAAAACCAGTCATAAGGTTAAATTTTACAAAACTGAGTTGTATACATCATATGAAAGCTCAATAGATAAGCTTTCTATTGATGTATGGTTTGTTAGGATAGGAAAATATTTTGCCGAGATACATCTGTTTGAATATCTGGAATCTGAGGGGGCAAAAAAAATCAAAATACTGAGAAAATCACCTTTAAAGTTGTCCAAATTAAGTTCTAAACAATGCATATTACTAATCAAAAATTACATTTTGATATATTTATAGTAGGAATTTTACAAAAAATCTTCATGGCACATGATCTTTACTTAATTTCCTAATGATTTTTGGCATAAAAGAAAAATCAATAATTTTGACCCATACAATGTATTTTTGGCTATTGCTACAAATATACCCCAGCGACTTAAGACTGGTTTTGTGGTCCAGGGTCACATATACACACACACACACATACACACACACACACACACACACACACACACACACACACACACACACATATACATATACATATATATATATATATATATATATATTATTAATTTATTTAATTTTTTTACTATTTTAATGTCATTTTCATAAACTGAAATAAAGCTGAAAAATCTGAATATTGAAGAATATTTTTTAATATCTTAAATGAAACCTTTAATCGTGGCTTCTAACTTGGCACCTAAAGTTTAAACTCAAATGTTAAAATTACTAAAAAAGCAATAAACTAAAAGTTAAATAGAAATACACTACCAGTCAAAAGTTTTTGAACAGTAAAATATTTGGTTTGTTTGTGCTCACCAAGCTTTTACTTGATGCAAAGTACAGCAAAAACAGTAACATTTTGAAATATTTTTACCATTTAAAATAGCTGTTTTCTATTTGAATATATTTAAAAATGTTGTTTATTCCTGTGATCAAAGCTGCATTTCCAGCATCATTACCCCAGTCTTCAGTGATCATTAAGAAATCATTCTACTATGTTGATATGCTGTTCAAGAAACATTTATTTTTATTATTATTATTATTATCATCATCATCATCATCAATATTGGAAACAGTTAAGTAAATTTTTTCTGCAAAGATCTGCATTTATCTGATCTAAAAAGCTGGAGTCAGTATAACTCAGCTGTTTTCAACATAATAATAATAATAATAATAATAATAAATGTTTTTTGAGCAGCAAACCAGAATATTAGAATGAGTTGCAAAGGATCATGTGACAATAAGTAACAAAAGCACACAAAATTACTTGAAACTAAAATGAAAACCAGAAGAGCTGATTCACAATGTGAATAAATACTACAACAGTAAATAATACTTAAATAAAACTGATAAAGTCCAAATTTATGTTATTTAAACAAATGTTTAATTTCATTCTAGATTTCTGTTTCTAATTTTCACTGTAAACTTTTGTAAATTGCACAACAGCTTTTATATGCCCACTAGGACAAAGTCCTGCCCTAACTGTCTTTTGTTGACATTGTATTATGTTTGTTTCAGATTCAAATAAGTATATATGCATGACAGCTTTCTGTTAAAGAAAGCAAACACTTGCAGTGGTTCTCTTTTTTAAATATTAAGACAATTTTGTAGTGGGTCTATCTGTCCCCACAAACCCACAGGCTGCTTCCTGCTGCCATTTCAGTGAGAAGGAGGACAGTTAGATCCTATTCATATCCGTCTGGATGACAGAGATACTGGAGATTCAGAAGGTTTGTGTACACAACAAGCACAGTCATTTAGATGCCTTAGGCTTTTTAAGAACCCAAACGTAGGTCACATTTACAGTAACATATTATGACCTTCTGGGGGGGCATAAACTGAATACTCTGTTTTTTAGAATGTTTGCCACTTTTTTTTCTAAAACCGTGATCTGTTTTAAAAAAGAAAACACTGTAAAATGAGCTGAGCCTTGGTTTAAAGAAGTGCGTAAACCTATAATTTGACAGACATTTCAGACAGAGGAACTAAAGTAATGAAAGGGATGTTATGTGAGACAGTCGACGGAATGTTGCTCCAGGCTACTGACACCTCTCCTGTGCCCCATCCTCAATAGAAAGTCTAGTAGGTTATTATATTGCTGCAAAATTGGAACACTGTAAGAGATGGACAAATACACCCAACACATGACAATACAAAGTTGCTAAGGGTGTGGCAACCGTATTATGTCCTCTAACTCAATTTACACAATACACCACCCATTCGTTTATCATCCACAGAAATACCTGATTGAAAAAAAAAAGTGATTTGCAAAACATATAATATAATAAATATAACTTGGATCATCTTTAGTTGTTTACAACATCGACCGTAAAATGAAATGTATTTCATAAATAGTGCGTGAGGGATCGTGTTTGGTAATGGTTAACATTCAGTTGCGCGTGGTTGAAACTCAAGAGCGCGTTTAGTGAACAGGTCTGAACATTCACTGCTCTCAAACTCAACTCTCAGAAGTTTGTCGACTTTGTTTGACGCACCCAAGCATTTCGGAATCATTTCAGTTCAGTCCCAGCAAAATTCCGTTTTAGTTTTCATTCAGCAGTACGTACCTTTCTCAGCAGTGCCGTTGGATTCCATTTCTCGTAAATACAGCAGACTTTTATATCCTCCTATTGCACAAACTGTCCAGTGTTTTCGACTCCAGGAGTTGAGACGCAAAAAGAAACAACATAAAACGCCGCACAAAGTCTCGCTGGCGCAAAACAGACGAAACTGAGAGCTGCTCTATTCCCCCAACCTTCTCGGCACAGGTACAGATTACCTGCCTGTGGCTGCTATCGTCTCAGTAAAGGTATCTCATGATGAGCCACTCCCACTGATCACTTCAGCATCTTATAACGGCGTGCTGTGCTTTCGTTTGCCTATAGGGGTCACGATGAATTCTGCTCAAACAGTAAAGCAAATCCAGACTGAGATTGAATGTTTGGTTTGTTTTACACTGGAGAAGCAGTTCTTAAACGTCCACTACGTGCTGCACCTGTAATTACAGCTGTAGACACTATGTCAGCTGAGAGCAAATGTGCACTATTAGTGTTGTGAATCTGCCAGGTGGCTCTAATAATTTATAGGCTGGACAACAGTGAGCTAGTAATATGAGTAACTGTTTTTTAACCTCAAAAGTCAAAAGGTGTTGCCCACTTAACTTGTACAAATTTTTCATTTAGTACAATTTAACACTTAAACTTAAAACGCTTACTTTTTGTTTTTAGAGTGTCTCCACCTTATTTTTCCCACAAGAACAGACATGGCCATTTGTAAATTTTATGGGTCAGGCTTACCGTTCTCATTTGCTTCCAGCTATTTTTAGCTGTACAAAACAGCTTGTTTAGCTGTGTGATATTGCAAATTGGTTTGTGGTGCAAACAGTTTTACCATTTACTGCATGTTGTTATTTTTCGTTATTATAAAGTGTTTTCATGATGCGTCATCAATCGGCCATATATTGGCAGCACTGAATGAACATACAATGCCACTGAACTGAATGAAACTCGCATATTTTGCTGATTATTGCTGCTGAAAATGGTCAATTATTATCATGTTTTGGGCCGTACTAATCGTTAGGACCGGGATAAACATTTGGAGTACTATAGACTGACAAAAGTTGTAACAAATCAAGGAGAATAGTGGTAAAAACTGTCTGAGGAACATTCGTGTTTGTTCTTTTCACTTTCGGTCAGATACAGGTGAAATATTAGGCTAATATCTTAACAATGCTTGCACGTATCTTTACCACCTATTAATTTAGTTTGTCAAACTATTGCGTCCTTTTTTCTGCTTACTAAGCCCTTTTCTATATGATTTAGCAGGTTTCACACGTTTTTTTTTCTCATGGTTTAGACAGCATAAATTAGCAGAACAATGTATTCAGTAGTACATTAACCGTGCAATCAATGCTGTTGTTTACATCTGAATATCGCCAATATAGCCACGCATCCGGGTAACTGACCAAACCGTGACGTAAGTGCAAACCCTCTAGCGGCTAATAGACCGAAAGTCTTGCCCATAGTCTGCGTTGAAGAATAAGGTGGAGTTTATATAAAAATATAAACAGAAGATATATAAAATATCTTATATGTTGGAAGATATACAGTTGAGGTCAAAAGTTTACACCCCCTTTTATAATCTGCAAAATGTTATTTTACCAAACTAAGAGGGATTATCCAAAATGCATGTTATTGTTTATTTAGTACTGATCTGAATAAGGTATTTCACATAAAGACGTTTACATATAGTCCACAAGAGAAAATAATAGTTGAATTTATAAAATTGACCCCGTTCAAAAGTTTACATCCCCTTGATTTGTAATACTGTGTTCTTACCTGAATGATCCACAGCTGTGTTTTTTGTTTAGTGATAGTTGTTCATGAGTCCCTTGTTTGTCCTGAACATTTAAACTGGCCGCTGTTCTTCCGAAAAATCCTTTAGGTCCTACAAATTCTTTGTTTTTTCAGCATTTTTGTGTATTTGAACCAGGGGGTGAAAACTTTTGAACAAATTGGAGATGTGTACATTCCTTTATTTTGCTTTAATATCATACTTTTTTTATTTAGTATTGCCCCTAAGAGGTTACAGAAGATACTTACATGTTTCCCAGATGACAAAATAAGTTAAATTTACCCTGATCTTCAAATTCAAAAAGTTTTCACCCCCGGCTCTTAATGCAAGTTTTTTCCTTCTGGAGCATCAGTGAGCGTTTGAACCTTCTGTAATAGTTGCATATGAGTCCCTCAGTTGTCCTCAGTGTGAAAAGATGGATCTCAGAATCATACAGTCATTGTTGGAAAGGGTTCAAATACACAAAAGTGCTAGAAAACCAAAGAATTTGTGGGACCTGAAGGATTTTTCTGAAGAACAGCAGGCAGTTTAACTGTTCAAGACAAACAGGAGACTCATTTACAACTATCACTAGGTAACAACATAGTATTAACTTTTGAACAGGATCATTTTTATAAATTCAACTATTATTTTCTCTTGTGGACTGTATGTAAACATATTTTATGTGAAATATCTTATTCAGGTCAGTACTAAATAAACAATAACATGCATTTTGTATGATCACTCTTATTTTGGTAAAATTACCATTTTGCAGATTCTGAAAGGGGGATGTAAACTTTTGAACTCAGCTGTATACAGTCAAGAGATTTGTTTGAGATTTATGAATGAAATTTGTCTGTTTTCATTTGCTATTTAAAAAAATACTCAAACAGTTTAATTTCTCAAACATCTCATTTTCTTCAAACAGACCTATGAAAACTTCAAGTGTTCTTGGGCCTCTTCCTAATTGTGTTGGTTATCATTTCACATGATTGTGGTCCTCTGTGGTTTGAGGTATTTTTCTGTATAAATACTGTGGCTGGAGAAAGTTAAATGTTGCTTTTGTGGAGGAATTCCTGTAGATTGATAGCGATCAAGGAACTTAGCTCTCAGATCTGCTGTGTGACAGCTGAGTGTAAAGCAAACATTCCACAAGTTTTTTGTTTTTGTTTTTTTGTTGCATAAAATATATCAGATGCTTTCTGAACAAACCACCACTGTAAAGCTTTGCTTTTGACTCTTGACTCATTTGTGAGCAGGCAAACAGGCAATGGAAAATGATAAGTATGTTTGTAAAGTCATTTTTCAACTTTCTAAAAGGCAGCTTATCAGTTGATTACTGCCTGATAAGCCAGACTTAACCAAAAGAGACCAACCCGTCAGAAGAAAAAAGACAAGCACCTACAAATGTATTTCATGAGTCTTCAATTTCACAAATGTCAGTGTCTGATTAGTGATTGATTTAAGCTTAGAATAAGTTTTTTAAGGATTTTTTCCTCAGGCTGTGGTAGTTTCTGTGTATTTTATGATTTAAGCTACAGTATTCTCATGAAACCCACATTAGAAGTGCATTAAAAAGATCAAAGCCGCTGTATAAAATCACAATGTTTGCTTATAAGTTCAGTTGCAAGTACTATTAGCTTTCACAATGAACTTTATAAGTTTACTGTCATCTGCTTTCAAACCCTCAATTTTTATTTTTGTGCTATTTCCTTAGGAACTGAGCAGCGTATTGTACTGCATGTCAGGTTCTAGTGCAGGGGTCATCAAACTTGATCCTGGAGGGCCGGTGTCCTGCAGAGTTTAGCTCCAACTTGCCTCAACACACCTGCCTAGAAGTTTCAAGTATATCTATTAAGACCTTGATAAGCTGGTTCAGGTGTGTTTGATTAGGGTTGGAGCTAAACTCTGTAGGATACCGGCCCTCCAGAACTGAGTGTGGTGACCCCTGTTCTAGTGAATAAATTTCCACGCAGAAGTATGTGTAGCTAGAGCAGGAGTTCTCAACTCTGGCCCTCGAGGTCCATTTTCCTGCAGAGTTTAGCTCCAACCCTAATCAAACACACCTGAACAAGCTAATCAAGCGCTTCATCATTACAAGAAAGTTACAGGCAGGTGAGTTTGATCAAGGTTAGAGGTAAACTCTGCAGGAAAGTGGACCTGGAGGGCCAGAGTTGAGAACCTCTGAGCTAGAGGGTTAAACGGGTTTCAGAATTTGATTTAGACAATTACAAATTAAAGCCTTAAAATCAGGACTGTCAATAGAGTACAATAAATAGTTGTTTAATGTTACAGAATTTAGTTATAGAATCTGCAAAATGTTAATTATTTGACCAAAATGTTATTTTTTTTTATGACCTGAAAAAGATATTTGACATAAAAAGACGTTTACGTATAGACCACAAGAGAAAATAATAGTTGAATTTATAAAAATGACCCCGTTCAAAAGTTTACATCCCCTTGATTTTTAATGCTGTGTTGTTACCTGAATGTTACCTGAACAAAAAAATGCTGTGGTTTTGCAGCATTTTTGTGTATTTGAACCCTCTCCAACAATAACTGTATGATTTTGAGATCCATCTTTTTACACTGAGGACAACTGAGTGGGTCATATGCAACTATTACAGAAGGATCAAACGTTCACTGATTCTTCAGAAGGAAAAACTACGCAAGAACTGGGGGACTGAAAACTTTTACAATTTGAAGATCAGGATAAATATAACTTATTTTGTCTTCTGGGAATGAAAAAAAAAAATTATATTTAGGCAAAATAAGAAAAATGTACACATCTTCATTCTGTTCAAAAGTTTACACCCCTGGCTCTTAATGCATTTTTCTGAAGCATCAGTGAGTGTTTAAACTTTTTGTAATAGTTGCAGATGAGTCCCTCAGTTGTCCTCAGTGTGAAAAGATGGATCTCAAAATCATACAGTCATTGCTGAAAAGGGTTCAAATACACAAAAATGCTGAAAAACCAAAGAGTTTGTGAGTGAGATCTGAAGAAGATTTAACTGTTTAGGGCGAACAAGGAACTCACGAACAACTATAACTAAACAAAAAGTACATAAAAAGTATAAAGAATAAAGTATATGTAAACTTTTGAACAGGGTTATTTTTATAAATTCAACTATTATTTTCTCTTGTGAACTATATGTAAACATCTTTTATGTGAAATACCTTATTCAGGTCAGTACTAAATAAACAATAACATGTGTCTTGTATGATCCCTCCTATTTTTGTAAAATAATTAACATTTTGCAGTTTCTGCAAGGTGTATGCAAACTTTTGACCTCAACTGTATGGTTTATTCCTGGTTTCAAAAGGAGGACTAAAAAAGTAGAAACTTATTTAGTGTTGCTCATTTTCACAAAGGGCAGCAAGACAAGTCACTGTGACCTAGCAGAGGCTTCCCAGTGATCATGTGATCTGTGAGAATACATTCTTTTAGAGAAAATACTGTTATGTATGCAAGTTTTCTTCCAGCTCATTTTTAAAGCATGCAGCTTTTGATAAATGACCTCAGTGATTGGTCGTTATTATATGCTGTTGTCGACATGCCACACGTCACACAGACTACAGTAAATTCCTTTACAGATAAAAGATATCAAAGATAAAATACTAGCCTGGACAAATACAGAGGAATGTCTGTGCTCATTCATGTGTAGCACTTCAGTCATTTTAGGAAGTCATTGTGAATGTCTTGTCACCTCTTACCCTCTCTGTATGATTGAGCCTGGCCTTATTATAACAATAGTCATGGAGTTGTGAGTGTATCCGTGTGATGTTGTGCCAATCAGCAGTCCCATTCATGGCTGGCTTAGCCTCCCAGCAGCGTCAGCTCTGGGATGAGTGCATTTTAACATTAGGCCAATCTGCGGCCTCAGGAAGAGGCCATATTCCCCAAATCCATCTTTATGTCGAAGGGGCCCAGGAGAAGAATGCAGACTGAAGGCAGCATTTTGTGCCTTGGTTACAATAGTCATACAGCATATGATAATTTTACAGACTACATTAAATTTGACATAATATGTATGTGTGTGTTTATGTGTGATGGCAGACGCCAGCTCCTGCATCAGCAGCACTACACTTATGTTCTTCCGTGTCGATATTTTTGTTTTCTTTGTTCACATAAAGTATTCTCATATCGTGTTGGGTGTAACTAGTTACTAAGTAATTTGTTACTGTAATTTAATCACTTTACCCTTGAAAAAGTAAAGTAAGGGATTATTCAATTTTCTTTCTGTAATTTAATTACAGTTAGTTCTTATGTAATTGAACTTAATACTGTGTACAGGCTGTATAACATTTATATACAATACAATAGTCTAACCCAGGGGTGCCCAGCCCTGTTCCTGGAGATCTACCTACTTGCACACTTTAATTCCAGCCCTGTTTCTGTCACACCCCCGGACTTTCTTGTTGGTTTTTCCCATTTTCCCCTGCAGTTCTGAGTGTTTTTGGTTTCTCCCTTATTGTCTGCACCTGTGTTTTGTAATTAGTCTGTCTATTTAAGGTGTGTGTTTTCCCAGTATTCTTGTCGGTCTTTAATGTTATATGGATGTTTTCCCCTGGTGTTCCTGTGTCTGCCTGTATTCCGTTGGATTTATTAAATATACGTCTTTTATTTATGTCGTTGTTCGTGTGTTCCTGCCTGCATCGTGACAGAAAGACCGACCGAAACAGTTTTTTTTTGCGTATTCCACCCCGTTTTGTTTATCATTCAGTTTTTCAGTCTTTTTGTTTCTGTAGAGTTTTCCCCCATGGATTCCTTCCTCCGTCCTGAATTCATCCTCCTCCGGCTGAAGCAGGGGGATTTACCGCTCGAGGGTTACACATTCATGTTCCAGCTTGTAGCAAACACCACCAGCTACCCGGACGACGCGCTCTGTACGTTCTATGACGCTAGCCTCAACGCGTCGTGCAGAGCGCCGTCGTCCGAGGATGGCCCTCGAGCGGATTTCGCCGCATTTGTGGAGTGGACACTGGTGAGAAACAGACACGCGTTCCCCACCTGTTCCAAGGAGCATCTCGCCAGTGCCACTCCGGACCCAGAGCCCAGCCAGCCACCCCGACCCGCGGATTATGAGCCCTTCACAGACGGAAAGCCCGAGCCCGGAGCGACAGCAGTATGGAGTGCCGACGGGGTCAAAACTGCTGATCAGGTGCGTGAGCCGGCCATTACATCCGTGACGGTGGAGTGCTTCGTGGAGCAAGAGAGGGCTGTAGAGAGCCCCGTCCACTGCACCGCCACTGGGGGTGAGCAAGAGCACTCTGGGGACTTAATTGACTGTTTCACGGAAATACCCATCTGCCTGGATTTCCCTCCCTCTTCTGCCTAAGCCTGAATCTCCGCTGGTTCCGCCCAGCCATCCAGAGTCACCGCTGGTTCCGCCCAGCCTTCATGAATCCCCGTTGTCTGCTGTCTGTCCCCTTGCTCACCCTCAGCCCACCATCTGTGCGGTGGGTTCGCCGCGGGTCTACCAATCTCCATCGGTGTCATGGCTGGAGGATCCCTCACCATCGCCTCCAGCCTCAGAGTCCTGGACTCCGCCTCGGCCCTGCGGCTCCACCCCGGCTCTCTGCTCCCTCGTCTCCGCTGTCGCCCGTCGGTCCACCAGCTCCACCAGCTCCACCGGGCTCCATCGTCCCTCCGGCTCCGCCCTGGTCAGTCGTCGCCCCACCTTCGCCTCTGGACTATACTCCTCCGGCTGTGCCTCGTCGCTCCGTCCCACCAGCTCGTTGGACCTCCTCCCTCCCGCGGGCACAGTCTCGGCCCTCTGTCGCTCAGGCTCCGCCGCGGACCTCCGGATCTCCATCTCCGCCTTGGTCGCCAGAGCCTTGGGTTCCGCCTTGGCCCTCCGGATCCGCGGTGTCACCCAAGATCTTCAGCTTTCCGTCTCCGCATCGGGCTCTCCCACCACCTGCTCCGCCTCCGTCGGTCGGCCCCATGGAGTCGTCAGCCTCTCCTCCACCATGGCTCCTCCCTCCATCGGCTCCACCTTGGAACTCCATCATAGCTGAGTTCTGGGTCCCACCTGGCTCCTCCTGCTCCAGCCCCTTCCTGTCACCTCTTTGGCTCCTCCCTTCGTCACCACCCTGGACTCCATCTTGTGTCCTCCTCCCGGGAGTCCGTCCTCCACCTAAGCCCCCTCCTAAGACTTTGTACTGTTTCCTTTTGTCTGTTTGTCGGCACGAGGACGTGCCTTCGGGGAGGGGGAGGTAATGTCACACCCCCGGACTTTCTTGTTGGTTTTTCCCATTTTCCCCCGCAGTTCTGAGTGTTTTTGGTTTCTCCTTTATTGTCTGCACCTGTGTTTTGTAATTAGTCTGTCTATTTAAGGTGTGTGTCTTCCCAGTACTCTTGTCGGTCTTTAATGTTATATGGATGTTTTCCCCTGGTGTTCCTGTGTCTGCCTGTATTCCGTTGGATTTATTAAATATACGTCTTTTATAGGGCTGTGCAATAAATCGCATGCGATTGTCATGCGTATCTCATCAGTAAAGCCGGTTCTGTGATTAGTAGTAAATCTCCATCACGTCCGTTCAGATGGCGCGGTATTCAAAACACTGAGCCGTCGATCACTGAAAAGCTATGCAATATCGCGTTCAAAATCGCGGATGAATCGCATTCGATTTTGAACGCGATATTGCGTAGCTTTTCAGTGATCTACGTCTCAGTGTTTTGAATACCGCGCCATCTGAACGCAGGTGATGGAGATTTACTACTAATCACAGAACCGGCTTTACTGATGAGATACGCATGACAATCGCATGCGATTTATTGCACAGCCCTAGTCTTTTATGTCGTTGTTCGTGTGTTCCTGCCTGCATCGTGACAGTTTCAACACAGTATGTATATCAAGTGCTACCTAAGAGATCAATTAGCTGGTTAAGGTGTGTTTGATCAGGGTTGGAGCTGAACGTTGTAGATGGTAGATCTCCAGGAACAGGGTTGGGCACCCCTGGTCTAACCTTAAATTGCATGCTTTTTATGTACCCTTCCTACTTTAAATACTTTCGTGAGTATATTGGTAACACTTTAGTGTCCAATTCTCACTATTAACTAGTTGGTTATTAGCATGAATATTACTGGGATGTTGGCTGTTTAGTATTACTTAAAAAGCACATATTAATGTCTCATTCTGCAAGACCTTATTCTAAATCCCTAATCCTACCCAATTCTTAAATTTAATAAGTTCTTTACTAAGTATTAGCAGCCCTAGTAATGCCTTTTGCGTTGCATAACATACCGTAAACTGATTTTTTCCCCGTTATATTAATAGTACTGTTTGTTTATGGGCAGGTTATGGAGTCAATCACTGCATATTTTAGCTACGAGTGAAGGTTCGTAGTTCCCCTGGCGAACAGCAGCCCATCACCGACTTAGATTTCGCTGACACACCAGAACAAGAATTAGCACTATTTCAGTGAAAAGTGATTACAGAAAATGGTTGAATACACTTAAATTAAAATGCTACTTTTAAATTTGACTTTTTTATATCTAAAAGACTTGTTAAACGAGTATGTAATATTGTAAACTACACTCTTAAAAATAAAGGTGCTTTAAAAGGTTCTTGACAGTGATGCCATAGAACAGGGGTCCCCAAACTAAGGCCCGGGGGCCGGATGCGGCCCGCCCCCACATTTGGACTGGCCCTCTGAACAATGCCAGAGACATATTTTGAAAATGTAATTTTAAATATGTTTTACTTATATCATGTCGGTATTTGATAATAAAGGTTGGCTTTCAAACTAAAATGTCCCTTAGTTATTAACATAGCCTAATTATTTGTTAAATTCACCAACAGAATGGTACATTCAACGTAATGTGTCATCACAATCGAAGAGGTGGTGCAAGAGGCAGCTAGAAAATACAGAGTGATGACAAAATGACTCAATAGCATTTGAGGAATTTGACGTGTGATTCAAAAAACACAGTGGACCAACACCAGCAGATGACATTGCACCCCAAATCATCACAGACTGTGGAAACGTAACACTGGACTTCAGTGTTTTTGATTTCCAAATAAAATACAAAACTTGCTTTCATCTGAAAAGAGGACTTTGGATCACTGGGCAACAGTCCATTTATTATTTTCCTTAGCCCAGGTAAGACGCCTCTGATGTTGTATGTGGTTCAGGAGTGGCTTAACAAGAGGTATACGACAACTGTAGCCAAATTCCTTGATATGTCTGCGTGTGGTGGCTCTTGATGCCTTGACCCCAGCCTCATTCCATTCCTTGTGAAGTTCACCCGAATTCTTGAATCGATTTTGCTTGACAAGCCTCTCAAGGATGCGGTTCTCTCGGTTGGTGTTTTTCTTCTACACTTTTTCCTTCCACTCAACTTTCTGTTAACATGCTTGGATACAGCACTCTGTGAACTGCCAGCTTCTTTGGCAATGAATGTTTGTGGCTTAACCTTCTCGTGAAGGGTGTCAATGATGGTCTTCTGGACAACTGTCAGATCAGCAGTCTTCCCCATGATTGTGTAGCCTAGTGAACCAAACTGAGAAACCATTTTGACAGCTTGACGGAAACCTTTGCAGGTGTTTTGAGTTGATTAGCTGATTGGCATGCCAGCATATTCTAATTTGTTGAGATAGCGAATTGGTGGGTTTTTGTTAAATGTGAGCCAAATCATCAAAATTAAAAGAACCAAAGACTTAAACTACTTCAGTCTGTGTGCATTAAATTTAATACACAAGTTTCACAATTTGAGTTGAATTACTGAAATAAATGAACTTTTCCATGACATTCTACTTTGAGATGCACCTGTATATCTTTTGAAAAAAAAAAAAATCATTTGTCTGTGTGGTGCATAACAAAATAATAAATTATTCTAGCATTAAAAGATATAAAAAATACAGGTAAAATCATAATAAAATAATAATAATAATAATAATAGTAGTCAGTCAGGCCCATGGAATTTACTTTTATAAACCGACCCAGCCCCCCATTAAAGAAATGAAAATTATGTGGCCCTCTCAGAAAAATTTTTGGGGACCCCTGCCATAGAAGAACCGTTTTTAGTTTCACAAAGAACCATTCAGTCAAAGGTTCTTTAAAGAACCATCTCTTTCTTACCTTTTTAAAATCTGAAGAACCTTCTTTCGCCACAAAGAACCTTTTGTGAAACAGAAAGGTTCTTCAAATGTTAAAGGTTCTTTATGGAACCATTTAAACAAAAAAAGGTTCTTCTATGGCATCATGAAGCACCTTTATTTTTAAGAGTGTTATATTTTTGTCCATGGGTGTTCTCGCTTAATAATAAATGTTCATCTTTTGATTTTGATTATTGCCGTTGTCTCTAAAATTCTGAGTGGGATTTTTAAGCCCATTTTAAGCCAGCAATAAAATATTTTTAAACAATAGTTGACTTAAATAAACAACCCAGCATGTTGGATAAAAACATTTAACCCAACCAGCTGGGTCAAAATAACCCAGCATGTGTTCTGTCCAATATTTACCCGGCGCTGGGTTGCCAAATAACCCAAGTTGGGTTGTTTTTAACCCAGCATTTTTTAGAGTGTAGCCACTCTTATTTATTTTTATTTTTTTCACCTGACCTAAAAGATATGAATTAGACCAATTTGTTTTGTTTTTAACTGTCCTAAAATTGTTATGACCAATTTTTAAGACAAAAAAGTAGATGAATAACTTGTAAGACTAGTCTAAGCATTTTATTCAGTCGGCCACAGCAGGTCACTCTACATTTAAGTTTGTATAAGTGAATTTAGAGGAACAGAAACTAAACGCATGTTACTGAGGAACAGAGAGACATATAAGGGCTTGTGGGATATGGGCATGCATGGAATGCTCAAAATAATCATCCTGCGCAGACACTTTCGTATAATTTACCAGCTGCAAATTCTCTACTGCTCTACTATTACTCACTTCTACTATACTACAATTAATGTACTACTATTAATTTACGTAGTGTGCTACATTCAGATTAAGTAACGGCTGTTGTTTTTAGAAGGAACATTTGTACATACTGATTGTTCATATTTATATTTATATTTATAGCTATTTTAATTGGCTTGCAATAAGAGGCAAATTTTAAAAAGCATATTTTTTAATTATCATAATGAAATCTAGCGGACTTGGCCCCTTAAATGGGGCAACTTAACATTGTAACAAGAATGTGATCATTCCAGTTGGGCAAGATGCAGTGCCAAGTCAAAGACTTCGGGAAACATGTTGATTCATGCTAGGTACACATTACTGACGGTGTTTTGCTCTGTCCTTTACTCTGACCCTGCTATGACCCTTCTGAAAAATTTGGCCACACAGTCTAAACAGATAACAAATGGATTAGAGAGAAAAAGAAGTAATTCTCTTAAAGAAACAAAATCAATCTTTGCGTAACTGTCCTATATAGAAGTATGCTGCAAATGATTCCCCCAATTATTCACTTTTGGTATAAATTAGATAGAACAATTGCAGCTTTCTTTAACAATAAAAAAGTGTGTAATTCAGTGGAAAATAGCGCCCTTTAATGATGACAGCAAAAAGGTTTTAATTTAAAACTCCCATTGACTAACATTTCAGAGTTAAAGGAACACTCCACTTTTTTTGGAAATAGGCTCATTCTCCAACTCCCGCTGATTTAATAAGTTGAGTTTTACTGTTTTGAAATCCATTCAGCTGTTTTCCTGTTCTGGCGATATCACTTTTAGTATAGCTTAGCATAGATCATTGAATCCTATGAGACCAATAGCATCGCGTTCAAAAATGACCAACGAGTTTCCATATTTGTCCTATTTAAAACTTGACTCTTCTGTAGTTATATCGTGTACTAAGACCGGCGGAAAATGTAAAGCTGCGATTTTCTAGGCCGATAAGTTTAGGAACTACACTTCCATTCCAGCGTAAATAGTCAAGGAAATTTGCTGCCATAATATGGCCGAAGCAGGTGGAGTAATATCATGCAGCGCCTGAAATTAGTTAGTTTTAAATAGGACAAATATCGAAACTCGTTGGTCATTTTTGAACGTGATGCTATTGGTCTAATAGGATTCAATGATCTATGCTAAGCTACGCTAAAAGTGATATCGCCAGAACAGGAGAACGGCTGAATGGATTTCAAAATGGTAATACTCAACTTATTAACTCGGGGGGAGTTGGAGAATGAGCCTATTTCCAAAAAAGTGGAGTGTTCCTTTAAATATTTTTCCATTAGCTACAAGCCTTTTCATTTATTTTACGTCTTCCTTGCTTTTCTTTATTTTCCTACGACTTCTTGTTAAAATATAAAATATTTAATTCACGTTTTATGTAAATGGTGAATATTGAAATGATATCCTAGCCTATCACTGTTAACAATGAAGAAAATGAGAAATTATAGCATTGTCTACAAAAACATTTAGTAACTACAAAAGGCAAAAAGTTTTACACCTCGCTTTTTTCTGTATTTATGCTACAGTTTATACCTAGACTTTTTATCACTTGATAAACCACAAAGATATTAAAATATCTAAATTCGGGAAGTGAAAATATGTCGAAAAATTACATTCTGTTTAATGTATTGTTAATAACACTTTTAACTAATTGATTCAAACCTATGTTTTTCTGAATAAAGAGAAAGTGCAGAAAAGCAACACTGGGTCACAGAGGGTTAATCGTGGATATTTACAGTGGGTGCGTCACCAGCGTGCACCGGAAGTAAACCGCGATGGGACGCAGTGAATTTCAAGTTCATGTTGTCAAAACTTTTCGTCCGATGTGTTGTTTTCTGTATTGATAAGAGACACAAGCGCACAGTGCCATAATGGCACACCGATATCTGCATCTGTCAAGAGGCTGCAGGAACCTTCTCCACGCTCTGCTGCCAAATGTCAGATCAACAAACCGTGTGCAATCGGTAAATGTGCAGCTTGACTGTATTTCTCTAGATCTTTCATCATCCATGAACGCATTACCCTGTCACATACGCTGTGATCTAAATACGCATTTTGTCGTTACTGTAATCCGTTTGTCTTGTCTGCTGCAGACTAAAGTGTCACAGACCGGAGAATTTGATAGTAGACAAGAGTCGGCCCGTTTGACATTGCGTTGGGTAACGCGTTTAGCTCTTGTTATGTCACAGTTCTTCACATTAAATCTGTTATACCGTCAAATCTTACCAAAACGGCTTCCAAAACACCCGTTTGTGCTGTTGCTAGCTCTGCATTGCTTCTTTAGTATTTTAATAAATCTTGTTATAATTGTTACTATAGTTATAAAACAGCATTTCACTACCTGTTTTCGTTTTTGAACAGTAATATTTTCGAAATCTCTTGAGCTTACCAAGCCAAAGTACAGCAAAACTGTAACGTTTTTAAATATTTTTAATATTTGATTTCAAAGCTAATTTTAAGCATCATTACTCCAGTCTTCAGAAATCATTCTAACACTGATTTGCTGCTCAAAAACATGTAGTATCATTATTATATTGAAAACAACTGAGTAGACTTCTTTCAGGTTTCTTTGATGAATACAAAGTTCAGAAGAACAGCATTTTTCTGAAATAGAAATCTTTTTTAACTTTATAAATGTCTGTATCATCACTTTTGAATGGTTACAAAAGCTTTTTATTTCAGATAAATGCTGATCTTTGGATCTTTCTATTCATCAAAGAGTCCTGAAAGAAGTCCTAAACTGTTTTAAATATTGATAATAATAATAATAATAATAAATGTTTCTTTAACAGCAAATCAAAATGACATTAAAATGATGTCTGAAGGATCATGTGACACTGGAGACTAGAGTAATGATGCTGAAAATTTAGCTTTGATCACAGGAATGAATTACATTACATTATATATATATTTAAATAGAAAGCAGTTATTTTAAGTAGTAATAATATTATGCAATATTACTGCTTTTGCTGTATTTTGCATCAAACAAATGCTGGCTTGGTGAGCAGAATTGAATTCTTCAAAAAACATTAAAAATCTTACTGTTCAAAAACTTTTGACTGGTAGTGTACTTACATAATTTTAATAGGAAAAGGACAGGAACCTGTAAGTCCCTCCAAGAGCTCTGAACACTATCAACAGCTCATTCGATAACTAAGGAATGACTTTGAGACATATAATATTTAAGAATCTTGGAGGTTCTCCAAAGTGCTTCAGTGTGGTAATCGGAGGAAGCAAAATAGTGCCCTTAGTATTTTATTTTTTTCATTTTTACAGCAGTTGTGATTTTGTCTGTTGATCATCACCTTGTATTCACTTTTGAAGGTTCAGAGTGCTGGGCAAATCGTCCTAGACAGAAGATCCTTGCTTTCTGAGGTCTTGGGTACCTATAGAAGATTAAGCTCCAAACCTCCCAAAGGTGTGAATTACATGAAATATAAAATATAATTGAATTGCTCAAAGACTGCTCTGCTAATTGCGTTTTATTTTCTTGCACTGAAGGATTTGAAAAATACTTCCCTAATAATAAAAACGGTGGTCCAAAAAATGGTGAGCCCAAGCCGGCCAATGCAGAGGCCAAAGGTAATGTCTCTCATAAGCTTATAATGTGAATTAATTGCCTTTTACGCGGATTACAATATAATCATGCTGTTTTTTGTATGTGTTTTAACCCAGAGGCCAAACCAAACAATGCTCAGAAGACCACTGGTGGAGGTGGAAATAGTGGTGGTGGAGGAGGAGGAGGAGGAGGAAAAAGAGGGGGACGGAAAGATGAATCCAATTGGTACAGCCGTCTCCAAAAGGTGAAACATTGTCTAGTAATTATTAGTAGTAATATTAGGCTTATTGTAACATTTAAAGCTTGTTTACTATTGTTTGAGGCAGATGTAATTAAATTAAAAGGTCAAAAAATATATTGCATGGATGAAATGTTCACAATGAGGTCAATAACATGCATTTTTCTCTCACTCTCATGCAGGGCGATATGCCGTGGGATGATAAAGAGTTCCGTATGTATTTCCTGTGTGGAACGGCCTTCTGGACAGTTGTCACATATTATTTTTTCTTACGAGATGGCGGAAGAGAGGTCACCTGGAAAGACTTTGTAAATGGTTACCTTGCTAAAGGAGTGGTATGTAATTACTAATGTTTGATTAGTTTTTTTTTTTTCTTCTTCTTCCAGTAAACGTTGTTTGATGTTTCTTTTCAGCCACACTTGAACTTTGACCCATGGATTTATGTATTTTATCTTTGCTAGGTTGACAGGTTGGAGGTTATAAACAAGCGATATGTAAAAGTCGTCTTTACCCCTGGTAAAACTCCAGTTGACGGGGTGAGTTCTTTAGTTATGTTCTATTTTGGTAACACTTTACAATAAGGTTCATTAGTTAATATTAGTTAGCTACATTAGTTAACATAAAATAAGAATGAACAATACTTCTACAGCATTTATTAATCTCAGTTAATGCACTGTGAACTAACATGAACGAAAACTAACATTAACAAAGATTAATAAACAGTGTAATAAATGTATTGTTCATTGTTTGGTAATTTTAGTTAATACATTACCAATGTTAACAAATGACACCATATTGTAAAGTGTTACCATTATTTTTAGATTATCCATTAGCTAGGACCGACTCTCAGGCTGGCATACACTACCACTCATAAGTTTATTTATTTTTTAAATAAATTTATATTTTAATTTAGCAAGTATGCATTAAATTGTTTAAGATTGATAGCAAAGATATGTTGCATGTGATTTCTATTTCAAATAAATGCTGTTCTTTTGAACATTCTATCCATCAAAGAATCCTGAAAAATGTATCATTTTCCACAAAAATATTAAGCAGCACAACTGTTTTCAGCATTGATAATAATAAGAAATATTTGTGAGCACCAAATCAGAATATTAGATTAATTTCTGAAGGATAATGTGACATCTTTGATCAAAATAAATGCAGCTTTGGTAAACATAAAAAAAAAAAAAAATCTTACCTACCCCAAACCTTTGAATGGTAGTATATGTACAGTATAATCAGTCGAAGTTTATTGCCTTGCAGAATCTTCAAAATGTTAATTGTTTTACCAAAATAAGGGATCATACAAAATGCATGCTATTTTTTATTTAGTACTGACCTGAGTAAGATATTTCACATAAAAGACGTTTGCATATAGTCCACAAAAGAAACAAATTGTTGAATTCATAAAAACGACCCTGTTCAAAAGTTTACATACACTTGATTCTTACTTATTGATACTTCAGTAGAAAACAAAGCATTAAGATTTTACAGCCTTTACACTTAATGTAAAAATTTGAATTTTAAGATTAGGGTAAATTTAACTCATTTTGTCTTCTGGGAAACATGTATCTTCCGTAACTTCTGAGAGGAAGTACTAAATGAAAAAATATGACATTTAGGCAAAATAAGAAAAAATGTACACGGAGTCCCTCAGTTGTCCTCAGTGTGAAAAGATGGATCTCAAAATCATGCAGTCATTGTTGAAAAGGGTTCAAATACACAAAAATGCTGAAAAACCAAAGAATCTGTGGGACCTGAAGGATTTTTCTGAAGAACAGCGGGCAGTTTAACTGTTCAGGACAAACAAAAAAAACACACACAGGTGTGTGTGGATCATTCAGGTAACAATGCAGTATTAAGAATCAAGTGTATGTAAACTTTTGAACAGGGTCATTTTTATAACTATTATTTTCTCTTTTGTGGAGTATATGTAAACGTTTTTTTATTTAAAATATCTTATTCAGATCAGTACTAAATAAAAAAGGTGTAACTTTTAAGGTGTATGTAAACTTTTGATTTTAACTGTATTTCTCTTGTTTCTGAAAACTATTTCATAACAATGAAACACAACCAACTGTGATCTTTTCTTCAAGCAATACGTGTGGTTCAACATCGGCAGTGTGGACACATTTGAGCGGAACCTGGAAACTGCTCAGCTTGAGATGGGTATTGAAGGAGAGAACAGATTGCCAGTCGTCTATTCCACTGAAAGTGATGGGTGAGATATTGACGTAAATCAGGAGTCACCAAACAAGGTCCCGGAGGGCCGGTGTCCTGCAGAGTTTAGCTCCAACACCTGAACACACCTGAACCAGCTAATCAAGGTCTTACTAGGTATACTTGAAACTTCCAGAAACTCTGCATGACACTGGCCCTCCAGGACCGACTTCAGTGACCCCTGACATAATTTATACTTTTTTTGTAATGTAAGCAACAGATAATCAGATAATATCATCAGTCGAACTAGAAGCTTAAATGCTGTGCTTAAACTTCCATCTTTTCCTGTTTCATTTTCAGGTCCTTCCTCCTTAGCATGTTTCCCACTGTATTGATCATTGGGTTCTTGCTGTTCATGCTGAGGAGAGGGCCTGCTGGCGCAGGGAGGCCAGGAAGGGGAATGGGTGGGCTCTTCAGTGTCAGCGAGACCACTGCCAAAGTACTACGAGATGAGATCGATGTCAAATTTAAGGATGTGGCGGGCTGTGAGGAGGCCAAATTGGAGATCATGGAGTTTGTAAACTTTCTTAAGAACCCAAAGCAGTACCAGGATTTGGGTGCCAAGATTCCAAAGGTAGCCTAGACTTTTACATAACATTGCATAACTGGCTTGTAATTTAGTAAGTCATCTGAGATTTCAACTCAGAAATCTGTTTAATCTTCTTGTTAGGGGGCTATTTTGACTGGACCCCCGGGCACAGGAAAGACTTTACTAGCCAAGGCCACTGCAGGAGAGGCCAACGTCCCCTTCATCACTGTGAATGGATCAGAGTTCTTAGAGATGTTTGTGGGGGTCGGGCCAGCCAGAGTAAGTACAGTTTTTGTATCCTATTATGAGCTTCACGGAGCTTCACAAACCTATGTGACTAAAACACTCTCATTTTGGGTAGGTTCGGGATCTTTTTGTATTAGCCCGGAAGAATGCTCCATGCATTCTCTTCATAGATGAGATCGATGCTGTAGGAAGAAAGCGTGGCAGAGGCAACTTCGGTGGACAGAGTGAACAAGAGAACACACTCAACCAGTTACTAGTTGAGATGGATGGTTTGTGTCTAGACAACAATAGTTTCCCTACAGTATGAATAAAGTTCCCCAATTATACCATTTTTAATGTTTACATGCATTTTCTCAAAATATGGATTTAATATCACATCATCTTCTAGCGAATCTCTAGAAGTTTGAGCATCTCATTCTTCTAGTGATTTTGCCAACGCAGACCATAGGCAGGCATTATGCAAATGTGTGACAACATTATGTGTAGCCGTCACATAAGTGGGTTTTGAATTACTAATGACTGGTTCAGGCTGTACAAAGTCGATTCTTTATTTTGGGAGACAATACCTTTATTTATCATGCACTTTCAGCTTTACAACTTTGCAGATCGTTTTCATTTACATACAGCTACATTGCACACTGCATGAAAGGCAATATTCAAAATGGCGTAATAGGGGCACTTTAAATGATTTTAGATTTCTTTACAATTTCAGATTTATTGATCATTTCATTATAAATGTTAGATTTGTTTAGAATTTAGAAACTCAAGTGTCAAATCATCGAACAGTATTTAAAGTTGGTATTAAAAATGATGTGATGTACATATATATGGAAATTTATATAATTCTTTCTTATTTTTAGGATTTAACACTGCTACCAATGTTGTAGTGCTGGCAGGCACCAACAGACCAGATATTCTAGATCCAGCTCTGATGAGGCCTGGACGCTTTGATAGACAAATATATATTGGTAAGGGTTTTCGTCACCTGTCCATGTTTGTTCATTTATTTTATTTAATATAGTAATGCCCTTTAATATCCTTTCAATTAGCTATATTGTTAAATATTATTCCAATTTAAAATAAATTATAGCTGTTTTAATATAAAAATAATTTTCATCAGCTTTTTTCAGCAATGATTTTTCGGAAATCATTGTAATATGATGATTTTGTACATTAATAATGTTAAAAACATTTGTGCTGTTTAATATTTGTGACCCTGGACCACAAAACCAGTCTTAAGTTGCTGGGGTATATTTGTAGCAATAGCCAAAAATACATAGTATGGGTCAAAATTATTGATTTTTCTTTTATGGTAAAAATCATTAGGAAATTAAGTATAGATCATGTTACATTAAGATTTTTTTGTAAAATTCCTACTATAAATATATCAAAATGTAATTTTTGATTAGTAAGTAGTAATGCATTGTTAAGAACTTAATTTGGACAACTTTAAAGGTGATTTTCTCAGTATTTTGATTTTTTTGCATCCTTAGATTCCAGATTTTCAAATAGACGTATCTCGGCCAAATATTGTCCTATCCTAACAAACCATATATCAATAGAAAGCTTATTTATTGAGCTTTCATATGATGTATATATCTTTTTTGTAAAATTTAACCTTATGACTGGTTTTGTGGTCCAGGGTCACATTTGTAACATTTTTTTAGGATTCTTTGATTTATTTGAAATCTTTTGTAATATAAATGACTCTACTATCATTTTTGATCAATTAAATGCATCCTTGTTGAATAAAAATATTAATTAAAAAAATCTTACCGACTCCAAACATTTGAACTGTAAGACCTTGCAGAATCTGCAAAATGTTAATTATTTTACCAAAATTAGAGGGATCATACAAAATGCATGTTATTTTTTTATTTAGTACCAACCTGAATAAGATATTTCACATAAAAGACGTTTACATATAGTTCACAAGAGAAAATAATAGTTGAATTTATAAAAATGACCGTGTTCAAAAGTTTACATACACTTGATTCTTAATACTATGTTGTTACCTGAATGATCCACAGATGTTTTTTGTTTAGTGATAGTTGTTCATGAGCCCACTGTTCTATCGTAAAATCCTTCAGGTTCCACAAATTATTTGTTTTTTCAGTATTTTTGTGTGTTCAAATCCAATGACTGTATGAGTGCAACTGTTACAGAAGAAACAAAAAAACACAGCTGTGGATCATTCAGGTAACAATACAGTATTAAGAATCAAGTATATGTAAACTTCATTTTTATAAATTCAGCTATTATTTCCTCTTATTCCATGGAATGTCTGGATACTGGATTCTGATTGGCTGGCAGGTGTGCAGTAAAACCGTTTAATGCACAGGTAGTTCCAAGTCAGTTTAATCACCGTTCTATATTAATGCGCTGCTTTAATTGATGCACGCAAAACCACAGAGAGAGAGAGAAAGAGGTCGGAGATCGCATCGCACATACATAAACTTCTTGTCAGCGTTTGCCTGCGATCCTTATTAAAATATCCTAGATACTAGATCGCTACATTATATTCCTCAGCAACGGGGCGGTAAAGCTGCTGTTTTTGAATGAATTGTTGTTTGTAGAGAGAGACGCACAGCATGCAGGCAGGTAACGTTACGCACACACACAACTGTCATCTCTCTTGCCTTCACACTCTCTCTTGGTCGATCGATAATCTACTGAAACAAATGCTATTTTTCATTCAAATAAATGTGATCTTACCGGACTATTTAATCTCCGAGTCTGATTTGAAGCGGGCAGAATGCTAGAGCTGCGTGTCATAACTGACGAAAATAACCGTCTTTTTTATCCATTCAGTCAAATTTTGCGCTGCAAATATCAATCCTAGTTTTAATTTGTCTATAACCATGGAATAAGCGGGATAATCAACGGCTTGCCGTGCGTTAAAGGATTTAAAATGCACTTCGCGGAGGCAACCACCCTCCGCTTCGCGTCGGGCGGTTATTAGCCTCCACGTCGTGCATTTAAAATCCTTTAACGCACGGCAAACCGTTGATTATCCCTTACTTGTGGACTATGTGTAAGCATCTTTTATGAGAACCATCTTATTTAGGTCAGTACTAAATAAAAAAATAACATGCATTTTGTATGATCACTCATACCTCACATTCTGCACGGTGTATGTAAACTTTTGACTTCAGCTGTAAGTATATGTGTATTTTGTATATTGCATAATGATTGCAGGGCCACCAGATATCAAAGGCAGAGCCTCTATATTCAAAGTCCATCTGAGACCATTAAAGCTGGATGCAAAGATGGACAAAGAATCCCTGGCAAGGAAAATGGCTGCTCTAACACCTGGTTTTTCAGGCATGTAAAGACTTTAAACGTTCAGGTTTCAAAAGTTGTTTAGGAGATGGGACCAAAGTTTCACCGTTTACTAATTTCTCTCTTGACAGGTGCGGACATCGCTAATGTGTGCAACGAGGCTGCGCTAATTGCAGCCCGTCACCTTTCTGATTCCATCAACCAAAAACACTTTGAGCAAGCCATTGAACGAGTAATTGGGGGTAAGTGACAGACGTGAAGTTTGAAAATCTCACTTTAATATTTGTGCTACACATATTTATAGCAAACTGTGATAGATATTAATCTCTGAGAGTGCATGCATAGTGTGAAGTTCAGATAATTATAAGCTTCCTGCATGTTTAGGTCTTGAGAAGAAGACGCAGGTGTTGCAGCCAGAAGAGAAAAAGACAGTGGCTTACCACGAGGCTGGTCATGCTGTAGCCGGCTGGTTCCTTGAGCACGCTGACCCTTTGCTTAAAGTAAAACTCCTACTTATTCACCTGTACTTTAGTAGTTTGCTTTCTCAGTGTGCTCAGTCATATCATCGGTCGTTTCAGGTGTCCATTATCCCACGCGGGAAAGGTTTGGGCTATGCCCAGTATTTGCCTAAAGAGCAGTACCTGTACACCAAGGAGCAGCTGCTGGACAGGATGTGCATGACGCTGGGTGGACGTGTGTCTGAGGAGATCTTTTTTGGCCGCATTACCACAGGGGCTCAGGATGACCTGAAGAAAGTGACACAGAGTGCATATGCACAGGTCAGTCATACATTTATATGATTTGATCATTGCCTGTTTAGAAAGTGTCATTGGTGGTTTATGCATAGTAAATAAATTATTTCTGACCATTTGATTGCCGTTTGATAGGATTTTACTTTCATTTTAAAAGTAAATTTGTGCTGCTTTTGAAAAGGTTTAAAAAATAATTTTGTTATATATGTGACCCTGGTCTACAAACCCAGTTTTAAGTAGCATGGGTGTATTTGTAGCAATAGTCAACAATACATTGTATGGGTCAAAATGATAGATTTTTCTTTTATGCCAAAAATCATTCGAATATTAAGTAAAGATCATGTTCCATTAAGATATTTTGTACATTTTATACCGTTCATATATCAAAACTTAATTTTTGATTAGTAATATGCATTACTAAGAACTTCATTTGGACAACTTTAAAGGGGAGATTAGATTTTTTTCCACCTTCATATTTCAGATTTTCAAATAGTTGTATCTTGGCCAAATATTGTCCTATCCTAACAAACCATACATCAGTGTAGAGCTTATTTATTCAGCTTTTCATTTATTCATAGGGATATTTCGCGATGCAAAAATGTTAAGATATGTATCGTAGAGTGATGACGATACATTTACGATGACATCAGTCTAATCCTACTGGTTGAGCTGCCGACGTCTCCTACTCTGCAACAGCGCTGCTTGTGCTTTCATTGCAGAATCAGATGCAGAAATCATTTGATCTGAATATTAGTAGAGCAACATGAGTTCGGCTGAAACTGAAATTAAAGATACCCCGTCTTCACGTCTGACAGCATTTTGGTTTTACAGTCACGCGACAGTACGACGGTAGAAAAAAAAATTACAGACAAAACATTATTACAGTCACGGTGCATGTTAGAAGTTTCGTGCTTCAGACTCACCCGCTTTTCGAACAAACATTTCTTAAAGCTTTTATGGCTCTTCGCGACAGGAACCTCCGAAGATGTATTGAAATCGTTTTATGAGCAGCAGCCACGATTTAACCAGTTACCGCACAGATTATTATTAACAACCAAAAGCACATTTCACTGAGCGCATACGGAGAAAGGCTATAAATAAAGAAAAAAAAATCCAGAAAATGCGTGTAGTATAGCATGCGCAGGTTAAAATACAATTATGTGTAAAATGTCTTAGTAAACTGTGTCTGATATGAAAACTACGCTAGTCATTAGCTATGTTTCCATCCAAAAATGCGAATTTAACTTATGCGCAAAACTGGAACATCGCATAAAACATTTGCGCATAAAGCACCGTTTCCATCCAACGAGACAAAGAGAACAAAATCGTCACTTCCTGATAAACTTTCACTAAATATCAAAAAAAAAAAAAAAAAAAAAAGTCATGAAAATAATAATTTTCAGATTTCCCCAGCGGTTAATTGACATGTGACAACACGGGCAGTACCGGTATCACCGAGGGAAAGGATGAGGGATAGTTTTCTCTCGTTTCCACGCTTTTATTCGCTTTTAAAAGCTTGTAAATGTCCGTAAGCATTTTACTTTCACTTTCGATTTAGCGGCAGTTCGGTGTCAATTGATTGAATGGACAACAACAAAACAGTACGACAAACTCACTTAGTCTATTTTAAACATAGAATTGTTAATTTATTAACAAAAACAAATAAATAACTGTTAAATAACTTCCACAAAGTTTAATTATGAGAAATAGACCTACTGAAAATTGGCATCACGGTGGAAACAAATAAATAAGAAACGAATGTTCTTCCAATGAGCTTCCAAAATCACCTTAGATAAACGAAAACAGTCAACAGGCCTTTTTACAATACAAAATACTTTTAAAACTAAATCTTTTGGCAACGTCTTGCCTTTCTCACCTTACTGAAATGAAATCGGACGCATACCGCGGATGTGACTGTTGTTAGGCACACTGCATTGAGCAGCCGCGTTCAGTTTTTAATTGTACTGTTTGTTCTCTAACTGAACTAAATGATTTTTATTTCTGTAAAATAATCAAAACGACCGCAGGGCCGGTGCCGTGGTGGGCAAGTGACGAAACCACTTAAGGAAACATTTCAGAATGACCAAAACAACATTTCTGATGCTGTGTAACAAGATGGGTCCGCTGGTTAGTCAAGTTATCCCGTTCCAGCGTGCAAAGTCACATTACTTTTTTAATGCGCATGGAGGAATTTATTCGGTAAAGTGTTTCCATCGTAGTTTATGCGCATTTTTTCTTATCGGATAAAAAATTTATCCTACTTAGTTGTGCGCATAAGTTTTTTATGCGCATTTTCAGAATTTATGCGCATTTTCGCGTTTCCATTCAGAGATTTTTTATGCGATATTCCAAAATGCGCATAAAATAGGTGGATGGAAACACAGCTATTGTCCCATAAAATGACAAATAGCAAATAACACAGAGTATTTATTACGTTTCATTTATTTTGTTTTTGTTAAGTAAAATGAGACCTTGTTGTTTGCAACTACGTTTACCCCGAGACCGCGTCGCGAACACCAGCTCGACCGCAAAACACTTTCACTATGAGAGAAAGCGGCAGCCGCGCAGAGATTTCACCGCTTGACGCGTCCCATGTGAAAGGGCTTTTAAACGGTCTTCAGACAGAGCGTGAACACAAGAACGGGACCGTTTGAGAGCAGCGTCAGCGTGTACCGGATTGAGTCCAAAGACCAAATACCCGTGCATGTCACCCGCACTGCACCTGACAGATAAATATTGTTCCACCGTTACGTCAGTTATAGCGGTTCACCTGTCGGGTAGGACTCTGTTTCGCACACACAAAGAATCTTGCATCGCTAGCAGGTTTAAAGAATTTGACATCTTGACAATTTTATCACTATCATGTTAAATTAAAAAAAAAAAATTGTTAATTTGAATACAGAAGGTTTTTATTAAACCTTAAAATGTGACCTTGTATGTAAAACTAAGAAAGTTATTGAAATTTGTTTATTTTTTAAAATAAATCTGTTGTTTGATTTTCAATTTCATGTTTTAATTTTTGTTCAAAATATCGTGATACGTATCGTACCGTGAACCCAATATCGCGATACGTACCGTATTACATATCGTTACACCCCTATTTATTCATACATTTCCTTATGACATGGTTTTGTGTTCCAGGGTTACATATTGTTTTCTTAAGAAAGAACAGAATGCATTTTGAGATAAATACATTATTGTTAATTTTTTTTTAATAATTATTTTATCTTTTAACAATTGAAACGTTTAATATTATCATTGTTGAAAACCATGTTTGATGATTAATATTTTAGTGAAAACTGTGATACTCTGCCAGTCAAAAAAATCAACAATGCATTAAATTGATTAAAAGTGACAGTAAAGACATTTATAATGTTACAAAATATTTATATTTCAAACTTTTGTGACTTCAGCAGGTATCACTTAATATTACACCTAAATGTGTATTTTTTGTTCTTTAAAATAATAAGAATAAGAATAAAATGTTTCTTGAGCAGCAAATCAGCATATTAAAATGATATCTGAAGGATCATGTGACACTAAAGACTGGAGTAATGGCTGCTGAAAATTCAGCTTTCCATCACAGTAATAAATTATATTGTAAAATGTAATAAAATAGTAAGCAAATAAAATAGTAAAACAATTTAAATTGTAATGTTATTTTTACAGTATTTTGACCAAATAAATACAACTTTAGTGAGCACAAAGATGGTAGTGCATATATATTTATTTGACTGACCCCAAATTCTGAACGCTAGAACGTTACAAAAGATTTATATTTTAAATAGATGGCATTCTTTTTAATAAATATATATATGTATATATATGTGACCCTGGACCACAAAACCAGTCTTAAGTCGCTGGGGTATGTTTGTAGCAATAGCCAAAAATACATTGTATGGGTCAAAATTATTGATTTTTCTTTTATGCCAAAAATCATTAGGAAATGAAGTAAAGATCATGTTCCATGAAGATTTTTTGTAAAATTCCTACTATAAATATCAAAATGTAATTTTTGATTAGTAATATGCATTAAGAACTTAATTTGGACAACTTTAAAGGTGATTTTCTCAGTATTTCGATTTTTTTGCACCCTCAGATTCCAGATTTTCAAATAGACGTATCTCTGCCAAATATTGTCCTAATATTTATTTATTGAGCTTTCATATGATGTATACATCTCAGTTTTGTAAAATTTAACCTTATGACTGGTTTTGTGGTCCAGGGTCACATATATTAATCAGTACAACTTTCCAACATTGATAGTAAATCAGCATATTAGAATGATTTCTGAATGATTGTGTGACACTGAAAATAGAAAAAAAAAAATAGAAAAACACTATTTTAAATTGTAATATTTCACAATATTACTGTTTTTTGTGTTTGTTTCATTCTTTTTAACATTTTATTCATCAAAGAATGCTGAAAAAAGTACAACTTTTTCCAACATTCATGATAAATTAGCATATTAGAATGATTTCTGAAGGATCATGTGACACTGAAGACTGCAGTAATGATGCTGAAAATTTAGCTTTGCATCACAGAAATAAATTGTGTTTTAAAATGAAAACCACTATTTTAAATTGTAATAATATTACAGTTTTTCTGTATTATTAATCAAATAAATGCAGCCTTGAAGAGTAGAAAAGAAATTTTACTGATATAAGCGAAATGACTGTTTTATGTATTATATCCACAATACAATCCACGGACCCCAGCTAAAAAACGGTTACTCTTCCATCTACAGATTGTGCAGTTTGGCATGAATGAAAAGGTAGGCCAGGTGTCTTTCGACCTGCCACGGCAGGGAGAGGTAGTTTTGGAGAAGCCGTACAGCGAGGCCACGGCATGCCTCATCGACACAGAGGTCAGAAACCTCATCACCATGGCCTATCAGCGCACACAGCAGCTTCTGAATGAGAAGAAAGCTGAGGTGGAGAAGGTACAGCAGGCCATGATCAAGATCAGTGCATTTTACATTCATTTGTTTTCATCATCATGAATTGTCTACACAGAAACCAACTGTGAGCTTAACAGTAATTCTCCTCTTTTACCACTAGGTGGCACTACGTCTATTGGAGAAAGAGGTGCTGGATAAGAACGACATGGTGGAGCTGCTGGGCCAAAGGCCGTTTGCTGAAAAGTCAACTTATGAAGAGTTTGTGGAGGGAACAGGGAGCATGGACGAGGATACATCACTGCCGGAGGGCCTGAAGGACTGGAACAAGGAGCGCGGCAGCGAAAAGGAGGAGAGTACAGAGGAGCAGGTTGCCCGACAGATCACCGGTGGTATGCCCTTCTGAGGACACGCGTTAATCGTGACCCTGGAGGGTCAGAGCACTTATTTAAGAGATGGGAAACACTTGTCTGACGGACACTGAGGCAAGTACCCTGTTCTTCAAGACAGCCGTGATTTAAGATCACGGCTCTCTTGGTAGTAAGTGTCAGACTTATGTTGTGTACAGTACAGTGTTTATGAAATATAAACTTTCTTGTGCTGAATTTGATTGTGTTTCAGCAAAAGTGAAAAGAATCATACGTTGAAGGTGAAGTGTATTTTCCATGACACATCAGTGCTTTGCCAAAAAGAATCTGTTTAATTTAAGGCAAAAAGCACTGTAGCTCAAGAAAGATTCTCTGTAGTCATTTCAATATTATCTTTCAATGACCAAGAAGACATACAAAAATATATATATCTTTACGTCTAACAGGAAACATGTTGGCCTGTAAGCTTTGCTTCTAAGGTGCGCGGGTTGCGTTTTCTCTTTCTGTACAAGATTCTAGGTCAAAACTGCTACAATTTTGTGACTTTTCTAAAAGGTCCTTTTGCAGTTCTGCTTGCTTACTGGCCATCTGAAAGACTGAAATATACATGAATGTTGTGAACAGTGCACACTCGTGTTAACCTCCATGCTCTTCTCTCACAGATGTGCACCGGCATGAGCGTCAGCCTTTGGTTTCCATGTTATTTTATGCAATCAGTCCTTTGATTGAAGGACAGAGCAGTTGTTTTTGATGTGTTTTCTTCTGTTGAAGTTTATTTGCGTCATATATGGCCCACGCAGCTGCTCTTTGTGGTTGATTAAACTAGGGCTGGGACATGATTAATCGCGATTAATCGCATCCAAAATAAAAGTTTATGTTAACATACTAAATGTGTGTTTACTGTGTATATTTATTATGTATATATAAATACACACACAAACATGTATATTAAAGAAAACTGAAAATAAAAATTAAATTAAAATAAATAAAATATTTATAATTCTATATATAATCTAAATTAAATACAAATATAACTATCCACACATATAAGTATTTTTTAAAGGCTATACATGTATGTGTGTGTATTTATATATACATAATAAATATACACAGTAAACACACATTTAGTATGTTAACATAAACTTTTATTTTGGATGCGATTAATCGCGATTAATCGTGTCCCAGCCCTAGATTAAACTATAACTCAGTTCAAAATAATCGCATACCATGTAAGTCGCGTTTGTAATGAAATAGGATGCAAGCATACACAAATGCAGAGAAGTAGTTCATTATGTTAATGATCAGCTTATGGACGTGTGTGATTATTGACAGCAGTATTTATTCCACAGTTCTACAATCCGAATCACAAAACGAGCTTCAGAACACAATCTAATGCGCATTGTCCTTTTGTGACTTCAGCTTGATATTACATCTAAATGTGTATTTTGTTCTGTGCAAAGGGTTTTGAACATGTTTGAAAACCTAAATAAATCCACATAAATTTAAAATGATTCTCTTTAGTCCTTAATACCTCTTTGTGTGGCATGAATTGGTTTGTTTTGTTTAGGACATGGCTTTCAGATTGTTAGTAGATACACTGATCCACGGTTACAAAAAATATAGCTGCAAGCAGCAATTATCAGGGTTCAAGCGCTTTAAGGCAGTTAAGCACGTATGAAAAAAGACATTACATATTATTTAGCAAGCCTGTAACCACATAAATTTAGTTTTTTAAGGTTTATGACTGTTATAGTGCCAGCTGTGGTCTCATCTCCCTGAAACCTTCATGCTTATTTACAATCACCTGTCACATGTGCTCACCAGGTTTTGTGAAGTTTTGAGTTTTTGTTTAGGCTTTATAGGCTTCTGGGTATATATTTGGACAGGCCCCTTTTCTAAACAATGCCGTTATAGCTTCCCAAAATGTAATTTCAACATTTATTTGACAATTATTGACTGAGAAATTTCAGAGAATTGAGCAAAAAACCTAGGACTAGTTTGTAAATGTAGTTTTTTTTCTCAATCATTTAACAAACTATTTGATTGACAGCAGTGTTTCTTGAGGCAAAGTTGTTCAAAATGAGGAAATCTATCGTATGATACAAATATTGTGTATGTGTGAAAAACTGCGCAATATACACTCAATGCAAAATGCGATATCGCCCCCCCTTATGGTGTATTCACACCAGACGCAAATGAAGCGTTAAGCATGAGTGATTTACATGTTAAGTCACCGCAAAGACACGATAGACATCCTGCAGCGCGATTTGCATGAATTGAGCATTTCGGGCGAGTTGAAAAATCTGTCTGAACTTTGGCGAATATTCGCGCCACCTTAACCAATCAGGGGCTTGCTCTAGTAGTGATGTGATTATGTTGTAGCGAGCGTAGGCAGAAATCTGAAACAACAATGGACCCAGACACGGCGCTGAACAAATCTACGCCGTTTTTCAGCCTTCCATAGCACATAAAGCGCAGCTATCCTCTCAACAAAATCCATGCCGGCCATTTCGCAACAACTGAAGCCGCCTGGCAGAAGCCCCTCCCATGATGCAAATTCGCATCTGTTGGGAAGTGAATTTCACACACGAATAAAGTGAGTAAACTCAATGTTCAAGCGTCCAACTACGCGCGATTTGTTCATGTCGCATCTTGGTGTCAGCCTCCGTTAACCTTGGCTAATAGGTGCTCCAACTTCATCGGCCAATGGCGACCATGTTTTTTGACATACGCAAATGTCCATATTGATAGGAAAACGGTTGTGTGGTTATTTTAGTATAAGCTTTCAAACTTTTCGCTGTCCCTTTGCCACAGTTATTTGAAAGTTTAACTTTTTTTGATAATTATTAATATTTACTCTCTGGAGAATCTTCCTGCACTGGTTTGGTTCCAATTGGGCGAAAAACCTCGGACTAGTTTGTAAAAGTAGGCTTTTCAGAAAATCCAAAATTCTCAAAAATGTTGCGTTTTGTGACCATTGAATCTGAGGTGTGTGTTTTGTCTGGCATGAGCCAAGGACTCCAATGACATAAGGCACCTGAGTTTAGGATTTATGAGCGATTTCGTACTTTTGACTGCTGTAGCACCCCTGGCAGGCCATTCGAGGTGAGCCTTGGCAACGTTGTAGAAGGTGTGAATACTACCATCCCTCTAAGTTTCAAGAAGGGGTTCCCACAGGTCTTTAAAATCTTTGAAAGTTTGTGAATCTGAAAAATAATTTCAAGGCCCTGGAGTTTTTAAAAATGAACATATTGAAAGTGCTTGAATTTGTTTTGTGCAAGAAGTTTTATGTAAAAAATCCATATTATTCCCTCTAGTCCGCTAATGTGTCATTTTGCCGACACTTTGTTGCCTATGCATACTAGCTTGCTTGATTAACGTTGGGTAGGTAGATATAAATTACAATAATTTAAGATCTAGTGGCACTGATGAACAGGAGAGCTTTGAAAATGACTCACTTGAGAGTTCACAGTTAACTACTAATGTTTATTAGAAATGAACTGGAAACTTGCTGTGATGTGTTCTAAATTTTTGTGAGATTTAAAACAATCTATTTAATAACTTGCCGTTCATGTATAATTGGGTGACATGTCCCATATTTTTAATGAAATACAGGAGCTTTTGATCCTGCATAAACATCAACGCAAGCCCCAGGAAGGTAGTAAGGACATCATTAAAATAGTTTGTGACATCAGTGGTTCAACCTTAATTTTTTATGACGTTACAAGAATTGTGCACAAAGAAAACAATAATAACTACTTTATTCAACAATTTTTTCTCTTCCGTGTCAGTCTTCGATGAGCGTTCATGAGTACCGCAACACATGAGTGTTCTGACATGGATATCTTAATTTGTGTTCTCAATTATGCGAACAAAGTTCTCTTTAATACTACAACAGTACATAACAAATATAGTCACAAGATTTTATATTTAATACAACTAGTACACTACTGTCTGTATTCACTAACCTAATGAACAGAACAGTTTCCGAACAGCCATCATTATCAAGTACTATTAACAACCACATTCCTATTTATGATCATTCTAGTAGCATGTGAAGGCAGCGTCAGTGAAAACAGGCAGAGACAATGGTAGCTTTAGCAACATTAGCCTTACAGAGTGCCAAGGAGCTCTTTCAGAAAGGCAATTTGGAAAACAAACGCATGATACTTACTTTGTCTGGTGCAGACGTTTGCGCACAAAGCATTTGTATTGATCCCTAAACATACAGTGCCTTGCAAAAGTATTCATACCCCTTCATCTTTGTCACGTTTTGTTGCAGCGTTATGTTAAACTGCTTTAAATTAGTTTTTCCCCTCATCAATTTACACTCCATACACCATAATAATGACAAAGCAAAAACCAGATTTGCAAATTTGACAAATTTATTAAAAATAAAACACTGAAATAAGTACATTGCATAAGTATTCATACCCTTAACTCAGTACATAGTTGAAGCACCTTTCCAGTCTCAAGTGTTTTTGGGTATGATGTGACAAGCTTTGCACATCTGCATTTGGCAATTATCTGCCATTCTTTGCCTCACCTTTTCACCTCTATAGCTCTGTCAGCTTGGATGGGGGCCAGCAGACATTTTCTAGAGTCCTAGTTGTTCCAATCGTCTTCCATTATGGATAATGCTTCTGTGAACCTTCAGTGCAGCAGATTTTTTTCTGAACTCTTCCCTAGATCATTGCCTTAACGCAAGTCTGTCACTGAGCTCTACAGGCAGTTATCTTGACCTCAGGACTTGGTTTTTGCTCTGATATGCATTTTCAGCTGTTAGACCTTTTCTGAGAGGTGTGTGCCTTTCTAAATCATACTCATTCAAATGAATTTGCCACAGTTTAACTCCACTCGCAGTGTAGTAACATCTAGAAGCAATATAAATGCTCCTGAGCTAAATTTCGAGTGTCCTAGAAAAGGGTATGAATACTTATGCAACGGGATCTTTTCAGTTTTTTATTTTTAATAAATTTGCACAAATGTTAAAAACTTATTTTTTGCTTTGCCATTATGGAGTAGGGAGTGTAGACTGATGTGGGAAACAAGTAATTTAAAGTAGTTTAACATAAGGCAGCAACATAACAAAATGTGAAAAAATGAAGGGGTATGAATAATTTGGCAAGGCACTGTATAGGGGACTTTACCGATTTTTTGGGGGGGGGGACATTTCCATCAAAAATTAAATTTAACCACAGTGTCTTCAGTGGCTCAGATGGAAGGAGTCTATGGAGACTCCTATGTTCGTGGGTGCATCCCAAAACAGAACACTTGTAATGCCTCTTTGGCGCTGACATAGTTTACTTCCAGCAGCTACAACAATAAGAAAGAAAACAGTAATGGCAGACTGCCGCTTCTCACTCAGGGCTGTGTCTATGCTAATAGGTCAGAGATCATCACAAATAGGTGGGATTCTAGAATTGTGGGGGAGAAATCTGGAATTGCGTGTTCAGGGAGAAAAAAATTGTGGGTGGATTTTTACCATTATAGGCTGGTTGTTTCCACACACTGTGTTCAAACACCTTATAAAAGTGATTTTTGCATAATAGGTCTCTTTAAATGTGTATTCACGCGAGCATTCGTGATGAGTGTTCGTGATGAGCGTTCAAAAATACACCCGAGCCCACTTTCAGTGGCGTAACATTTGCTGGAGCGCTGCGTTTAAACAGCAGTATGAATCAGCCGCTCGCTTGCCGGGGAGGATGTCCACATTTAGACCAGGCAAACATGAAGAGGCTTCCCTCGCTGTCTCCTCTGATTCAGCACTAAATGAAAGTCTTCCCCACACTGTGACATCACCTGCATAGATTAGCAGCTCGCCTCGGGAAAGTGGGTACTGCTGGAGTCAAAGTCAGACTGAAACTGCTTTAAAAAGTCAAAGGAGCTTTTGAGTCACCGTTTGCGACGTTCGTCCTTGACTTTATATAAGGGGTGAGATGGATGATGCAAGACTGCTTGCGATGATCCTATTTGGACAGGAAGTTTTGAGGTTTGTCAATTTGGCACCTGTGCCAATTCCTGGGGTAAAATCAGCCACTTTGAAAGTGAAGTGACTAATATGCTTTTACTGCGCACTGGGAAGCTTGGAATAGGATTGGCAAAATTCCTCAAGCTGGGAATCAATTTTGGGTTGCACTATGTCAACCTCATTGTGCAGTGGTGTTTTTAAGCATTTTACATTTATTCCAAAATAATAATTAAGGCAGTAACAATTTAAACAATATATTTTATTTAAACGATAAAACTGTTTTATTTATGAACTGATGTTCAGCTGTTCTTTTTCATAATAAACTTAGGATCATCAAAAGCACTGGTCGCAGATGCTAAGTAGGGATGGGATGATACACCTACCTCCCGATAGATACAATATGTATTAAGATTTTTTTTTTTTTTTTTTTTTTAAGAATTTCGATTCTACAAGTATTGCGATTCGATATTGCTATTAGGGCCGGGACGATTCAAATAATCAACAAAATGAGTAGAAAAAAATACTTTCTGAAATAAAATAAAGTGCTATGTTACTTTGCAAACCATTTTAGTCATGCTTCCCCATGTTTTCTCGGCAAAACAAATTTTACTTTGTTTACCGCAAAGTATATTTTGGTCATCCCATTAAAAATAACATTCAAATTGGATCATTTTAGAGCTTCAAAGTGCTCTTTAGTGGAAATTAGTTATGTTAAATGCTGGAAAGACATTAAAAAGGTGCTTGAATTTCTCTCTCAAAGGTTGTACAAACCCTGAAATGAATAATGTATTATTATTTCTACCACAACACCATGGTTATAGTTAGCATTAATACTTCTGGTTTTCTGACGGAAGTCAGCGCTGTTCATAACAGAGAATTCTGGGAAGAATTGGAATGATTCTCACTAGATCTTGCAGCAACAATTTTTCATTGTGTGGCGAATTTAAACTCTTCTTACTGGATCTCGCAGCACTGTGCAGTAACAGTGTCGCAAAATCAACTTGGCTCTTGAGTAAAGCTGTTTTGAGCTCGGACAAGTTTGTTTGCTTTGCAGTCCGAGCTGATAAACGGTCCGTGCTGTGCAGCTAATACGTAGCGCAGTTTAGTTTTGCTTTTTTTCATTTGTCGTTAAATGTTTCCCATATGCAACAGACATGGCAGCGCTTATGAGTTGAACAATGCAATGGTCGCAAAACGTTTGGAGCCCTGAAAGAGCAGATGGCTCTGCATGCTTTTAAATCGATCTCCCAGTACATTGATGTCGTTTTTATTAGTCTTCCCATTAACACCATTATATTGTTCATTCAGACTGTTTCGCATATGTGGGACACACACTAACACAAGAGGCGGGATTTATCGCACGAACCAATCACAGCCGATCAAAACCAGTCATATCGCGATATTGCGAGGCATTCTCAATTACCCCCCCCCCCCACCACCAACTCACTGCATGCTTTAGGGGGTCTGTTAAAACTCAATGGGCTCAGGGGAGGTGAGAGAGACACTGACTCCCGCTGTAACTTTACCTGCTGGTGTTGAGTGATCAATATGCTCTTTTATGTCATATTTTGTAATATTAGGTTTTTTTTGTATGAATTTAGTTCATTAATTTGTTGAGGAGACACTGCCTCCCTTGCCTCCTTGGAGGTCGACACGCTGCCTATTAAGCTATCAGCGCCAACTGGACTGTTTGAAATCATTATTTTTGAAAAATTGTCAGATGCCACTGAAATTTCAAATTTAAAGGGTAGTTCCTAAAATAAAAATTCTGTCATCATTTACTATTCCTCATGTTGTTCCAAAACCAGTATGACCTACTTTTTTCTGGAAGTCATAGTGGTTTGTAGACAAAAGAAGATATTTTGGTTAAAGTTTTTTTCCATGATATTCCTGCTGTCTGTCATCCATCTCTCACTGCTCTTGACTAAATCACTTTTGTAACTTTAATGAGAAGAAATATATATATCATGCAGTGTTTTTATACATTTGATTACTGTATACAATGTATGTAGCATTACCTAAATGATTTGTTCTACTGTAGTTTTTTTGTCCTATTGCTTGTAATACGTTTCTTATTCTTTTTTTAATTCTAACATTTTATTTGTCTTCAGTGAGCTTGAGTTTTTTTTTTGTTTTTTTTTTATTAGGCTAGTATTAGTTTGTAATATTGACACTGGTAATTTAAAAATTCTTTGGTTTCAACAATTTTGATATCTTAAAGACCTTATTTAAAGTAGGGCTGTTCAATTAACCGAAATTCGGTTTCGATTTCGATTTCTGCTTCAAACGATCATGAAAATGCAGCAATCGAAATGAAACTATTATTGCGCCCCATTCCGCCCCCTTTCCACTGATGCCCTTTTTTTTCCTCCACAAAAGCCTAATTTCACATGCAAATCAGCAAAATCATGTAACGTGACATTCATAAAATGGGACATGCTTGATTTATTAATGTTTCTTCGATGTTGTGTTTTTAATAGCGGATAAGAAAACTTGCGCTGTTCTGTGTATGCGCTCAGATACAGAACACGGACATTTAACGTTATCTTTTAGCTCAAGGTGCACCTAAACACTCAAATACACACAACAACATTTCAAAATGAGGCACTTGGTGATTATTCATGTAAACTCTTGTCAGTTCTGTCTTAAATGATCATAAACAGTTAAGAATGAAGATATGTGTGTAACAGTATATGCGGCAACACATAATATTCCTTCTGCTGTCTCTGTGCCTAATATGAATAAACATAAAAATACAAAGAAAAATCACTCACTCACTGCTCTTGAATGAAGAACGTTTGTAGTTTTAAGTAACAAAGCATGTTAAACTATTACAGTGAAGACCCTGTTTTATTTTACATTCAAATAATTACATTCAATTGCTGTAGTATTTTTAGACTACTTTAGATTTGCATTAAAATATTCAGTATTTTTTTTTAAAGCAATCTTTTTTCTCACTGTATTGCTATCTTAAAATTAATCACTATATAGAGTTTTGGACCCTGTCATAATCGTTTAAATAATCGTGATTACAATATTGACCAAAATAATCGTGATTATGATTTTTGCCAAAATCAAGCAGCCCTAATTTAAAGCCAAAATAACTATATTGTGATATATATTGCTACTGTGAAATAAAATGAGTCATATCGTGATATAAGATTTTAGTCTTCTCGTTGACCCCTAATTATCAATGTTGAAAACAGTGCTGAAAAATAGTTTTCCTCAAAATAGTTTTTTGAGGAAAAAATTTCAGGTTTTCTCTATAAAGTGAACTTCTATGGTGCCCGCAAGTTTAAACCTTTCAAAATGCAGTTTAAACACAACTTCAAATGGCTCTAAATGATCCCAGCTAAGAGAGACGGGTCTTATCTAGCGAAATGGTTGTTTTCCAAAAAAAAACAAAAAAAAAAAAAGTATATACTTTTTAACCTCAAACACTCTTGTCTAGCTCTGCGTGAACTCCCATCTCATTTTCTCCTTCAACTTCAAAATCAAAATCATCCTACATCGCTTTCAGCTTTTTTTTGTAAAGGGTGTTTGACCCTCCTTGCACATTGACTTTGTAAACACTGGGTTGGTACTTCTGCTGTGATGTAGGATGATTTTGAAGTTGGAGAAAATGAGATGGGAGTTTTTCGACATACCCTAACTGTATTGACCCGGAATTTACGGAGAGCTAGACAAGAAGAGCAACTGAGGTTAAAAAGTATCGTTAAAATGACTGTTTAGAGCATTTTGAAGCTGCATTTTGGAAGTTAAAACTGATGGGCACCATTGAAGTCCACTATATTGAAAAAAATCCTGAATAGTTTGCCTCAAAAAACATCATTTCTGTATGACTGAAGACAGACAGACATGATCATCTTGGATGACAAGGGGTGAGTAAATTTTCTGTAAATTTTTGTTCTGGAAGTGAACATCTCCTTTATAGATTATAGCATTTATTATAACATTATAAATGTCTTTGTCACTGATTAATTTAATGCATCCTGGCTAAATAAAAGTATTAATGTCAATCAATCAATCTTATCAACGTTTGAATGGTAGAGAAGGTATGCTATACAACAAGCCAGCATAATTTATAAAATCACCAGAAGTTTGCTTTATGTAGCAAGTTTCCAAGGACTTTAAGAACTGTTACTCATTTTGATAGAGAATAACTCATGGACACATGTAAAAACGTGATTGCTTCAGGAGATGCAGAGGCTGTTGGCAGTGAAAGTTGCAAACATGACTCCAGGTGATTCATTGGCGATGATCAGCGTCTGGAGGAGCAGGTAGAGTGATGAAGAGAAAGAGCGAGGGATCCCGCCTACCATCAGTACCTTAGCGTCACTCAGAGCGGCCTGACTCATACAGAAGTGTAGTAGTGGGTGAGGACTATCCTGCCAAAACTCACTCGCACACCAACTCCTTACAGCCTCTTACATCATTACACTCACACTTGTGACACCATAACATAACACAAGCACAAAATACTACAAGAACGAGCCATTTTTAACAACTTCCAGAGAACAGTCCTCGTATTTTTGTTCTTCAACGCATATGTGGAATCTGACCGCAGAGAAAATAAAAACTAAATAGACTTGTGGGTTTGATTAAATGAATTGAGCGAATGAGATTTGTAAAACGATGTCTGAAGACAGTAGAAGTTTTTCTCAGGAAAAAAGAAGTAAATTAAAAACACGTGAGATTGCACAGATGATGAGGCCTGTCTTACTCATTCCCAGAGTCCCTCCGTGTGTCATCTATAGAGAGAGGAGGCGTGGCAGGCAGTAGGATGTGTGATGACACCACCTTATGGGCACCTTTCAGAAATAGCAAACTCACCACACACGCTTACACACGCTGCCCAGGCGAACATGTGGCAATGCTAAGAATAAGTGTTTAAGAGTTGAGAATGATCTATTGGAGTGTTGTGTTCCTTTCTAAGTGTTAACAAGTCTAGGAATAGATGCAGTGATGCCAGTGGGAGGTTGAAGGGTTGCCCGTATGATGAGCCCACGAGCACATCAGCAAGAAACTAAGAGAGTTTTTATGCTTTTTCATTTGATTACACTAAATAATCCATTTAAATTTTTGAACAGGAATATGTAATCCAAAAATGACAATCTGGACCCCACTGACTTCCCCTGTATGAGAATTTATCTTTCTTTTCAAAGTATGTTTCACAGAAGAAAGTCAGGTTTGGAACAACATGAAGTTAACATTAGTGATTGACGACTTCTCTTTTTTAGGTGAACTACAGTGGTGTGAAAAAGTGTTGGCCCCCTTCCTGATTTTTTATTTTTTTGCATGTTTGTCACACTTGAATGTTTCAGATCATCAAACAAATTTAAATATTAATCAAAGATAGCACAAGTAAACACAACATGCAGTTTTTAAATGAAGGGGATTTTTTATGAAGGGAAAACAAAAATTCAAACCCACATGGCCCTGTGTGAAAAAGTGTTGCCCATCCATCCACCTCACCCCGTTAAAACATAACAGAAAGAAAGTAATTGAGATCTATCAGTCTGGAAAAGATTATAAAGCCATTTCTAAAGTTTTGGGACTCCAGCAAACCACAGTGAGAGCCATTATCCACAAATGAAGAAAACATGGAACAGTGGTGAACCTTCCCAGGAGTGGCCGGCCGACTAAAATTACCCCAAGAGTGCAGCGACGACTCATCCAAGAGGTCACGAAAGTCCCCACAACAACATCTAAAGAACTGCGGGCCTCTCTTGCCTCAGTTAAGGTCAGTGTTCATGACCATAAGAAAGAGACTGGGCAAAAATGGGCTGCATTGCAGAGTTCCAAGACGAAAACCTCTGCTGAGCAAAAAGAACATAAAGGCTCGTCTCAGTTTTGCCAGAAAACATCTTGATGATCCCCAAGACTTTTGGGAAAATATTCTGTGGATTGATGAGACAAAAGTTGAACTTTTTGGAAGGTGTGTGTCCCATTACATCTGGCGTAAAAGTAACACAGCATTTAAAATGTGGTGGTGGTAGTGTGATGGTCTGGGGCTGTTTTGCTGCTTCTGGACCTGGAAGACTTGCTGTGATAAATGGAACCATGAATTCTGCTGTTTACCAAAAAATCCTGAAGGACAATGTCCGGCCATCTGTTCTTAACCTCAAGCTGAAGCGAACTTGGGTTCTGCAGCAGGACAATTATCCAAAGCAAATCCACCTCTGAATGGCTGAAGAAAAACAAAATGAAGACTTTGGAGTGGCCTAGTCAAAGTCCTGACCTGAATCCTATTGAGATGTTGTGGCATGACCTTAAAAAGGCGGTTCATGCTCGAAAACCCTCCAGTGTGGCTGAATTACAACAATTCTGCCAAGATGAGTGGGCCAAAATTCCTGCACAGCGCTGTAACAGACTCATTGCAAGTTATCGCAAATGCTTGATTGCAGTTGTTGCTGCTAAGGGTGGCCCAACCAGTTATTAAGTTTAGGGGGCACTCTTTCTTTTTTGGATTTTGTTTTCCCTTCATAATAAAAAAAACTTCATTCAAAAACAGCGTGTTTTGTTTACTTGTGTTATCTTTGATTAATATGTAAATTTGTCTGATGATCTGAAACAATAAAGTGTGACAAACATGCAAAAAAAAAAAAAAAACTCAGGAAGGGGGCCAACACTTTTTCACACCACTGTATGTCTGTAACAGCCGCGTTTTCTCTGAGGAGGCAAAGGAGGCAGTGCCTTCTCAAAATATTACAAAATAGTAGAGAAATAAAACAAGAGCAATATTACAAAATATAACATTAACAAGTGTATAAATCACTCGTTTTTCAACCGCAACAGCGCCTCCCCTGAGCCCATTGAGTTTTAACAAACCCCCTAAAGTGTGCAGTGAGTTTGGTGGGGGGTAACTAAGAATTAATGGGGGAACGTCACATGAGAGAAGGCAATGCCTCCATCGCGATATGATTGGATATGACTGGTTATGATCGACTGTGATTGGTTCATGTGATAAATCCCACCTCTTGTGGTCATGCACACTCCGCATTCACAGTCTGAATGAACAATATAATGCCATTAATGGGAAGACTAATTTAAAAAAGTAAGTAAGCAACTCACACACTAAGATATAACCACTTTGTTATGTCAAAATAAGACTTAGAATGACCTGAAAACCTGAGTTTTTAGAGTAATCAGCTTGGGGAAATTTAAAGTAAACCAATATTTACCAGCTTTGATGATTGATGATCCAAAAGTTAACTATTAAAAAGAATAGCTGAACCTAAGTTCACAAATAAAATATATTCTTGAAATTGTTACTGCCTTGAGTTATTATTTAGGAATAAATATAAAATGCCTAAAAACACTAACTTGATGAGATTCATACTCGGCTTTAATCAATAGAACATTGATTATATTGTTAATGCGAAAATATAATACAGAATTTTTTTTTTTTTCTGATAGTATAATAATGTTTATTTAACCAAGAAAAAAACATTTGAGGACTTTGCCTCCTCATTTCAGAACACTTATTAGACATGAGTCATTTTATAATGATTAAAAAAAGAACATCTTGGCTGATTAGCCACAACATGCAAGTTGAAGAATGAGAAAAAATATTTAAAATCTTAGTTCAAACAGACTATACATTACCGTTTGGAGTCAGTAAGATTTTTTTAAATCTTTTATTCATAAAATTTATCCAAAGTGACAGTGAAGACATTTATGATGTTAAAAGATTTCCATTTTAAATAGACGCTTTGAATTCATTTGAACTTTCTGTTCAACTATTTTCAACATAGTGTAGATAAGAAATGTTTCACGAGCACCAATATTACATTACATTACATTTATATATTTAACAGATCCTTCTATCCAAAGCAACTTTCAAAAAGAGGAACAAAATTTGTAAAAGCCATTCAAATTCATAATACACAACGCCAGATTTCTTAGACAATGATAGAATGATTTCTGAAGGATCGAGTGATTCTGAGTAATGGCTTTGCCATCACAAAACCAATTACATTTTCAAATTTTAAAACAGATATATTTTGATGAGCATAAGAGATTTCTTATAAAAACATTTTTTACGTCTTACTGACCGCATATTTTTGAATGGTTTTACATGAGTGTGGTTAATAACTTTACTACATCAACCATTAAAATGACTTGCCTTTTACCTACACTATAAAAATTGCTGGGTTGTTTCAACCCAACTTTGGGTCAAATATGGACTAACCCAACTTTTGTGTTTAAATTTTAATTTAAAAAATAACATACATATTTGTGACCCTGCAACACAAAACCAGTCATAAAGGTCATTTTTTTTTTCAAATTGAGATTTATACATCATTCATACATCTGAATAAATCAGCTTTCCATTTATGTATGGTTTGTTAGAATGGGACAATGTTTGGCCAAGATACAACTATTTAAAAATCTAGAATCTGAGAGTGCAAAAAAATCAAAATACTGAGAAAATCGCCTTTAAATTTGTTCAAATGAAATGAAAATTAAGTTTTGATATATTTACAGTACGAAATTGACAAAATATCTTCTTGGAACATGACCTTAATATCCTAATGATTTTTGGCATAAAAGAAAAATCAATCATTTTAACTCATACAATGTATTGTTGGCTATTTCTACAAATATACCCGTGCAACCTATGACTGGTTCTGTGATCCAGGGTCACATTTGACCCAAAGTTGGGTTGAAACAACCCAGCAATTTTTTTTAGAGTGTATAACTGTCATGATTGAGTGTTTTTAAAACTGAAGCTCAGGAGGGAAAGAGTTAGAGCCTGTGAGTAATGCTTGTTCACAGAAGCCAAGGAATGAAAGGTAAGATGTGCTCCAGCGCACACAGACACACGTATAGACCAGCATCCATCTGTCTGACATACACGCATTGTGGCCGACTAACAGTCCTCATTGGTCTCTAGAGGCGCGAGGTCTGAACTCCACAAACATCTGGAGAAACGCTGCGGTATGTCTGTTCAGCACTCATGAACATTCCTGCGTTCGGCTGAATCACCTTCAGGGGTTTTATTTCTCTTAATTGTTCTATTTTTTAAATCCACCTAATTTACTGTTCGTGGGATAATTGCATGAAATCATATTAAATAACGAGAATGTACGTATTACAACCACAAGAGGGAGTCGAGAGTGATGTCACAGCCATGCATTACTATGATGTTATAGACAGGAATGAAATGCAAATTGATTAATGTAACATTATAGATTCATTTATATAGTCCAAAATGTATTCTTAGGACATTTAGTACATTTAAATAGATGAATCCCTCCATCCTATTGCTCATTTGATCTAGAGGAAGTGCCTCACTTCCCACCCATGCCTTTTTTTACAAAAATCGTGTCTGTATGCTGCGTGTGCGCCTAACCGAGCATGAATGAGTGACTCGGTGTGTTTACACGTGTGTTATGCACACAGATAGCCATGATAATCATGTTGACCCCTCGACTTTTCCCTCCCCAGGAGATTATTCCACCACACAGTTAGCCAGCCTGCACAACAGGTGCCGACGGATTGATGGCTGGAGAGATGAATGATCGGTGGAAAAAAAAAAAAGAGAGAGAGAGAGGCTGAGTGCGTAAGAGCAACTTAGATTCTCACGAGGAAAAAATGGTACACGTTACTGGAGGAGTCACTGAAGAGAGCGAGAGAGGGAGAGAGAGAGAGAGAGAGAGAGAGAGGGAGGGAGATGAAAAAGTCAGTGAGTCAGTAGTGAGAAAGATTGTAATAAAGTGAGAGGGAGGGATGAAGAGGAGGAAGGTATAATTACAGAGAGAGAAAGAGAGAGGGGACAAACAGTGAGAAGCCAGAGAGGGAGAGTGTGCTAAAGAAAGAGTCAGAGAACTGTCTAACCCTGCCCACTTTCCACTCAACCATTCAACTCCGGCACGGGCAGCCGTGCACCGTCAGGTTTCTCCAGAGCTCTGCTGCACGGACACACAGCGACCCGGAGCTCATCGACCTGCAGGAGGAGCTCACCGAGAGGACCGGCAGCGCTTCGTTCAGCCCTCTTCAACTTTTATCACCATGACCGCTCCGTTCAGATAAGGATTATTTTGGACTGCCTCCCGCTTTCCGCATCGATCTGACAAACAAGCCAGCGCGACGACTGTGATCTTGGCAGCGGAGCAGAACAGGACCGAGGTGTGAGTCTGCCGTCACTCAGGATGTCCTCGCTCACGCTCGTGACAGGGGTGCTGCTGCTCTCCGGCTGTTTGTCGGGGGGCTGCTCGCCCACGCCGGCCGAGAGCGGCTCTCAAGGCGCGGGGCGGCCGGACGATCCCGTGACCCCCTGCCCGTCCTGCGCTCTAGCCCAGAGGCCAAAGGACTCGGAGGAGCAGACCGACATGGTGGAGGCGGTCAAGAGGCACATCCTCAACATGCTGCATCTGAACGCCCGGCCCAACGTCACGCACCCGGTGCCCCGCGCCGCCCTGCTCAACGCCATCCGCAAGCTGCACGTGGGACGGGTGGGTGAGGACGGCACCGTGGAGATGGAGGAAGACGCAGGGGGGCTGGGGGAACACCGAGAGCAACCTGAGGAGCAGCCCTTTGAGATCATCACCTTCGCTGAGCCAGGTGAGCAATGATTTAGTGCCTCATGAGGAAATGTGATGACATTAATAGCTTGTTTGCGGTGCTAAGTGATGAAGTCTCACCTGTTGAGTGAGACGGTGGAGAAACGCTTAAGCGCAATTCATTTTTACGACTTAAAACCTTGGTGACCCTATAATAAATTTCAGGAATATAATCACAAGTACTATATACTGCTTAATATAGCATTTATTTATCTTAGTTAATAGTAATTTCTGCAGATACTAATATGTGACCCTGGACCACAAAAACCAGTCTTATTTTTTAATTGAGATTTATATATTAATAAATAAACAATAAATAAGTTTTCCATTGATGTATGGTTTGTTAGGATAGGACAATAATTGGTATAGATACAACTATTTGAAAATCTACAATCTGAGGGTGCGAAAATATCAAAATACTGAGAAAATCTCCTTTAAAGTAGTCTAAATTAAGTTTTGATATATTTATGGTAGAAATTTTTACAAAATATCCTCATGGAACATGATCTTAATATCCTAATGATTTTTGGCATACAAGGAAAAATTGATAATTTTGACCCATACAGTGTATTTTTGGCTATTGCTACAAATACACTCATGCTGCTTAAGACTGGTTTTGTGGTTCAGGGTCACATATATTTTACCTAATTCATTAACTGAATCTTGTTGTGAAGCATTACCCAAATATTTAATACAACTGATCTGATGACTGCATTTGTAATCAAAAACCATGCCTCCACTGAGTTAAAATGCATAAAAGGTAGTTATTTGGTTTTGAATTGTTTGAGTTGTCGCATAATTCACCCCGATATGCTCAAGACTGTCCGTTCGCGGTTCCTTTTTAAGACGTGCGCCGCAAACGCTTGCAGTATATATGATGTACAGTGGATGTCACCTCAAATGGCTCCACTCAGACTACTGTTTCGAAGGAGTGCTTTTAAAAAGCACTCAGGTAGGTGTTAGCGGAGGTCTGAGGGAGGGAGGGATGGAGAGTCATCTTAAGGGGAACACATGCGCTGCAGCTGTGGAGTATTAACACTCTGACTGTGCGCTGCTGCGGGAGGCTCTCGGCGCCGTGCTACTGATATGAAATGAGGAAATGATGCCCCTATTAACAGCTATTGAATGGAGCCACTTAAACATCTTCGGTCCTGCCAAGCAACGGGAAACTGTAGAGACAGGGATTTAATATCAAACGAACACTTTATCATGGTACGCATCCAAACTATGTCAAGTATTCACCTAAAATCTACTTGAAAGGATAGTTTACGCAAAAATGTAAATTTTGTCTCAATTACTCACCCTCAAGTTGTTCCAAAACTGCATGACTTTGTTTCCTGTAGAGCCCCAAAAAAGATATTTTGAAGCATGTCAATTGGGTCCAATATTTTTGGAACCTAAGTGTTATTCAAAAGTGTTTCACGCTGAAAGAACTAAGAAAGTCATGCAGGTTTGGAACAACTTGAGGACAGAATTTTGTGTTTCTTTTGAGGAACCAATTCTTGTTATCACTCAAATGTCATACATATGTGACCCTGGACCACAAAACCAGTCATAAGGGTAATTTTTTTTTTTTTGAAAATGAGATTTATACATAATCTGAAAGTCAAATAATCAGCTTTCCATTGATGTATGGATTGTTACGATAGGACAATATTTGGCCAAGATACAACTATTTGAAAATCTGGAATCTGAGAGTGCAAAAAAAATCTAAATACTGAGAAAATCGCCTTTAAAGTTGTTCAAATGAAGTTCTTAGCAGTGCATATTACTAATCAGAAATCTACTTAAAAGGATAGTTCACACAAAAATTTTAATTCTGTCATCAATTAATCACCCTAACATTATTCCAAAACTGCATGACTATGTTTTCTGCAGAGCCCAAAAGAAGATATTTTGAAAATGTCAATGGGGTCCAATATTTTTGAAACCAAAATGTTATTCAAAAGTATTTCACAATGAAGGAACAAAGAAAGTCATGAATGTTTGGAACAACAAGAGGGCAGAATTTTGTCTTCCTTTTGAGTAGCCAATTCTTGTTTTTACTCAAATGACATTTTAGTATCACTCAAAAACAAAACCAGTCATAAGGGTCAGTTTTTTTAAATTGAGATTTATACATCACCTGAAAGCTGAATAATGAGCTTTCCATTGATGTATGGTTTGTTAGGATAGAACAATATTTGGCTGAGATACAACCATTTGAAAATCTGGAATCTGAGGGTGCAAAAAATCCTAATATTGAGAAATTAAGTTTTTTTCAATGCATATTACTAATCAAAAATTCAGTTTTGATATATTTACGGTAGAAATTTTACAAAATATCTTCATGGAACATGATCTTTACTTAATATCCTATTCATTTTTGGCATAAAAGAAAGTTTGAAAATTTTGACGCATACAATGTATGCTATTTAAGGTTTTGTGGTCCAGAGCCACATATTAAAACTAATTTTGAGCTTTTGACTCTGAAAACGTGTATCTGTTGATATGCTATTCATACCAGCCATCTATTTTTTTTACAATGATTCAGAGAAAATGCTGAAAATGACACAAACAATGCCCTTTCTTTTTGAAAACGTTTTTGGAGCCGCTCGTAACAAACACAGCATCCCAGTCGGTTCAATAAACTAAGTCTGGGATGGGAAGATCCACAAGTGCATTCCATTTTTAATTGGTTCCTCATGACTTATTTATAACAATGTCACTGATCCACAAATCAGCATGACACTGCTGTAAAAAAAAAGCTAACAACATTTGTCTGAATGGGGTGCGGAAGCGGATGGTTGAAGAGGTCCAGTCTCATGGCATCTGGGTTTTTTCTGCAAAAACAATACAGCAGTGTTTCTAAAGATAACAAGGCTGACCTATCTTTAGACCAGCACCGGCCATGATGTGGATTGGCAGTCACATCTGATTCTTATACACAGATTGACCACCAACAGTCCCACACAGGCTTAATGGGACGATTTCCGTGGCTCGTTAATTGCAGCTATCATCGTTGAGCGCAAGAAGGAGCCAGCAAATGTTTGACGGCGCTGTCTATTGTGCCTGTTTGCTTACATAAATGTGCATTATGCCTTGACGCTATAAATAGACCTTTTGAATGAACCTAAGATTAAAAAAGGCCTCTCAGAGCCTTTATGAGATTGCAGGGGTGTTAATGATGCTTCAGGGAATCGGGGGGAGAGGGCTGGGGTGGTTCAATCCCATTCAAAACCCACAGGGCTGTTAGCTGGCCATAATTGCTCCATTCATCAAAATATGGGGCCCAGTAATTACTCTAGGCTGCTCTGTTGGTGTGTGGAATGGTCGGGGTTTCTTTGAAAGTATCTTAGCGAAATAGAAAGATCATCAAAAGTTTGTTTGGAATGTCCAAAATCATCCATGAAAAGGATAGTCCACCCGAAAATGAAAGTTTAGTCATTTAACCTCAAGTTGTTCCAAACTTTTATTATATTCTTTTATCTGTGGAACTTGAAATTAGATATTTTGAAGAACATATGTGACCCTGGACCACAAAACCAAAAATAAAGGTCATTTTTTTTTTTTCAAATTGAGATTTATACATCTGAAAGCTGAATAAAAAAGCTTTCCACTGAAGTATGGTTTGTCGGGATATGATATTTGGCTGATGTACAACTAACAAAAAGTGAAAATGGAATCTGAGGGTGCAAAAATATCAAAATATTTAAAAAAACGCCTTTAAAGTTATTCAAATAAAGTTCTTAGCAACGCATATTACTAATAAAAATTACGTTTTGATATATTTACAGCAGGAAATTTACAAAGTATCTTCATGGAACATGATCTTTACTTAATATCCTATTGATTTTTGGCATAAAAGTAAAATCGTTAATTTTGACCCATACAATGTATTGTTGGCTATTGCTACAAATAACATTGGACCCCACTGACTTTTATTGGGGTCTGCAGAAAAAAATCAAGCATCACATGAGTATTTAATGATTTTTGAGTGAACTGTCTCTTTACTGACATTCCAGTGCTAGTTGTATTCTTCTGAGAAGGATAGATGGTTATATTTGTTCTGTCTGAGGAAATGGGATAAGAGTTAGACTGACACACTAGAGGAAATCAGGTTAATCATACCAGCTCTTCACTTATATTTACATTCAAACTAAATCTCGGGCTGTTTTGCTGATCCGGTGTGGTTCGCTTGGCTTGTTGCCTCTCTGAGCAGCTTCCTGAAACTGCTTAAAAGTTGGCCATTGCATTACAGCAGATCTTAAAGTTCTTTGAGGTTTACTCTGAGGGATGTTATTAACTATTTATTTCCTGTTCTGACCCTTGTGTCAACCCAGTCTCCTGACGATTCATACCTGAGGCTTCATTATTAGGGGACAGATAGGTGATAGCTCTGTGTATTGTATGGGACAAAGCAGTGCAAGACAGTATTATAGTTAAACGCAAGATAGCACTTGATTATGCGATGAATATGTTTTGTGTTGCGGTCATCCAGTGATTGTTGTAGTGATCAGGGACTGTGATATCACTTTTACATCCTGGTACAACAATACATCTGACTATACAGAGAGGTTTCTTGTTGACACCAGTTTTGGGTGGATGCAGTTTTTATCTAACACAAAAGCAATAGATTTTTAGTCTATTTATAAAGTAATTCAATGATCTGACATCAATTTGTGAATACCTCTAGTTCGGGGATTCCCAACCAGTGGTACACTATCATTCAAAAGTTTGTAATGGCTGCTGAAAATTCAGCTTCGTCATCATAGGAATAAAAATGGAACCAGTTTCTGCCACTGAATATAAATGTAATTGTGACTTTTTATCTAACGATTCTCTCTTGCTTTTTTTCTCACAATTGTGAGTTTGCATCTTGCAATACATTTGCGACTTAATTTAAAGTTTATATCATGCAGTACTGAGAAAAAAAGTCAGAATTGCAAGATATAAACTCAATTGCAAATAATAAAGTCAGAATTGTGAAATATAAATTAACATAAATTGTGACACATCAAGTCGCAATTGTGAGTTATAAAGTCCAGCTCTTAGGGGGAGGGAAATTATATTTTATATCTTTATATCTAACAATTCTGACTAAATAACTCGCAAGTATGTAATAAAGTCAGAATTGCGAGATATAAACATACAATTCTGAGAAAAACAAGTCAAAATTGCGAGATAAAACTTTATACAGTTTATATTTCACAGTTCTGACTCGCAATTGTGAGTTCATATCGCATAATTACGAGAAAAAAAGTCAGAATTGCGAGATATACTGACTTTTTTTCTAATAATTGTGAGATATAAAGTTGCCATTGTGAGTTATAAAGTTCTGAGGGAAAAAAAAATTTTATTTTCAGTTTATATTTAACAATTCTGACTTAATAACTCACAACTGTGTGTAATAATGTCAGAATTGTGAGATATAAACATGCAATTCTTAGAAAAACAAGTCACATATAAAATGTATAGTTTATATCTTGCAGTTTTGACTTTATAACTCTCAACTGTGAGTTTATATCAGCCAATTCCAAGAAAAAAAAAATCAGATTTGCAAGATAATTTGCGAATAAAAAAAAGTCAGAATCGTGAGATATAAACGGGTAATTCAGACTTTTTTTCTCAGAACTGTGAGATATAAATTCACAATTGTGAGTTATAAAGTCCAGTTCTGAGGCGAAAAGACTCAGAATTTTCTCAGAATTGCGAGTTTATATCTAACAATTCTGACTTAACTCGCAATTGTGTGTAATAGTCAGAATTGCGAGATATAAACATGCAATTCTGAGAAAAACAAGTCACAATTGCAAGATATAAACTTTATAAAGTTTATATCTTGGAGTTCTGACTTTATAACTTGCAAATGTGAGTTTGTATCACACAATTCTGAGAAAAAAGTCAGAATTGCGAGATAAAAAGTCACAATGACCTTTTTTTAATTTTTATTCTGTGGCGGAAACGGGCTTCTATAAATAAATTATATTTGTATAATATTTAAAATATATGTGACCCTGGACCACAAAACCAGTCTTAAGTCGCTGGGGTATGTTTGTAGCAATAGCCAAAAATACATTGCATGGGTCAAAATTATTGATTTTTCTTTTATGCCAAAAATCATTAGGAAATTAAGTAAAGATCATGCTCCATAAAGATTTTTTGTAAAATTCCTACTGTAAATGTAACAAAATGTAATTTTTGATTAGTAATATGCATTGTTAAGAACCTAATTTGGACAACTTTAAAGGTGATTTTCTCAGTATTTTGATTTTTTCACCCTCAGATTCCAGGTTTTCAAATAGATGTATCTCGTCAAATATTGTCTTATCCTAACAAACCATACATCAATAGAAAGCTTATTTACTGAGCTTTCATATTATATATACATCTCAGTTTTGTAAAATTTAACCTTATGACTGGTTTTGTGGTCCAGGGTCACATTTATATTTCACGATATCAATGTTTTTACTGTATATTTGAACAAATATTTGCAGTGAGCATATGAGACTTCTTTCAGAAACATCAAAACTGTCACCAAACTTCTAAATTATATTATACACACACCTGTAGTTAAGTTGTTTCTAAGGGGTAAAAAAAGAGGCATTTCAAACAATTAAATAGCATTTTTTAAGAAAGGAAAATGTGCAATAATGTTTTCCTCTATTAATTTGATCTACTTTTACAAATGTCTTCACACACTAATATCAAACCTAATGCAGTATCTGATTCTGCATTGTAACAGGAAGCTAATGCTTGAGTCTGTTTTTTCTCCCATAGTGTCTGTTGCTTTTAGTTTAATAAAGTTCAAACATTTCGTTTGTGGGTATCCGGTTTGATGTTGATACAGGCAGTACTAAACCAAAAAGGTTGAGAAATACCTTTTTAAGTCCAGATGTCATCAGAAAATGTTTACCGGGTTATCTCACGTCTCTTGGCAGGGTTTCATTTATTAAATGACCCACTGCACATATGTAACACTAAGTAAACAATCCTTTGATCTTCTCTGATCATCGACATGCTCAAATAGTCAAGCTCACTGCTTGATTATACATAAATGATTTTAACACAACTTTGCTACTTTCAAAACAATCTTTTCCTTGATATTGAGCGTGCACAGACACAACTATAGCAAAATGAGTGACAATATGATAAGAGTGTACAAATAAGAAGAATGATTCAGTGTGTTACGTGACTGTGGGCACAGCTGACCTTCGTCCCGAACTGCAGTACCACTTACGAGCGGCGTCTGAAGTGTCTACCACTGCTAGACCTCGTCACCTCAGACACACGTGGCGTGCGTTTAAACCTACAAGAAAGACAAAACAACTACAGTAAACTCTAAAAGACTTACTCAGGAGCCAAATGACAATGGCAAAAGAGCAAGAAAGAAAGGCCAGCTCTTTTTACTTGGTCACACACTGGAGCTCTTGTTCGAGTTTAGAGGTGTTCTGATAAGAGATCAGGCTCGATAGCGACACAAAGATAGAGAGACGCATTCGTCTGCAAATAGAAACCAGTTCCGTGCTGTTTCTTTCTCAGAAAACATCTGTAGTATTTCTATCGAGCTGTATTCTTGATTTTTCATTACTTGGCAGAATTTCCAGTCTCTACTATCAACAACTCTCAACGCAGAATTAAAAAGGTGTTGCAACTGATAAATTAACCGGTTATATAAGAGCATAACAGAAACTTCAAACAGATTCACATTAGTATGGTGCCAGTGCATTGTTCACTGATGTGTTTGACAACTTAATCCACAGAGTAAAGGGAATATTGGCTTTCATTTAAGTTTTAAAGGATTAGTTCATTCCTGAATTAAAATTTCCTGATAATTTACTCACTCCCATGTCATCCAAGATGATGTTTCTTTCTTAAATTGAAAAGAAATTAAGGTTTTGGAGGAAAACATTCCAGGATTTTTCTCTATATAGTGGACTTCAATGGAGATCAACAGGTTGAAGGTCCAAATTGCAGTTTCAAAGGGCTCTACATCAGGGGTTTTCAAACCTGTCCTGGAGCCTCCCCTGCCCTGCACATTTTGCTTGTCTCTCTCATCTAATACACCTGATTCAAATCATCAGCTCATTAGTAGAGACTGCAAGACCTGAATTGGGTGTGCCTAATAAGGGAGACATACAAAATGTGCAGGGCAGGGGAGGCTCCAGGACAGGTTTGAAAACCCCTGCTCTACATGATCCCAGCCAAGGAATAAGAGACTTATCTAGCAAAACGATTGGTCATTTTCTAAAAAAAACCCCAAATATTTATATACTTTAACCACAAATGCTCATCATGTGCATTACGTAATCAAAGTTGGAAAGGTCACGCGTTTTTTCGTCTGTGTACACTCTAAAAAACATCGCTTCACGATGCCATAGAAGAACCTTTTTTGTTTAAATGGTTCCATAAAGAACCTTTAGCATCTGAAGAACCGTTCTGTTTCACAAAAGGTTCTTTGTGGTGAAAGAAGGTTCTTCAGATTAGGTAAGAAAAGGATGGTTCTTTAAACAACCTTTGACTGAATGGTTCTTTGTGGAACCAAAAATGGTTCTTCTATGACATCGCTGTGAAGAACCTTTAAAGCACCTTTATTTTTAAGAGTGTACTTTGGTTCAAAAAGGTAGGGTAGGGTGAAAAACTCCTTCTCATTTTCTCCTCCAACTTCAAAATTGTCCAACATCGGTGTTTTATCTTTTTTGTAAAGAGTGTTTGACTTTCTTTGCCTGTTCGCTTTGTACGACCCATGTGACCTTTCCAACATTAGTCGAGCTAGTCCAAGATGAGCATTTGTGGATTTTTATTTCTTTTTTAGAATTAGAATAGAAATTATTTGGCTGGGATCATATACAGCCCTTTGAAATTGGACATTCAACCTGCTGATCTCTACTGAAGTCTATACAGAGAAAAATCCTGAAATGTTTTCCTCAAACGAGTTTATTTTCGACAAAAGAGAGACATGAATATCCTGGATGTTAATTATCATTATTTTGAATTCTGGATTGAACTAATCCTTTTAAAGTTGAAGTGTGTAATTTCACTAAACAGAATTGCAAAAATACCAAATGTTTCAAACTCATGCCATTGTTTAAGTCGACAAAAGTCTTTTCAAAGCATCAAAATGTAGTTTTGGGGCGAATCAACTGCTATGTTTGTATCTGCATATTAAGCTGGAATAGGACAAAGTATTTTAGCATCCAAACTACACTTGAGCTTTAAAAATAGTTCATCCTGTTATGTGTTAAGTCCATTCAGCGTTTCGTGGGAGTTTTTGACAATGTGCGATTCAATGAACAGAACAGACTGTCCAATAAAGTTACTCAGAGATCTCAGAGGCTTTCATGAGCTTTAAATAGTAATTCATCCAGGCAGATTTTCATAATAGCATGACAATCGAGGTCCAAATGAATAAGGGGTTGCGCTTGTGTTCAAAAGCAGCTAGACACAACAGAATGCAGTGACGTCTTAAACACACAGCGCTCATGGCGCGAGACACTGAAAAAAAGCAAGACTCATCACAACGATCTTCCGTCTGGGGCATGTTTACATTGACAAACAATTAAAAGCGGTCTAGTCTTGTGTGAATTTACTGTATTGACCCTTCTTTAGTTTCGTAGATCGCTATTATATACAGTGTCACATGAGATGGCTCAGTAAAGATAAACCTGCAACTGTATTTGTCTAGATAGATATCTCAGTGCCACATTGACGAGCATAAAAGATCGAGTTCTTTTCACAGCTATGTTGGACTATTCTTTATATCAGATAACACAGGATTTATTTAACGTAGACATGTTGACTAAACAGTTGAATTAATAGCTGTCCTGTTGAGGAGGGGGTCATTTAAGAGAGTCAGTTTGCTGGGTCTGTAAATCAGCAGTGGTTACTGATGCTGAGCTGGCTTATAGCAGACAGTCATGTGCAAGTTATAGGGAAGGCCCTTGTCATAACATACATGCTTTATGTACACAAATGGAGTGCCAGGATTTTAGGAGCAGGAAATGTTTTTATGGACTGGGGCTAGGTGTTGACGAAGGACTGCAGATGGTGGAGATTGACCGCAAAAAGAACATATCCTCTCTTACAGAAAGAGAAAGAAACAGTTTAGTGTAGCAGGCGTTACTTGTGCTCAGATATTGTTGAGCTGCTTGTCATCTGGTGGCTTTAACAGATAGTTTGTCATTAATAAACTGATCCACACAGAATCTCTAAATAGAATAGAACTGGAATAGCTGCCATTCATCGTTTGACTTTTCAGTTAAATTGATTATACTTGCAGTAACTAAGAGTGGAGTACCAGGATTGTTTTTACGTAGAGTCTATTTACACTAAGTGCAAATAGGCCGTCTTGTTGGCAGAGGCTATTTACACTAACTCCACCCACTAATGTTTGTTTGGGATGGTAAACATTACAAAAGACGGCTGTTAAACAACAGCTCCAGTGGTGTAGACGGTAAAGCGCGTGGCAATTAATTTTTGACGCGATAGACCCGAATTCGAATCCACCTATTGCCGTACTCGCTCATCTCTCTTTTCACATCACATATCAGATCGGAAAGGCATTTATTTTTAATAAAAGGATGGAAATAATCTAAAAGTGTAAAATAAAGTGCTTCACGGGTGTTTATCGGTTAGGGTTAGTAAGTGTAGGTTATTGTCCCAAGGCAGCATCCATTTAATATTTTAAATAAAAATGATAATTTAGACTTATTGCATACTGTATTTATAATGTACTGCAATACTGAGGTGCAAATATCTGCCACTTGCACTTGTATAAATAGCATCTAATATTAATCACAAAAAAATTCCTGCTATTTTTACATAGCATAAATAGAGTCTATCACTATTTGCACTTCGTGTAAATAGCATATACTGCTATTTTTACTTGGTGAAAATAGAATCTATCGCTTACAAAATATGCTATTTTTGTAAATAGTATCTAAGCAGTGTAAATAGCATCTAGGCACTGCCTTTTTTATTTTCAGTTTAGTTGAAAATGTACTTTTCAGTTTGGCTAACTTTAATTTAGTTTTGTTTATTTCCTGATTTGTATCTTTTAAAATTTGCAAACAATGTAAAATTTCTCAGCACAGCTTATTGCCATGGCTATTCAGCAATATTTTCATGTTTACTCCAAATGCACTTCAAAAGTTTAGTTTTATAATATACCATGTTTTATAAACTGAAAAATATTATTTAAAAAATATTTAGAGTCATTATAGGTGAAAATACAACACATTTGTAGAACTGTTACAATTGCATATTTTTCAAATTTATATATTTTTTATTTAAACTTTTTTTTTATTTGCCAGTTTTTGTTTGTTGAGTACTCTCAGCTTTTTAAATCCATTTCAGACAAATCTGTGGATTTTCTATCAAAATGTGCACAGAAAGCCTCTTTTTCCTCTTATTTCACTTTTTGGTAGATTTTCAATAGTGCTGTCAAACAATTAATCGCGATTAATTGCATCTAAATTATTTTTTGCTTACATAATATATGTGTATACTGTGTATATAAAAATACATGCATACAGTATATATTTTAAAAATATTTACATGTATATATTTATGTTTTTAATATATAAACATAAAATGTTTCTTAAATATGTACATGTATGTGTGTATTTATTCACAATACACACATATATTATGTAAACAAAAACTTTTTGAATGCGATTAATCACAATTAATCGTTTAGTACTTTCAGCTTTTTAAATCCATTTCACACAATTCTGTGGATTTTTAATCAAAATCTGCACAGAAAGCCTAGTTTAACTATATTTTTCATATAAAAACATTTTTCTTATATACATGCATGTGTATTTACATACACATAATAAATATAAACAGTACACGCACATATATTATGTAAACAAAACCTTTTGAAATGCGATTAATCACGATTAATCATTTAGTACTCAGCTTTTAAAATCCATTTCACACAAGTGGATTTTCTATCAAAATGTGCCCAGAAAGCCTGTTTTTCTTCGATTTTCAAATGCTGTCAAACGATTAATCGTGATTAATCGCATCCAAAATAAAAGTTTGTTTACATATTACATGTGTACATTATGTACATAAAAACACACATACAGTATTTACTTTGAAAATATTTACATTTATATATTTGATTGATATTATATATAAATATTTGTAATATATAAACAATTTTTCAAGGATGTACTTGCATTTGTGTATTGATGCAGTACACATACACATTATGCAATTAGTTGTGATTAATCGTTTGACAGCACTAATTTTCAACTGTTAAAGTTCAAATGTAAAATGTTATACAGAACTAAATGCAATCGCAAACATAAAGCTAACAAATTCCTTTATCTGTTTCATCCACAGGCGATTCCCCTGACTTCATGAAATTTGACATTTCTAAAGAAGGCAGCACTCTATCCGTGGTGGAGCAGGCCAACGTGTGGCTATTCCTTAAAGTCGCCAAGGGCAGCCGAGGGAAAGGGAAGGTGTCCGTTCAGCTCCTACAGCAAGGCAAAGCAGATCCAGGCTCGACGGACAAACCCCAAGAACTGGTGGTGTCCGAGAAGACCGTGGACACGCGGCGCAGCGGCTGGCACACGCTACCGGTGCCCCGCATGGTGCAGACCCTGCTGGACGGGGACAGCAGCTTGCTCAGTCTCCGCGTCTCCTGTCCAATGTGCGCCGAAGCCGGCGCCGTGCCCATCCTGGTGCCTGCAGAAGGCAGCAAGGGCAAAGAAAGAGAACAATCTCACCGACCCTTCCTCATGGTCGTGCTCAAGCCAGGCGAGGAGCACCAGCACCGGCGAAGCAAGCGCGGCTTGGAGTGCGACGGGAAAATCCGCGTCTGCTGTAAACGGCAGTTCTACGTCAACTTTAAGGACATCGGGTGGAGCGACTGGATCATCGCTCCGTCCGGATATCACGCTAACTACTGCGAGGGCGATTGTCCTAGCCATGTGGCCAGCATCACGGGCTCTGCCCTCTCCTTTCATTCCACCGTCATCAATCACTACCGGATGCGCGGGTACAGCCCGTTCAACAACATTAAGTCGTGCTGCGTACCCACGCGCCTACGGGCCATGTCCATGCTCTACTATAATGAGGAGCAGAAGATCATAAAGAAAGACATCCAGAACATGATAGTGGAGGAGTGTGGCTGCTCATAAGACGCCATGAACTCCTAACAAACTCTTTGATGTTGGTACAAAGCACATATCAGAGGATTGGCAGTCTGTGGTCACCCACAAACTTTCGAACTGCAAACTCGGGCAACCTATTTGTTTCTAGATCATTCCAATAAGACTGATTATTGGAGTGGTCTTCGTGGCACTTTCATATAAAAATGACGAAGGAGAATAAAGCATAATATATTTTTTTTAATGAAGGGACACTGAGACTGAGAGGGAACGGGTGCATGGGTCAAAGTGTCAGGCCTGATTCTCTGCACTGCAATAAAGAGACTTATTTTGAAGTGTGGAATTATATATTCTGAAGAGAAGATGAAGAAAAAAAAACATGCAACTCTATGCAAGTCAAGTATTATTACTGGATGTTCTTTTTTATTATTATTATTTGTCTTTTAGCTTTTGTTTAATGTTTTTATTGTCATCCCTTTTCTCACAGAAAAACAAACGATTAGTAATTTTTTTATTACATCTTAAAAGTAGTAGTTGTGTTGTTTCATTTTTCTGATGAGAAATACTTGAACAAAAATTAGTTTGACCAGCTGCTGGAGCCAAACTGCATTATTATTGTTATTATTATTATTATATTGTTATTATCACCTATTGTTATTTTTCTCCTAAACGTTCTGAATGTTGATGAAAAGTAATATAAATTTGCACTAAGCCAACATTCGTACCATGCGAGCCCCAGAGCATCATGGGCCGCATTCTAGTTGCCATATCAGATATGCATTTGGAACTTACACATAGTAAACCAAAGACCATACACTTGCTTTTCTCAGAGCAAATCCCCAAAATGCCCAGCTCTGTGAATTTATTCAGATTTGGAACAACTGTGTATGGCCAACATAACTCAATATAGCACATGAAATAACTTTATCTTTTGTTTGTTGTTTGTTTGTTTATTTCCTGAAACAGCCTCAATGTTAAGATACTTTTGCTCTCTGTGTTTCGACAGTGTTTGTCTCTACCAATGTATAACAAAGGTCTTAGATTCTGAACTGAAACCTAGCCTTTAAATGACAGAAATATTCAGTTTAGAGAGAGATAGAAACGATGTCCTGGCAACAGCCAGGTTCAAAGTACAAGACACGAAAGGAACTTGCTGTGTTGTTTTATGTAGAGTAATGCAACATATGGTGATATGTTGCTATGTTGTACAAATCAAAATATGTGCTTGTCATGTTTTATATCTAATTTATTTTGCAGCATATTCTTTGCTTCACTATTAAAGCTGAACTGTACAACTTAAGTCGACAGTGTGTGTTTCAACACTTTTACTAAATGTAGTCCAATTAAGTATATTTTTTGCAGATCAGCTGACAAATCTGTGACGTAGCCCCAAATATTAGCACTGCACAGCCAAAGCAGATGCTGTGCAAACTAGTGTGAACTCCTCAAGGGCAGTTTTCTCTCATTTTTAGCCACATAGCAGCTGCCTGCTGGGTGGTTTCAACTGTAAGGAGTCAAAAGAACTATCTATTATTTGCTTTCTCTATATTAAGTGTCCTCACATTGTCAAAATTTAGTTTTTTATAGAGTATGCTTAAACTATTTTAGAAACAAACAACCTGACTGATATTTCAGTATCTAATATTTGCTTTCTCTATATTAGATCTTTTTTCAAATAGAATATGCTTAAACTATTTTAGAAAAAAACAATCTGACTGATATTACAGTACATAAATAAACAGTCATCATGGCTCAAATTTGAAATGTACACGATTTAACGATACACGTTTTCGCACTGAACCGTTCAGTACGCATTACAAACCGAACAATTTGTTGGACGTTTGGGGGGAAAAAAGAGCTTACAGTTTGTGAAATATAATGTAATATAATGTGCCACTGTGCTCAACAAGGCAGCCCAAATGACGGAACAGGCAACGTGATGTCTGCCTCTCCCATCCCCAAAGAAATACACACTTCTCCAATAGGGTTGTGACTGTAAGGCAATTTGTAAGAGTTCCCCCTCAGTCGAGTCACTCCGACGTTACATGGGAACTCGCTTTGAGAGACCGATCATCTCTGAGCCTTATATAAAAAAGGCCAATTACAAATTGGCGAGTGGACGTGCGCGCCGGCCACGCCCCCGTACATACGGGTATATAAGATGGCCGCGCGCATCACTCATCAGATCTTTGCTTTCAGAGCCTCTCCTATGAGCCGCTGTTTGCTTTGTTTTCAAGAAAACCTCACAGAAGCCTTCAAATTCAAGAGTTCTTCCCCGCTGGTGCCTAAAAGAGCAATTTCATTTTGCACCAGCGATCCTCCCGCGGGCTGTCGTTTTCACGGCAACAAGCCGCCTGCATCACCAGCGAGCAAGCCCCGTCGAGTGCACAGCCGCCCCGCGGCTTCTCCCTGGGCAGACCGGGAGCTAAAAGAGTCAATTTCTCACGGCCGATTCAGACGTTCTTTTCAGAATGCCTTTTCGGCCGTGCGCTTCAGGGTGCGGTAGTTTCCTCTCCTCTGCGGACGGACATGATCTCTGCCTCACGTGTTTGGGTCCCGAGCACGCTGAAGCGGCGATCTTGGATGGTTCATGCCCGCACTGCGAGTGCATGACCATGGCCACGCTGAGGTCCCGCCGCTCGTTCGCGAGCCGGCTCCCCTCGCCCTCTTCCCGCGGTCTGTCGTTAAGCCGTCAATGCTTTTCGGCCACCGCGGCGCGGGGCGGGGGGGACCTAAAAGTCACCGTGAAGAATGCACCGCCGGCTAAGAAAGCCCTGCGGTCTTCTCTCACACAGCGTGACCCCGTCGAGCTTCCGCAGCAGTATGCTTCCCCGCCCAGCGGGCTGAGCGTCTCCTTCGGTGCTCCTGCAGAGGATGAGATGTCCATCGCAGCATCAGAGGGAGAGTCGGCGAGCGAGGCGGACGCCTCGGCCGAGCGGCCCCCTCCTGAGGTGGTCGCTCCGTCTGACGCTGATGCCGAGCTCGCGGCTATGCTCCTCCGGGCCGCCAGGGGGATCGGTCTCGAGGTGCCTCCAGCGCCTCCGGCCGATTCCTCTAGGCTTGATGATTGGTTTTTAGGGAGGGCTCCCGCGGCTCCGCCGCGGTCCCCCCCAGTTCCATTTTTCCCGGAGGTGCACGAGGAGCTGTCTAGATCGTGGCGGGCCCCTTATTCATCTCGGTCCCGCCCCAGCTCCTCTCCCCTCGCCACCCTCGATGGCGGAGCGGCCAGGGGGTATGCGGCCATCCCCCAGGTTGAGCGCGCTGTGGCGGTGCACTTGTGCCCGCGTGGCGCTGCCTCCTGGCGGGATCGCCCGCACCTCCCTTCCCGGGCTTGTGAGCGCACGTCCGCCCTGGCGGGCCGCGTTTACAACTCCGCTGGGCAGGCCGCTACCGCCTTGCACGCCATGGCCATCCTCCAGGTCTATCAGGCCCAGGCGTTAAAACAACTGCACGAGGGTGGTCCTGACCAGGGAGTTTTGGAAGAACTCCGCGCCGCCACCGACTTCGCCCTTCGGGCCACGAAGGTCACGGCGCGTTCCCTTGGTCGGGTGATGTCCACGGCTGTGGTCCAGGAGCGACACCTGTGGCTTACTCTGGCTCAGATGGCAGACGTCGACAAGGTTCGCTTTCTTGACGCTCCCATCTCCCAGAGTGGCCTCTTCGGCGACGCTGTCGAGGACTTTGCCCAGCAGTTCTCGGCAGTCCAGAAGCAGACGGAGGCCATCAAACACATCCTGCCCCGCCGCGAACCTACCATCCCGCCGCCGGTGGCCCAACCTCCGCCTGCTCGTCGCCGAGGGCGCCCCCCCGCGGCCTCCAAGGAGAAGGAGAAACCCCAACCAGCTCCGTCCCCCGCCGAACAACACGAGGCCAGGTTGCGACGTCGAGCTGGCCGCGGGAGAGGTGCGCCGCCCGCCTCTCAGGGACCGTCTACACGCAAGAGGTCTGCGAAACGTCCCTGACGCGGGCAACCCGGAGGTGGAGAAGATGGCTCTTCAGGCGACGACAACATCTACGTCGCCGCTCCCGGTGGAGGGCCGGGAGTTGCTGTGCACCCTGACGCTGCCGCCGGCCCACGGGTCGGCGGTACCCAAATTTTCACAAAAAGAGCTAATTTTCTCACCTCCGGGGGTTCAGCCCCGCGTTCCCGTTTCGAGCGGCACACGGTTGCCCTCTCGAGGCCGGATCCGGAGCTGTTTATCGCCAGCGCTGGAACCAGGGAAGAAGGTAAGCACTGCCTCGTGCAGTCTGACTCCCCCCCAGGACGTTTTTCCTTCTGGGCGCAGTCCCCTTCCCGTTCCTCCCTTAGGCTGCCCCACCCTGAGCACGACGGTCAACGTTCCCTTGATCCCCCTGGCAGAGCGGTTGGGGACCTGGCGTCAGCTTCCCAACCCCTCGCGGTGGTTGATTCGGACGGTACGTCTCGGCTATGCGATCCAGTTCGCCAGGCGCCCGCCCAAGTACAGAGGCATCCTTTATACTTCTGTCCATTCGGACACGCATGCCGCTGTCCTGCGTGCGGAGGTCGCAGCCCTACTGGCGAAGGGCGCGATCGAGCCTGTCCCTCCAGCCGAGATGAGGTCAGGGTTTTACAGTCCCTACTTCATCGTGCCCAAAAAGAGTGGTGGGTTAAGACCCATCCTGGATCTCAGAGTCCTGAATCGGTCCCTTCTCAGGCTGCCGTTCAAGATGCTGACGACGAGACGCATGCTAACTTGCATCCGTCCCCAGGATTGGTTTGCAGCCATCGACCTGAAGGACGCCTACTTTCACGTCTCGATCTTACCTCGCCACAGGCCCTTTCTTCGGTTTGCGTTCGAGGGTCGAGCGTATCAGTACAAGGTGCTCCCATTCGGCCTGTCCCTCTCTCCCCGCGTCTTTACCAAGGTCGCGGAGGCTGCCCTGTCCCCTCTTTGGCAGACGGGCATCCGGATTCTCAATTATCTCGACGACTGGCTTTTGATAGCTCACTCTCGAGATCTCCTGTGCGAGCAGAGGGACCTGGTGCTTCGGCACCTCAGCCGTCTGGGCCTTCAGGTCAACCGAGAGAAGAGCAAACTCTCCCCAGTGCAGAGGATCTCTTTTCTCGGTGTGGAGCTGGATTCGGTCGCTATGACAGCCCGCCTCTCCAACGAGCGCGCGCAGTCGGTGCTGAAATGTCTGAGGTTGTTCAAAGACAAGACAGCGGTCCCTCTCAAAACTTTTCAGAGGCTCCTGGGGCATATGGCAGCTGCAGCCGCGGTCACGCCGCTGGGCTTGCTTCATATGAGACCGCTTCAGCACTGGTTACACGACCGAGTCCCGAGACGGGCATGGCACCGTGGCACACTCCGGATTGGCGTTTCCCCGCAGTGTCGCCGCCTATTCAGTCCGTGGTCAGATCTGACCTTCCTCCGGGCCGGAGTGCCCCTGGGGCAGGTCTCCAGGCACATTGTGGTTTACACAGATGCCTCCACCACGGGCTGGGGTGCTGTATGCAACGGGCAAGCAGTTTCGGGCTCCTGGACAGGACCTCGTCTGCAGTGGCATATCAATTGCCTCGAGTTGTTGGCAGTCCTTCTGGCCCTACGTCGCTTTCGATCGACGTTGCGTCAGAGGCACGTGCTTGTTCGCACCGACAGTGTTGCGACGGTTGCATATATCAACCGGCAGGGCGGCCTCCGCTCTCCTCGCATGTCACAACTCGCCCGCCGTCTGCTCCTTTGGAGTCAAACGTGGCTAAAATCGCTACGTGCCATTCACATTCCCGGGGAACTCAACCGTGCAGCCGATCAGCTCTCACGGCAGTCCACCCTCCCTGGAGAATGGCGACTCCACCCCGAGTCAGTCCAGCTGATTTGGAGTCGCTTCGGGGAGGCCCAGATAGATCTGTTTGCCTCCCCCGAGACCTCCCATTGCCAGCAGTTCTTCTCCCTCAGCGAGGTTTCCCTCGGCAGAGATGCTCTGGCTCACAGCTGGCCTCCGGGGCCCAAGTACGCCTTTCCCCCAGTGAGCCTCCTTGCACAGACCCTGTGCAAGATCAGGGAGGACGAGGAGCAGGTTCTCCTGGTCGCCCCATACTGGCCTGCCAGGACCTGGTTCCCAGAACTTATTTCCCTCGCGGCAGCCCCTCCCTGGAAGATCCCCTTGAGGAAGGACCTGCTTTCTCAGGGGATGGGCACAATTTGGCACCCACGTCCCGACCTCTGGAACCTGCATGTCTGGCTCCTGGACGGGACGCGTCAGACCTCGCTGGCCTTCCCCAGGCCGTGATAGACACAATCACGCAGTCCCGAGCCCCCTCTACAAGGCAGGCGTACGCACTGCGGTGGGGTCTGTTCGTCGACTGGTGTTCCTCCCGAGGTGAGGACCCCCAGAAATGCTCGATTGCAGCCGTGCTTTCCTTCCTGCAGGAGAAGTTGGAGCGCAGGCTGTCCCCTTCAACTCTCAAAGTCTATGTGGCCGCTATTGCCGCTCACCATGACGCAGTGGATGGATCATCCCTAGGGAAGCACCCGCTGGTCGTTAGGTTCCTCAGAGGCGCAAGGAGACTTAACCCTCCCAGACCGCGCCTCGTTCCCTCTTGGGACCTCTCCGTCGCCCTCCAGGGCCTGCGGGGAGCTCCCTTTGAGCCCCTTGAGTCAGTCGAGCTTAAATTTCTGTCCCTTAAGACAGCGCTCCTGACAGCTTTGGCTTCTATTAAGAGGGTAGGAGACCTTCAAGCCTTTTCTGTCGACGATTCGTGCCTTGAGTTCGGGCCCGGCGATTCTCACGTTATCTTGAGACCCCGGCCCGGTTATGTGCCCAAGGTTCCCACCACGCCTTTTCGCGATCAGGTGGTGAACCTGCAAGCTCTGCCTATGGAGGAGGCAGACCCAGCTTCTGCGCTGCTGTGTCCAGTTCGCGCCCTGCGTATCTACGTAGCCCGCACTCGGCACTTCAGACGCACCGAGCAGCTCTTTGTCTGCTTTGGAGGTCAGCAGAAAGGGAATGCTGTCTCCAAACAGAGGTTGGCCCATTGGGTGGTAGAGGCCATCTCCCTGTCCTATCTGTACCAGGGACAGCCGTGCCCCTTGGGTGTGCATGCCCACTCCACACGGAGTGTTGCATCCTCCTATGCTTTAGCGCACGGCGCCTCTCTAGCGGACATCTGTAGAGCTGCCGGCTGGGCGACACCCAATACCTTCGCCAGGTTCTACAACCTCCGCGTAGAGGCCGTCTCCTCCCGTGTCTTAACATAGACATCAGGTGAGCGGGAGGGCGGCTGGTGTTGGCTTGCTGCGCCATTCCCATGCGGATCCGAGCGCCATTTCCAGTAGGTTCCCTTCGGTGAACCCTGGGTCCTCCATGCCCCGCAGTCAGGGCTAGATGCGGGGTAGCCCTCACTGTGCTCCTGCCTGGGTCTCCTTCGCCCCGCAGGTTGTGGCTTCCTTTATTATTCCAGCGTATCCGCTGTTTCCCTCGTATATCCCTAGCCTTATGGATATATTGAATTTTTCTCATTTCCACATGCGTAAGAACCGTTCATGTGCCCCGCCCCCCCCCCAACCCATGCTTCAGTTTTCTGGCATCCCTAGGGGGCCCCCTTCTTTGGCCCCCGGGGCGTTGGGAAGGTTACGTTACGGATCTGCCTGCCGGCACGTTCGCCTGCTGGCACGTGGGTCTGTGCGTAACGCGGCGTCAGGGCCGTGGCCTGTTCCAGAGGGTCTGTTCCCATGTAACGTCGGAGTGACTCGACTGAGGGGGAACGTCTAGGTTACGTAGGTAACCCTCGTTCCCTGAAGGAGGGAACGGAGACGTTACATCCCCTGCCACGGCCCTGGCGTCGCGCTGACGCCGGCTCATTCGGCTCTTCAGCAAAAACCTGATGAGTGATGCGCGCGGCCATCTTATATACCCGTATGTACGGGGGCGTGGCCGGCGCGCACGTCCACTCGCCAATTTGTAATTGGCCTTTTTTATATAAGGCTCAGAGATGATCGGTCTCTCAAAGCGAGTTCCCATGTAACGTCTCCGTTCCCTCCTTCAGGGAACGAGGGTTACCTACGTAACCTAGACGTTTTCCCTCTTTTATTTGCTTTTAAATAGCTTGTAAACGCCTGTGCGCATTTTACTTTACGAATTAGTGGCAATTCAGCGTCAATAACAACAAAACTGTCATATCGAACCAAACTGTTACACCCCAACACACATTACCATTAAAAAAAAAAATAAATGTTTTTGAAAATAAGTAAAAATAAGAAATTATGCTCATCATGGCATTTGATATAACATACAGTGAAATGTAGTACTGTGAAATTTTATTACAAATTAAAGAAGTTTTTAATGAGTATATACTCCTCCGATTCATTACTAATCATCATTTGAAATAAATCTCTTAGCATAGAAATGCATAAAAAGATTATCAGAGATCACATGCTAACCAACTGTGTCACTCTTCATTGCTGCCTCTGTAAATAAATAAATTTGGGTCAAAATTATCTATTTTTTTATGCCAAAAATCATTAGGACATTATAGATATTTTGTAAATTTCCAACCGAAAATATATCAAAACTTAATTTTTGATTAGTAATATGCACTGCTAAGAACTTCATTAGGACAACTTTAAAGGCATTTTTCTCAATATTTTTTACACCCTCAGATTCCAGATTTTCAAATAGTTGTATCTCGGTCAAATATTGTCCTATCCTAACAAACCATACACCAAATGGAAAGCGAATTTCTCTGGTTTTCAGATGATCTTAATGTCTACACTTATGAGTAATTTTATTGTCCAGGGTCACAAAAAGTTATGGCTCAGATTTGAAGTTATACACTACCATTAAAAAAGGGAATGTTTTGATACAAGTCAAAAAATAAATAAATAAATCAATTATGCTCACCACGGCTGCACTTATTGGATCAAAAATACAGTGAAATGTTTGTGAAAATATTGTAAAATTTGATTACAATTTAAAAGTTTCCTATTTGAGTATATAGTTAACTGCCATTTATTTTTATAAGGTTTTCAGCATCCTTACTCCAGTCTTCAGTGTCACATGATCCTTTAGAAATCATTCCAATATGCTGATTTGGTGCTTAAGAAACATTTTTGACATTATGAATCGTGAAAAGAGCTGCTCAACATTTTTGTGGAAACCTTAAACGTTTTTTTTTTATATTATAAGAGCCATTCTACAGAATTGTTTCAAAGTCAAAGTTGAAATCGTCTTGAAAAAAAAGTATTTTTCCTAAAATTTTGTACATTTCTAGTCATTTTGCAGTTAATTTTCATATTGTATTTTTAGAGCATTTTGGAACATTTGTTCTCTCCCTAAATGTGTCACAACCGAAACACAGTAATATATAATTTAATAAGAACAGTTACATTGACCTATTAAGATTTTGTTGACATATTCCTTGTAAATATATATTTTTTCTATTTTATTAAAAAGTTTTCAGAGATAAATCAACAATTACAATTTTAACAATATTTTAAGTGTGATTTATGAGATTTGCTGTAGGTTGAATTTTCTTTGTAAAAGGCAAAAAGGTGATCATACTGAGATATATATATGTATATTTTTTTTTTTTTTTTTTTTAGGGCTGTCAAAAATAACACGGTAACGGCGTTAATTATTTTGTTGTTGTTAATTACATCAATTTTTTTAACCAATTTCACGCATGCGCAGTGTGACAAATTATTTGTCAGGAAAGTGGTTGGGGAGCTAGAGGCGAGATAGACCAAGGTGAGCCTTTGGACTTTGGATTCAAATATAAAAAGAAATATAGCTGCAAGCAGCAATTATGGGGCCTAGCACTCAAAGGGGAAAATGAGGAACTAATGATGGCAGGAACACCAGACCAACTGCAACAATATTTAAAAGGAAGCAATTTTAAGATGATTTTAGTCAAAACGACAGAAAAATGACGTAGAACGCCTACTGATATGATTTAATGGCTTATTAGGTTTGACCAACAGGTGGCGCTGTTATCAAATCGATGTGGTGTGTTTAGTGTGAGGTGACAAAGGCACACACAAAGTTTGGTGTATTTATGTCAAAGCTTTGCAGAGATAAAGCCTCAGAATCATTTTGGCATCAAGTCAAAAATTTGTAGAGGCGCTGTACGAAAACGGTTACATCTATCAACATGAAATCCATAACTTTTTGTCAGCACAGTCTGAAGATGATCTGATTCAATTTTGGTGAAAATCAAAAAACCGTCTAGGACGAGTTCGAAAAAGTAGGTTTTCAACATAAATCAAAACGTCAGACAGGAAGTTTGACCAACGGTGGCATAATTGGTATCTATGTAGTCGGCATGACCCACGGAATATTTTGAGACCACTTTCATTACAATAGGCCAATGCAATCTACAGTTATTAGCATTTTTGGACATTTTATAATTGATAGTTAATGAATGGTTTATTACTCTTGACCAATAGGTGGCGCTGTTACCAAATTGATGTGGTGTAATTACTGTGAGGTGACAATGCCCCATACAAAATTTGGTGCAAAAATCTCAAAGCTTTGCAGAGATACGGCTTCAGATGTGCTTTGGCATCTTTTCAGCAAACTCGTTGATGCGTTAAATGAAAACGGTTTCAAATATCGACACAAAATCCATAACTTTTTGTCAGCATGGTCTGAAGATGATCCGAGTCAAATTTGGTGAAAACCCGACTAACGGTCTAGGAGGAGTTCGAAAAAGTAGGTTTTCTACACTCATCAAAATGGCGGACAGGAAGTTTTGGCAAAATTGGCATCAATGTTCTCGGCCTGACCCAAGGAATATTTTGAGATCACTTTCATTAAAATAAACCAATTTTCACATAAGTTATTAGCATTTTTCTAAATTTCCTTATAACTTTTGACCACAAGGTGGCGCTGGCCCCAAAATTTGTATGTACATTCAGGGCATAGTGCTGAACATTTTTGTAATTCACGAGTTCACGCTTACATATAATAAACAGCGTAAAAGTTAATCGTGTTTGGCATGCTGTCCGGGAGAGGGCTCCGAGCTCGGTAATCATCCCCTGCCCGGGGGAGGGGTCCAAGCTTGGCATTTGGCCCGAACCCAATAGCGCTCCCCCCCCCCCCCCGCTGAACGAGAGGAGACGGGGAGGTGGAGGGATGCTGAAAACCAGAGATAATGAAGGTAAGACTGCTTGGCTATTTAAAGGGATTCTCTTGTAGTGCTTGGATAGGGAGTGTGATTGCTGATGGTGAATTGGCCGTGTTAATTATCTGTGCGAGCTCCTCCCGAAATTTGTTAATAAAACATCACTTAATGACGAAACAATACGCTAATCCGTTCTCAAGATACAGCATTTTAAAGCTAAATTCAAAATGGCCGACACCCAAAATGGCTGACATGGGAAAATTTGATATGGTTCGACTCGGCATGCTCCTCCACATCTAACGGGATGAGTTTCGAGATATGGAAAATAGCCATTTTCCATATCTTCTGACCACTAGGTGGCACTGTGACGAAACACTGTAGGTAGCCTCAGGTCATGCTTGTAATAACACACACCAAGTTTGGTTTCAATACGACAAACCGTTGCGGAGATATGGCCTCACATCCGTTTTTGCACGCTTTTCGTAGAATTAATTAGCGCGTTATTCGAGAACGGTTTGTCCAATCAACTTGAATTCCATAACTTTTTGCCAGCATGGTCTGAAGATGATCTGAGCCAATTTTGGTGAAAATCAGACAAACCGCCTAGGACGAGTTCGAAAAAGTGGGTTTTACAAACAATAAATAAAAAATTTAAAAATAAAAAAAACCTTACGATTTTTGAATTTTGGTGTTCATTCGACTCGGCATGACCCAAGGATTCAGAGAAAAAAAAGAATTTTGATTTTGTGGCTTATGGTTCAAAAGTTATTAGCAAAAAGAAAGTGAAATTTCGGACAAGTGGTGGCGCTAGAGAGTTTGAGTTAGAGACTCCAAACTTGCTATGGTTAAAGATGAGACTGTCCTCTATCAGTGTGCAAAATTATACAACTTTCCCGCAAGCGGTTCTATGGGCTGCCATAGATTTGCGGCGGAAGAGGAAGAAGAATAAGAACGCCAACGGATACAATAGGTGCCATCGCACCTTCGATGCTTGGCCCCTAATAACGCCAATGGATACAATAGGTGCCACCGCACCTTCGGTGCTTGGCCCCTAATGATGATGGTACAGTTAACAAGTACAAGCATGGGCGACAACTGGAGTGGTTAGCCAAGCTTAGGCCCGGTTCTCCTGGGGTAGACAGTGCTATATACCCTCAAACGAAAGCAAAGCTATTGAAGATCTGGCAAACAATCCAGCGTGTTTTTGCAGCGTTGAGAAGTGTTGATTTTGAACAATTAGAAATAGATTGTCAGAATTCACTGACCGCTGAAAGCGCCGGATCGGTTTTTATTGCCGTTTTGCGCGCTCGTGAATCATCTCATGACTAAGTGCAGACGCGATGTAAATAAAAAATTCATTGTGTAGTTTAGAAAGCTTGATTGTGTTTGAACTTTGTGAGATCTCTATAAACTAAGATTTGTGACGCTTTTAGTGATAATAAAGGGAGCGCGCTTTGCACTTTCCATGCCATTCAGAATTTGTATGAAACTTTCGTTTTTCTTATGTTTTGGGAATTACATCTGCATAGTTATGCTGGGTTCATTCTTGAAAGAGCGGTGACACAGTGATATCAAAGCAATTGCGAGGAAAAAAAAATTCCCCCTTAGTTCAATTTTGTATGCAATGGCAAAGTGTATAGATTTAGTTTAGTTTTTTATTTAGTTAATTTAGAAAAAGGTTTGGAGCATTTTTTGTTCATTAAATATACTTTTTTTTTTTTTTACGAACAGCGCCCAGCAAAAGACTGATCATAGTCTGTTTGATCAGTTTGCCTTCTCAAATCATCACAACTTGCCTAAAATAAAATCTATAGATATAAAACAGTTCAAGTATAGTTTAAACGTTAAAGATAAATGTGTGCAATTAGGCGCATAGTTTGTGCAGAGAGTGGAAGATAAAGCCGCTTTGCAGGTCATCGAGGCACCAGCGCAATCACTTGCATTTTTTCAGTGGAAGCAATTTAAAATTATCTGTCATTTTTGCTCACAAAGGAAAGAGTAATACATCAAAAAATGTTACAGTGTTTTTATAAAATAAAGAAAACAAAAATAATGCGCTTTCTGTCATCTCATTCTTGAACAGGAGTGCTTAACAAAAATAAAGCGAAATGCATGCCTAACAGACATGATAAACATATTGTGACGAGTCAGGTGCCTCCCCCTCTAAATATCATCACCACCCCGTTCCTTATTCGCCGCCCTTCTCCAGGCTCCCGACAGGAGTGGGTGTGTAGGGGAGAGGAGGGGCGCGAAATCGTCTCGGCTGGCGGCGTGTGATGAGGGCACCTGAATGGAATGAAGCCTCATCACCGCCACTGTTTAAATGCCGAGCGCGCCTCTCCTCAGGAGACCGGCCTCTTCCCCCGTGCATGCACGCTGGTGTCCTCGCGGGTCCCAAGAGGGAAGAGGGAACCAGCGCCGCCTGATGACAAGCTGCTGGACCCGCGGTTCGGCCGAGAACCGCACCATCGACGGCCGACGGGCCAGGATGTCGGGCCGAATTCCCCCCCCAGGAAGCACTGCGGATGCGCAGCAGGAGGTTGAAGCCGCCGCCCCCAGCGCCCCGGTCCCAAGCGGGGGAGCGTGTGCGGCCGCCGGACTCCGCCCCTTTCCTGGACCCTTCCCTACCGAACACTGCCCTCCTTCACGAAACCCCTTCACACGAGGACACCAGATTCCCCTGTTTATTTTGGACACTTATCTCCCGTTTGGACACTTTACCTTTCATTTTCTGTTTAATAAAAGCCTCTCCGAGGCCTGACACCACACCCACTGTGTCTGTCGTTTGCTCCTCCTGCCACAATATCTATAGAAAGCTTTAAAGGTACAATATGTAAGAATTTTTGTACTAAAACACTCGCACAGTGTTATATATTTCATGCAGTTGAGTACTTTGGTTATCTCAAAAGTTCTCAAGGATTTGTAAATCCAGAGAAATTCCAGTTTTAAATAATGACTCGTCCCTGGTCATTGTCGCCTCTCAATGACGCAATATCCGCGCTATCCTCGTTTCCGCTTAGAATACTATGGCAACACATGTGGACAAATGCGAAAGTAATTATACCACATGCAGCGCGCCGCTATCGTGCATTATCATGGATCACGATTAAGTATGGAAAATAATAATAATAAAAACACAGACATACACCAACTGAGGCAAGAAGGCATTGGTACAAACACAGAAATAAAACTAGAATAAATATCGGCGTGGCATTTTTGAAATGGAGAGAGCTTTGCGAAAACCTAGGACAGGCTCTCACCTGTGTTTTAATAGACAGCTAAGCAAATATATATAAATTATTGTGCAAGTAATAGTCATGTACAGGTGACTTAAACAAATATAAATGAAGCTACTCTAAGAATGAAAGAATGTTACTGTATTAAAATTATTACTATCGTTATAGGTATTTGTTAATTGACGCGTCGCAGTATGTAAGGGTGTAACGTTACTCACACTAGACGTTTTAAACCGTGCCCAAAGCCCGTTTCGTTTGACTTGTGTGAGTGCTCCGTGCTGCGCTGGGGCGCAGTTCGTTTAGCTGGCCCTGTCCCGGCTGAAAGAGGTGGGCCAGAGAGCAGTTCGGTTGGGCTCGGGCGCGGTACGCATAGTGTAAGCGCTAACCGCGTCGGAGCACAAAACAAATACAATTGTGTGTCTACTACTGTCATCATTACGACCACAAATGTATCCTATTATTACCAACACAACACTTTTCAAATAATTTAATTCAGTAAAGTATATTTAAGTTTATAATGGGTCTGGTTCTCTCCTTATTGATGAACAGGAATTGTAGTTTGCCAGTAAAGCTGCAAATTCTTTAACTAACGTTCGTATTTTTTCACTCTCCGTACTAACTCTCTGATACATACAAGTGAAAATTAATGAACGGCATAGATGAATTATTATTAATTATTAGGTAGAATATTAGAAAAAGTTATTTTCTCCGTTATCTCGTACATGACGTAAGTGTGTTTCGGCCGGAGTTTGAGTGCGCGGCCAGCGGGGGGTAATGGCGCTCAGGCTCGGTTCAAGGCAATTGTCCCTAGTGTGAGTACGTCCTAAGTGTAAAGTTAAGCAGTTCTCTGTTAGAGGAGGAGTGCCTCTTCAAATACTATCTACAATAGCTTCTTCCAGTGATACTCAATAAGGCCCCGATCACACCGAACGCGTCTTTTCGTTCTAAAAACGCGAGGCGCACAGCACTGCCTTTTTTTGGTGACTTTTAAAAAAGAGCAGTGTGCTGCGGTTTTTTATGTTGCTAAGCAACGACCAAAACAGCTGTCCTGTCAGTCAAATCAAAGGATTATAGCGTGAGCGCTCTAAAATCTTAGTTTTTTGTTGTTAAGTAAACTGTCATATTAGCAGAAACCCTAAATAATACAGCTCCGGGTTACCCACGATAGACACCAAAGGTTTCTCTTCTAATTCTTGCAGTCTCCGGACTTTTTAAGCAACGGTAAACTTTCGTCAACACAACAGAAGGCCCGCCTCTCCATTCATTCGATTGGACAATGGAAAAGAACGCGAATGACGTTGGGCGTTTTTCCGCTCAGAGTTGATTTTTTTTCAACTTCAGGCGCTCAGAGCGCTCTTGCAAAAACGCGAGGCGCAGCAGGCGGCGAAAACGCGAGGCGCCCGGGGCGCATAAGCAGCGAGCAGAACGCTCACTGCCAACAGAAAACCATTCAAAAGAGGCGCCTCCAACTGCTAAAACGCGTTCGGTGTGATCGCGGCCTAAGACTGGTAGGCAAAAAAGACCATCGTTCTACGCTCCGTAATTGCGTCATCCAGCGTCGCCTCTGTTATTGTTTTTAAAAAATGCGACCTCTAGCGGCAAAAACTTACATATTGTGCCTTTAAATTATTACTTACCATAATAAAACAAATCGAAAACAAAAACTTGTTCATTATGTAATCCGTAAGGATAAATTTCTCTCTCAAGGCGCCTCCAAAAAGGAGATTGCAAGTCAGGATCTTTGCGACATTGACTCAGAATACACTTTATTAATAAATAATTCAGATATGTCCATACTCTTTCCCCGACACATTCATTATTTATTTTTGCCGGTGCTTTGTGGCAAGTTTCAGCCTACTGCGTGCGATTGAACGTTGATCTCTTCCAGCTGCGCCATCTGAGCCGGTCTCGAAAGTAAAATCGAAAGTCTTGTGTTGTTTCCACCAGCGCGGCATTTGTTTTTCTTCACCATAATTGATGGATGTCTAAAATATAAAAAATAAGGAGTAGCCTAAAACAGGCCCGATGCCGGCCCTGACATAATATGAAAATATGAAAATTATATCTGTGTCCTGTTATTTATTTTTTGGTATGCATTTCAGAAATAAATGGTTAGGATTCAGGTGTAGTTGCAAATAGTGATTAATCCTGATTAATCCACTGAAAATTCTGATTAATCTGATTAAAAATTTTAATAATTTGACAGCCCTAATATATGTATAAATATTTTATTTTTTTTACTGCACATTTTCGGTAGTGAGAGTAATGTTTTGGTAGCGACCACATCACATCAGAATTTTAGCCCACATACCAAAATCACTAAATGTTATAGAATAACTCTCAAAAAAAGTGTGCTTAATTGTAAAAAAATGTGTTCGGTAGTGACATTCTTTAAGGTTACACACAGATTTTTTATACTTTTGAACATATTAACCTCAAAATGATGGGGCCTATCTACACACCATGTAGCTATGAGAGAGAATGACATAGGAATATTTCCTGATCATAAATGTAGGGGTGTAGTTCAAATCAGTCTCAGCCAATGGACTAAAACAGTGTTTCGGTAGTGACATAAAAATGCTGGGCACATTTTTTTTTTTTACATATAGTTTCATAATTTACAAAGAAAATATAAAATACATTTTTTTTATCTTTACTAAAAATTCAAAAGTATATATTTTAAAAACAACAATGTAATAAAATGTTTAAATTAACAAATGTTTAAATAAACAACAACTTTTCATAAGTTGAAATATTGGGGTTAGGGTTCAGGACAGTCACCCAACCCTCCCAAGTGCATGTACCCACTAAATGATGATTTTATATATATTAAGCTCAGAAGGCAAGGAAATATTGTTGCGCTCAGATGAAGGCTAATTGTAAGTCCAGGTGCGTAAAAACCAATAAAGTATAGAAGAGACTGTAGATGGTTCGCACTCTGAAAAACTAGACAAAGTCTTTAACAGAAAGAATCAATTATTTTAATAGAGCTCTATTAAAATAATTGATTCTTTCTGTTAAAGACTTTTAGTTTTTCAGAGTGCGAACCATCTACAGTCTCATATATATTAAGCTTACTGATATTTTGAATATTATTGTGGGTTTCAATAGATGATAATAATGTTTGTGGGACAGCAGTTTGCACCAATTATGTTTAATGAGTCCTTCCTTGCTGAATAAAAGCATCAATTTCTTTCCAAAACTTTTGAACAGTAGTGTCTGTCACAAACCGATATGTATTACAAGTATGTGGTTTTCCATTTAACATAGTCAAAGCATAAAAGGCCTTCAATGCGAGATATGTGCACTTACAGAGGGACCTTGTCAGCACACCGGCATGCTGTGTCAGGACAAGAGATGTGACCCAGGGGTAGAAAGGTAATTACCGCTATCATCACTCAGCAAATAAAACCCCCACAGGTCCTGTGAAAAAGAGCCTCTCTCAGAGGAGGGCATAATCTCTTCCCCATAAACCCTTCATGCCATTTAGAGCACAGCAACAACACACAGCTGATTTATCACTAATCATCATTTGAAAATAATTCTCTCGGCATAGAAACGCACAAAAAGATGATCAGAGATCCCATGCTAACTGATCGTATCCCTTTCCACTGCTGCCCTCGTTATAATTAATGTGACAAGTACTTTCATACGACTTCGGCCTTTGAAGATCCAATCAGAAATATAGGTCAAGGTCGGTTCTCTTTTGAATTAGTCTTGCAAACTTTACAAAGACGTTCTTTTAGCTTGGACATCTTGACGTTTGAGGCTTGAGGGTGTTTACATGAGTCTTTAATTATCCGCCTATATACACAAACAATACATGCTTTGAAATAGCGCGTGTGTAATATCGCTGGTGACTGTTATCCAATGCGTCACACATGCATGTGCGCCTTTATAGTGCCATAAAAGGCATTCACATCTTTGTTGGGTCTACTTGTGTTGATAACTCTACATCCTCTGGTAACATTCATCAAGAACCATAAAAAAGGGATGATGAACCAAAACAAACACGGCAGATTTCAAGTTAATTTCCTCATGATGGTACGACTTCCACACAAATATACAAACCATCATTTTAAATTAATTCATTTATTATAATTATTATAATTTATTATAAAAAAAGAAAATTCTGTCATTAATTACTCACCCTAATGTCGTTCTAAACCCGTAAGACCTTTGTTCATCTTCGGAACATGATTTTTGATGAAATCCAAGAGCTTTCTGACCCTGTGTAGACAGCAACGCAACTGACACGTTCCAGACCTAGAAGGGTAGTAAGGACTTCATTAAAATAGTCCATGTGACATCAGTGGTTCAACCATAATGTCATGGTGAACCCACAAGAATACTTTGTGTGCGCAAGGAAAACAAAACTGACTTTATTCAACAATTTGTTCTCGTCCGTGTCAGTTTCTGCTTTGATTCGAAACGCACACGATCACTGAGACTTAGTTGATGTTACAGTACAAAAATACAAAATGTATTTATTTGACACCAAACTCCTGCGATCACGGACGGGTATCTGAACTTTTATAACCGATACCGATAATTTGCATGTTTATGTGCCCGATAACCGATATGCAGAACCGATATTTATTTACTGTTATAAAGTAAATAAATGACTGATTGAAGTAAGTCCATACTTCACTTAGATTTTTCCTAATTTCAGTCATCTTAAAAAAAAAGTGTTGAAAATCAGCAGCCTTTCATGTTAAATTTAATCTTCACATTACAACACATTACAAACATTTTATTTGACTACTCAAACTGTGATCGCTCATGGAGATAATGAATAATTAATTTCCATAGAGTTGTATTTAGATGTGTATTAGTGAAATAATGGTTATATAGTAAATGTTAATGTTTTAAACAAGTAAATCTTGTTAAAAGTCACTTGCGGTGGCTGTCAACCCAGTGAGTGAACAGCAATCTGAACGTGACTTCATATTGACGTGACTAATGATGAGCATACAGACAACAGAGAGCTTTGTTTTCCAACATGCACTTATTCATGGGTGTATTATTTCATTCATGCAAAGTTACGTCTTTATTGGGACAGGACTTGATGGATTATTTTAGCCTACATGACTCTGACTTCACAAGACTAATGATGAGCACATAGACAACAGAGAGAGAATTACATTCAGCACTTTCATTTACTAAATGTGCCCATTCATGGCCGTATGTTATTTAAATCAGGCAAATGTACGTCTTTACTGGGGCAGGACTTGACGGGTTATCCTGTGACTCTGTGAGTTTGTCTCTATTTCTTAGAGTCAAGCTGCATAAACTAGCTACTAGGGATGCACCAAATGTTCGGCAACCGAAATTATTTGGCCGAAAAAAGCAAAAAAAGCTTGTTCGGTGTTTGGCCAAATAAACGAAAAGGCTGAATAAATTATACTGAACAATGACATGACGCAAACAAATAGAGGTGTGCACTAATGCAGCAAACATGTGGGCAGTGTGGAAGCATTTAAAACTCTGAGAAAGAAGCAAAAATCATTACAAGCACTGACAGCGAGAGACTGTTTAAAACCGCATCACATGTCTTCCATGAGAAGAGAAAAAGGGGTGGTTGTTGCTGGTTACTGTATGATGACTGAAATCGCGTAATGGCCTTTAACCATTAGTAAATAAACTACTAGGGATGCTCATATTGACCGTTTAACCGTTAACCGTCAGTAAGAATTTTAACCGATTATTACTATCAGTTAAACGGTTAAAAAAAAAAATAATAATAATAATAAAATTATATAATATATTTATATAGTTTGCTGCATGGTGAAAGAAAAAATAATGTTTACTCGCGGGCGCGTGTAAAAGTGCGGCTGTCCAGAAATATTTCGTTGAGTAAGCACCTGCTTTACCTTCTCTTAGTTTGTGTAACTCATGTAAGTAGCCTATGCAACATGATGGCAAGTGGCGATATTGGGTGGTTCAGAGAGTGAATCCATGAATAAATGTATTCAAATTCTGAATGAATTATAGTCTAAAAAGTGCGCGCTCCCCTTACAATCACTGGAAAGCTGTCACTCATACATTACTGTAGTTAATCGCAATCTCACAAAGTTAATAAAAAGTAATAAAATAACCTTTACTCTGTACAATGAATCTCTTATTTACATCATGTCTACACTTTCTTTGTTTTGATGAGAGAGTTCGTGGAGGTATAGAATTCAGCAGAACTGAAACCGGCACTTTGAGTGGTGAGAGGATCGTAACATAGCCGCCTCTGATTGGCCATTGCTATAATGTAATCAACAGAAATGTCTGTGATTGGCTATTGAACGCTGTGAAAACACGTTTCTCCAGATATGACTAGTGGATGAAAAGACCCGAACCGCAAATTGAAAGGATTTTTGTTAAGTGTTTTTATCATGGATCTAAGCGTTAACAGACAGCGTCCCAGTCTATCCGTACAGCATGTCCACATGTTAAAAACTGAGGTATAGGCTGGCCTGCTATATGTTTTTATGTCCGACGAGAAGAACAAGACCGGTACAGTTCTTCAAAGCGCATAGAAGGATTCAGTGTGTTTTAGTTTTGTCATCTTAATTAGGTAGTTATTTAATTTATACATATTTAGTGTAGGCCTATTTATATTATTCCTTTTTTTATTTTATTCTGATTTTCTCTGTTCTCAGAAGCGCTGCTGATGCGTGATAATTTGAGTATATGAATGCAGTTTTTGTAGTTGCTCTGTATGCTGCTGTTTGCACGTTAAAATAAAACATTTGCTTGTATTTTTATGTATCATCACAGATACTCGTGCATTCTATTTTTATTTTAAACGAATTTATTATTCTAATTTTATCAGTTAACGGTTAATGATCGGATAACGAGCAGCGGTTGTCGGTCAGGAAAATTAACCGAAATGAGCATCCCTATAAACTACAGAACATTATGTTGTCTAATACACGCACCAATTGTATATTCTGACAGCTCTGAATGAGCTGGTTAGCCAGGCTTTAAAGTCCAAAGCGCGAGGAAAATCTGTGTTGAAACAGCGTAATGAGAATTATTCATAAATCTGCTGCTGTCAGCAAAAAGCAGTACTGAGATCTTCTTGTGGAAAGTCAACATTTAGAAATGTTAGCATTGTAATTTTACTGTTGTTCTGTACAAAAAAAATAATAATAATAATAATAACAATCATTACGACAGCTCTATTAATACATTTATTATAACATTCTCCTTTGCTCAGCGAGGCTGCATTTATTTGTACATTAAAAAACACATGCCTGATTCAAGAAGGGGGTCTTAAAAATGGCCAAAGTATATTATTTTACTAACTTATTAATTTTAAGTTAAATTGTGCTTTGTTGGTAAGCTATAAAGTCTGCTAAAATGTTAAAAATATTCAGTGTTAAGTAAATATTTTTAATTGTTGTTTTGTAATTATTTTTTAAAGCAAGACAAAACTGTAAAAAGCACATTTTGGCTATATAATTTATGCAATGGTGAAAAAAATTGGCAAAATACATGGGGGAAAAAACACACACAAAAAAACGTGTTCGGTAATCGGCCTTCAGCCCAGTGTTTAGTTTTGTTCGGCTTCGGCTAAGAATTTTCATTTCCTTGCATCCCTACTAGTTACTAACACATCTAATATGTGAATTAATGACTGCTATGTTAAATAATATATCTGTGAATCTTAGATTACAAAACCGATATCCAATTATGGTAAAATGCTTAAATATCCAGAAAAATATCGGTAAATCAATATATTGGTCGATCTCTAATCGCGACGTGTGCATGTGGTGCTGCTGACGCAGGAGCTGGCATTCTGACGTAGAACCGGATATGCTGTGTTTTGTTTACAAGCAGAAGACGCACACTGTACGTAAAACAATCTTCGTAAACATGTCTGAAGATTTTGACAGAGAGGATGATCAGCAATTTTTTGCCAAGCCTTACTTATTTGAACCAGAATATACGGACACAATTAATTAAGAGAGATGGGCGTACTGCGTCAAAACGACGGCTCCTGCGTCAGCAGCACCACACGCATTGTTAAATGAAGTTGTGATTTTTGTTTTCTTTATCTGACTTTCTGTTTAGAAACAAGCTGCCTGTAAACTGTTGCTGCCATCTAAGATTGACAATGAATATCATCAGTAGACCTTGAGAGGTATAAACATCACATGCATTCCTGTCCTTCAAGGACACGAGCATGAAGAACTCAAAATACCCCCGGCAGGAGAATAAAGGCTGAGAGGAGGGGGCTGGATCTACAGAATCTGTGTGGGTGTTAAGCATTGTCAATCCTCCAGGAATAAATGTGTTTGCAAGGGTGTTTGTATATGTTATAAGGGCTGAAGTGTTTATTTAACACCTCATCTGTCAAAATGAAGGCAGGGGATGTGTTTTACATGCCTTCTAAAACTTGGACTCTGTATATACCATCTCCCGGACAGTATGATCATTTTAAACTGCTGAATGGAACATGGTGGCCTTGAATTAGGCAAGAGCCCTCCCATTCATATTTACAGAGAGTCTCAATGGTGACTGGCTTACGTTAAATTCAATGTTGGCTAAGTTCCCCGTTCAAGAGTTGTGAAAACGGGTAGTCTGTTGCACACATATGTAAAAAAAAAAACTAGCTGAAGGACAGACTGAAACATGAAGTACAGTGGTTTTCGGAGCACAGTGTGAAGTTCACCCAAAAATAAAAATGACTCCAGGATTTACTCACCCTCAAGCTGTCCTAGATGTATATGATTTTCTTCTTTCAACCAGTCAGAGTTATAAAAAAAAATTGTCCTAGTGCTTCAAAGCTTTATAGTGGCAGTGAATGGTGGTCAAGATTTTGAAGCAAAATTAACCCCCTGGGGCCTGAGGTGTTTTGGGGCCCTGAAGAAGTTTTGACATGCCCTGACATTTGTGCTTTTTTCAGTATCTTAAAAACATATGAATGGTTAAAGTCAGATTACATTGTAATCAGCACATATTGGGCTACAATAATATGCAAGCAACATTAATGTGCATGTTTGTGTTTTTGAGAAAACTATGTTTATGCGTGGTTATTGAAAATCTAAAGTTTTGAAGTCACTGAAATAAGGCCATGAAGCACATACAGGACATTTCTTTACAACACTTTAGATAATTGGATGTCGTAGGCTAGAATTTTTTCAACCAAATGATGTGAAAATCATCTCGTTCACTCGTTCAGAGAAAACAATATATTGATTTAAATTTTATAAAACATGTTTTGTGATCGAAAGGGATTATTCATAGGTGTGGCAATGGCCCATGAATATTTAGCAATTCACACCTGAAAGACAAAAGGGCCCTCCCTAATGGCCCCATCAATGTCTGACTTGACTATAGCAGGTAAGGAAACAATGTGAAAAGATTCAGAGAAAGGAGTTTTAGATTATTTTTATTTTATTTACTATCACTGTATAAACAAAACATACACAATGAAGGTCAAAGACACATTATTGAGCTCCCTCATCTAACCACACAGATGTGCACAGACTTTGTGGCATTTCTGGAAACTTCTTCTGAATTCTGTTCAACAAATGAAACAAATCTTACCTGCTATTTTGTGTGCCCTTAAAAAAATACAAAAAAAGTCAAAAACTTGTTTTACACTAGAATATCAGTGTAGTTGAACATCTCAAGTTTCTAGTGCTCTGAGAGGAAAACAGTTTGAAGGGACTCAAGGGAAAGAGGGCAGGATTCATCTTTTGAGCAGGTTTGAGATCACTACAAAAACAAAACAAACCAAAAATCATATCAGGATCATCTGTCAGAATACAGTCTATACTCTAGAATTTGTACTAATGTAAAAAAAAAGGACATGTAGTATCTAAGAAACTAATAATTATCGTTTAGCACTATATTACTAATAAACGTGATGTAAACACACATTCAGTGTAAGCACTCATATTACTTTTACACTGTTATACAATAAAATAAATAAATAAAGTATGATTCTACATTCATAAAGATATCGTCATAAATGCATCTCACAGTCATAATCACATTGTTTTTCTAGAACATTATAAATATCCTGCCATTGTAAGAGATGCAATGCAATCAAACGTACTTCATAATGTTTCATTTGATAAAGTCAGGAATTTTAATTTGGAATAAGTCTAACTAGTAAAATGTGTACATGTTTTGTCAAAGTAAATAACAGCGAAAGCTAGTAGGAAAATGAAAGTAAGACTTACTCATGTAAATGTCTCCTCCTGCTGGGTTTGCGTCGCATCGCGTCCTTCTTAGGATTGAGGTACATGTCTTATTCCTCACAGCATGTCTTCATTCAGTAACAAACTGTAACCAAGATGAACTTGAAGTCATGTTGCTTTGTTGCGGTGATGTGGGAGTTTCCTCGCGTACAGATAATCCGGTCCTTGCCTCGCTAGTAGCACATGGCTAATTTGCATGGCAAAAGATTTCGCGATAGTGGGCGCGGTCACATTAGAGATAATTAGTTGGAACTGGATAGACTAGACATCTCCTTGGTTTCATATAGATTAATTTATCACAGATTATTTGTTTTTGATAAAACTTACTTTGTTTAAAAGCATAAATCTCAAGCTTTCAGTAGATACCACGTTTATGTTTGTGTGCTAAATATTCACCGTGTTTGAATGATATAAGTGACGCATTTCTAAAAGCAGTTCACGGAGACAGAGAAAACAGAAATCACCCTGTTTGTTTTCTTTATTCTAAATAAAAAAACACAACTTTCTGCTGTTCTTTTGAGTGTGCCCAAATAAAAGTACACGCTTTACAGTTTCCATTGATGTATATCTCTAATGTGTATGACTTAAACCGACAGAGCATTTTTAGTGTCTTTTGCGCTGATCTTAAAAAAAGTAGGTTGGTCACGCCGGCGTGACCGTCGGCCCCAGGGGGTTAACTACTTCAAGTTTTGCAAACAAGTTTTGTTTACAGCAAATAAAACCAGTCTACTTTCGACTAATATAGAAATCCGCGTTCGTCACTTCTCACCAGAGCTTATGACAGTTAGCGGAAGCCGGAGATTACAGTTTATAAAGTTTTAAATATGAATATTTTTCTTTTATTTCAGAAAGCCTTTATTAGTCTCAGCCTCAGATGTCACACCCACGGAACGTTGGCTAAACATCTGATGCATATGGTACACTTAACTGGAAACACTTCAGGAATTTCGAAGCGTCGATTGGTTGAATTTGATCAGATTTCTGGGAGTGTCGCATTTATTTTCCGTCCGCCAGGAAACAAAGTGCTTCCTACTGATTTACTCTGTGTTTTGCTAAGAGGTGCTAATGCAGAAGCCATAGTTATACACTTTTGCAAACTTCGCGAACAAATTACTGACATACTGCTTGTTCTCCCTCTTCTTCTTTGACCTTCAATGATGGTTATATTAATGATTGACTTGTTGCACACCGGTCTGTTGTTGTGGGGACATTTCCACGCTCCAAAACTTGACGCTGAATGAAACGAGCTGTGATTGGTTGCTTGACATGGGCGGGCCTTGGCCAATAAAAGCTGCCATGGATTCCAGACCTTCAGCAGTCAGTCTGAAGGTCTGGCTACGCGAGACTAGGCCTTTATTAACCACCTGGAGCCATGTGGAGTACTTTTTTTATGATAGATGGATGCACTTAATTAGACTTACAGGGATAGTTCACCCAAAAATGAAAATTTGATGTTTATCTGCTTACCCCCAGGGCATCCAAGATGTAGGTGACATTGTTTCTTCAGTAGAACACAAATGAAGATTTTTCACGCTCAAAAGTTGGGAGTTGGTAAAACGTTAACACTCCTAGACGAGTTTGCGTAAGCAAATGTAATCTTATAGTTTCTAATCGTTTGTAACAATCAGGACAAGCACAAGTAATTACCATTTTGAGTAGCCATCATATACACAATCTCTCTGCACTGTGTACACAACAAGTGACGTATATGCGCGACAGATCGCGTATACAATGCCAGAGCACGTTAGCGCATCAAGCACCAGCTGTTGTGAACGCGCTCAGGACAGTTAGACATTGTGGTGGATCTGAGGTAAAAATAATATAAATACTGTTCAGTTTTTTGCACAGACCAGTTGTTTAGTGTCTTAAGACCTTAATATATCGCCGTGAGACACAGGGTTTAATGTGATTTTGACTCTCAAGGCCGTGGAGCCCACTGACTGCCATTATATGATGACAGACTGCAACGGTTTGAGTTAAAAATCTTAATTTGTGTTCAACTGAAGAAGCAAAGTCACCTACATCTTGGATGTCTTGGGGGTAAACAGATAAACATCAAATTTTCATTTTTGGGTGAACTATCCCTTTAAAAATCTCAACAGCCATTCACTGCCATTATAAAGCTTAGAAGAGCCAGGACATTTTGTAATATAACTATATTATACATATATAATAATATTGTATTCATCTGAAAGAAGAAAGACATATACACCTAGGATGGCTTGAGGGTGAGTAAATCATGGGGTAATTAACATTTTTGGGTGAACTATCCCTATAATAATATTTCAACTCGTCCCTGGAGGTTATGGTGAGACACTAACAATTTGTGAAAATGGGCCATTTTTTGGAGGATTTAAAAGCAAAAATGTAAAGCTTACAAATGTATAAATGCAATTACATTAAAAGCTGGAATACGCTACATGACTTAAAATCAGAAGAGATTTTAAAACACTATAGGTGTCATATACTTGTAGAATTTGTAAATGGTTACAGAGAAAAATGAGAAATAATACACTAAACGACTGAGGATCACTCAATTCAAGACCTTCAAGTTGCTCTGAACACAACAAACTTGTGTAGAAACAAACTCCTTGTTACTAGGAGACACGTGACAAAAGATAACAATGTGTTCTAAAATTATCTCAAAATATCAAACATGGTTGATATGGCTGGCTCTGACTTCCAGGAAACTAGTGTCAACTCCTCCAGACTGTAAACCAGGGAAAAAAAATCTGGCCAAAAGTAATGTAGTGTAATCCATCCTCAAGTATTCTATGAAAATGTGTGTACTAGCTGAGCTGTAAAACTGTTTAAATCATCATTTTTACAGTTGTTTCAGTGTTTTAGGCTTTATATTTTCATGGCAACAAAATTGTAAAACTGTATATAACCTTACCTATAAAAGGTTAGTATTCAATTTTTCACAAAAAAATTATTTTATGGACCACAAAACCAGTCATAAGGGTCAATTGTTGGAAATTGAGATTTATACATCATCCAAAAGCTGAATAAATAAGCCTTCTATTGAAGTATGTTTGAAGTATGTTTGTTAGGAAGGGACAACATTTGGTCGAGATACAACTATTTGAAAATCTATAATCTGAGAATGAAAAACAATCAAATCATCCTTTAAAATTGTCCAAATGAAGTTCCCAGCAATGCATATTACTAATTTAAAATAACGTTTTGATATATTTACGGTAGGAAAAATATCTTGATGGAACACGATTTTTACTTAATATAAATAATAAAATTGATTATTTTGACCCATACAATGTATTTTTGGCTACTGCTACAAATATACCCATGCTACTTACAGTAAGACTGGTTTTGTGGTCCAGAGTCACATATTGTTTACATCTCATTGCTAGACATTTGAAAAAAAAAAAGGATTTTACAGACTGGCCCTATTGAAAAGAACAACTTCCTATGAAACTTGCGCAAAGTATCAGTAATATAATAATAACCAGTTGGTGCAGCCAGGGAACTCTGTGACTCTTTTTTTCCTACATAATGAATTACTTGCCCAGACGAAATGCAATAACAAACACTGTCATGCTATCTTGTGTTCAGAGGCGAATGTTTGAGAAGGTAATCGTTTGAGACAGTTCTGGGAGGTTATTATACCAAATCATCTTGACGACAGATTTTTGCTCAGGCATTTCAGATTGACTAAAACAATATTTTAGATGGTGCTTATTGTGATTAGTGTGCTGGCTAGTCCAGCGTCCAATCACATGATTTGCTGGGGCTAAAGTCACGTTTTAGTTGCACATACTGGAATTTATTTGTTAAATGTGTTTTTATCATTCAGTGGGGGCCAAAATGATTAAAACACTAGCATTTTCACCAGCTAAAAATGGTTTTAAGTCAGTTATTTATCTTTTGTTGTAGTGTCAGTTAGGGCTGGGCGATATGGCCTAAAAATAAAATCCCCGATTTTTTCACAAAAAAATCCGATTTACGATTTAAATAGATTTTTTTCCTCCCTACTACTTTTAGCATGTAAAGAAACCCCAGCTTTTCCACAATATATATATGTGCACCATATATTTTGCAATATACATTGCAACTGCATCAGTGATCGCTTTCCACCAGGCCCCATTCTTATCATACCAGACACAGTAAATGTTTGTAAGACAAATAAATATGAGACGGGAGGAAAATATATATTTCCATGCTTTTCTCTTGCACTTATATCGTATACAAAAATATACAATTTTGAACACAGAAATATTAAATGATTTAAATAACTGAAACGATCTGCCAGCAGGTGGTGGTAAGACACTGATTTAATTACTGAATCATATTCATTTGATTCGTTTGAACGGATGGTTCATTCAAGAATAAAGCAAGTGACTCTTAATGAACGGGAAATTGAATCATTTCACTAGATTCGTTTAAAAACACACGTTTGTTCATAAACGAAACTCCGCTGTGTTTGAGTGGAGATGCGCAGCGGCTCAGCTGTGACTTGTTTCACACTACTTTTGACGACAAAATAGAGCAAAATCAGGCAATAGTGTTATAGTCAGACAATGTAAGTCACTTAATAATAACTTCTTGTTTATTTAACTGTTATAATAAATCAAAATCAAAAGTTGTCACTCATCTTAGTTCGCAATCTCACAAAGCTCTATTATGATAAACGAAGCTACTGCCCATTCAGTCTCTTATTTACACTCTCTCTTGAGATACATTTGTTAACATGCAAAACACATGGAAACCTTTGAAGCTCCACTCAGCGCAAACACAAATATGCTGGTCGGGTCAGTCGCACATGGTGCTCCTAAATATTTTTTCATAGTCGTACGCAGTAGTTTTTGTTTTTTTTGCCCTTGAACTGCTGGTCGCACCGGTGTGACCTAAGATTCTTTTTAGTCGCACCATTGGTAAGTGAAATTGTATGTACTGTAATGTAACAGGCTAACTTGCTAGCAAGCAGCTAATCATGTCCCCTTAGTGACTCGCGTTATTTTACCAGAACGCACTATTTGTTTTCCGTTCTGAATACAGCGGTTAATTAGGCGCGCCATCATGTGGTCGGACAATATTGCCTCTTAATTATTCTGCCATTGGTGCAATTACAATGTATCTAATATTTTTATTAAAAAAATCGTGATACCTCGATTTTATAAAAAATTAAATCGTCTTAAAACGTAAATTCGAATTAATCGAAAAAATCGCCCCGCCCTAGTGTCAGTAGGAAATATCAGTTTACATTTACAAACATTAATTTTGCCATTAATTCTAATTCTAATAAAGCAGTGAGATTTTTACAATTAACAGACTAAATCCAGAAGAACTGTGGCAAAGTCTCCAAGATGCTTCAAGAAACCTACCTGGAAAGCTATAGTACTGGTAAAAGTTGTAGGCACTTGTGTAAAAATGCTGTAAAATGAGATGCTGTCAAAAATAATGTACATAGGTTTTATTTATCAATTAACTTCTATTAAAGGTGCCATAGAATGGAAAACTGTGTTTACCTTGGCATAGTTAAATAATAACAGTTCAGTACATGGACATGACATACCATGAGTCTCAAACACCATCGTTTCCTCCTTCTTATATAAATCTAGTGTTTGCAAAAGACCACCGAAAAATAGGTCAATTCCAACATAACACTGACTGTTACACAATAGTCCCGATCGTTAATAGTTACGCCCCCAACATTTGCATCGCCCAATCATCGGTAACGTCAGCACATCAGTAAAACAAGGCAAGCCACTGAAGGGACACAGTTAGCTTAATGCTAGCGGTAGCCTGTTACATTGCAGTACAAAAGATTTCACTTACCACATAAACAGAGAGATGACTGCGCTGATGATGGCGAATGATGGAGAAATAACTGCCTGATGATGGCGAATGATTTACAGATTCCGAGTATCACTGACAAGCAGCTGAACTTCTGCATTATAACTTTACACAGAGCACATACGATCACAGTAATGAGACTAAAATGTCGGCGATTCAAAACGGCAGATTCAACAAACCACATATTAAAAGCGGCTAGAGCTCCTAATTAAATATATATTTTTATCCATGTGCGAGCTATTGAGATGAGCAGCTCTGTGAAACAGCCAATCAGAGCAGAGCTCATTAATATTCATGAAGCTTCCAAATAAGGCAATAACAGAGCATTTCATTCTAGGGACAAATCCTAGGGTTGTAAATGGACCTGTAAAACCATTTCTGGAGATGTTTTGCCCTTTCCTATGCCATATACCTTCTATGTAGATACCAGAGAACAATTTAAAATATTCTCTCAATGCATTCTATGGCACCTTTAACTAAATTAAATCAACATTTGGTGTGACCATCCTTTGCGTTTAAAGTAGGTTTTGCCCTAGGTAGCTGTGCAAGTAGGTTTCTTTGAAGCACCTCTTCTCCGCAGTTCTTCTGAATTTAGTTTATCTCAGTTTGTTGTGTTTCTTCATGTCATTTCAGACAGACTGGATCAGGGGTTTTCAAACCTGTCCTGGAGCCTCCCCTGCCCTGCACATTTTGCTTGTCTCTCTCATCTAATACACCTGATTCAAATCATCAGCTCATTAGTAGAGACTGCAAGACCTGAATTGGGTGTGCCTAATAAGGGAGACATACAAAATGTGCAGGGCAGGGGAGGCTCCAGGACAGGTTTGAAAACCCCTGGACTGGATGATGATGAGACTCCTTGTGCAGACAAAAAATCTCACTGGACTATTACAATTAATGGCAAAATGAATGTTTGGAAATGTAAACTGATATTTCCTACTGACACACTACAGCAAAAGTTAGAAATAACTGACTTAAAACCATTTTTAGCTAGTGAAAATACTAGTTCTTATCATTTTGGCCACCAATGTAGTTTATACACATTTTATGCAGAATAAAAAAAAAAATCCACCACAACTGATCATTTTTTATGTGCATCATAACGCATATCACAATTGCTGTCAATTAAGCTTAACTTGTACTGAACCCGGAATATTCCTTCCGGAATATAACCATAATTACAAGCTTTTAGAGACACATGCTGTGTGTTTGGGTGTTAATCTAATACCTGATGTGCAGTTGTCTTTTTCAGACGGCCCAGGCTGCCTATTCAAGACTCAAAAGCAACAATGGCACCATGGCTCTGACAATGGCTCCCTCCTGGGAACGCCAGTGAAGGGGGAGCTATCTCAAGGTTGTCAAGAGCTTAATCTCATGCCAGGCTTCGGAGGGGTTGTGCAAATCTTGACACTCTTTTCAGGGCGATAAAAAGTCTGAAAGATAGAAAAGGGTTAGAAAAAAAACGAGGTCTTGCTGCCTTGGCCTACAGTCGAAGTCCACACAAGGTGGTCTGTTGTTTTCAAGGCTGAGAACAACGTATCATGTCTGCTGGTCTGGTCAGCTTTCTCACTTTGACAATAAGAGTGAGAGTGACTGGGAAATCTAACACTCATCTCTTTGTTTGTGGAGAAAAACTAGAACGGCAGCCTACAGACTGCACGGCTCCTGTGTTATCACTACAAACCTCCTCTTCCCTTTTTTTCCACCCCTGACTCCTCTTCTCTCCGCTGAGACATAAACTCCTTTATAGTGCATAGTATGTGGGCTCGAACATGGACGCAGGTAAAGTAATACCTGCAGAGGGCACAGAAAGTGCATTCAGGACAAGAGAAAGAGGGCAGATAAGACCCCGGTTGGCGATGGAGAGCACGGCCCTACACGGATCTGTCCATTTGTGCGCTGACCCAAAATCCCATCAATGGTTATATCATGTCATTAGCAGGAAAACAAAAGGTGTCTTGCAGATTCTAATAGTGCTATACCAAAGTATCATTTTTAGACCAAACAATGCTGACCTCTAAGGGTATGTTACATTTACACAGTATCGATGTACTAATATGGAAATGTGCATTTGCATTATCGATAATGATAATTGGACAATATTTTGCTGGGTGTGTTATTAGGCAGATATTTTAAGGACGTGAACAGCTTACTCCTAAAGTTTTTGAGATTCTTCATACTCTGTGTGCTCAGTTCACAGCAGTGATAGAAATTATTATTTTCCAATCAGTTTAAATAGATTTTTACCTTAATAAAGCCATTTTTTTTAAAGTGTGCATCATCATTCTAGCCAAATTCATATATGTAATCAGTTAATTATAATAATAATAATACAAATACAAATAAAATCAGTATCAACAAAATTGATCTTTGCAGAGGTTTCATCTGAAGTGGCATTTAGATGTTACACAGTTTTAATGCAGCTTAGAGGGACATGGAAAGCTTTAAACTGCAGTTGCAAATGCAAAAATGCATAAATAGTTTTGATATTTTAAACATGAAAAGTTTAATAATGATATTTGAAATGATTTAAAAATTAAAAGATACTTTAAATGTGAAATTAAAAGTAAAAATCGCACACCCCTAATTTGCATTTTTGAAATGTTTTGTGTACACATGTACAAGTTTGTCAAAACATTGGGCCTGAGCAGTATGACGTCATACAGCTTGATAATTGAGACTGTTTAGGTGTTTTGGGGAATAAAAAAATTGAGTGAATGGATTTTTATCATTGTAGGGTGGTTGTGTCCATGCACTGCTAAGGTTGGCCACACACTAGACAATTTTTAAATCTTAACCAATTTTCAAACCATGGAGGACCACAGACATGAAGACAGGTTTTTAGCCTCTAAGTGGGCACCATGGATGATTCCACCAGACCGCAAGACCACACACTTGTTGATTGTAAGAACATTTTCACAGTGACATGTGATCTTACAGAGACTCACAAGAAACGTGACTTGAGAAGAAAAACAAATGGAGAACCATTAACATTGTCAGCTGGCTCTCCTGGTTTGTGTTCCTTTTCACAGTGAAAAACAAAGTATAAAAAAGAATATGGGTGGTGCTCTTTGTCAGTACTCTGCTTTTGTGACATTTTTGTGGCTGCCATGTTTCAGCTATAGAAGCACACAACATCCGGTAGGTGATTGGCTATCATTGGGTATCACGCCCAGAAGCAACCTGATCAACAGTCATAAATATCAAACATGCTTGATATTTATAATTTGAGCTTGGGGATACTCCGTCTCGATCGGGAGTAGTCAAATAATCGTAATGACACCACAAAATAGAGGACTTTTTTGGACAAAAATGGTTTGCGACAAGCCTTGAATCGGGCCACACCTCCTGATCGTTCAGGGGTGCAAATCAGGTTTAAAATTGGCCTTAAAATTTTCTAATGTGTGGCCAGCCTAAGACACATTTATATTTAAACACCATGTAAAAATGAATTTTGCATTTGATGTTTCATTTAAAAAATCTTTCTTTGACACAGCCCCTTGTCATTTAAAGGCATCCTATTATGCTCCTTTACAAAGTCTTTATTTTGTTTTGGGGGTACACTAGAACATGCTCTCATGCTTGGTAGTTCGAAAAATTCTTTTTCACATAATTTACATTATTACAATAGCTTTCTCCCCAGGCTGGCACAGATGGCTCGATTAGTTCTGGGTTTGATGAAGGTCCGCCTTCCGAAAAACAAAATGTGTTGTGATTGGTTAGCAGTCCCACTGCGTTGCAATTGGAATAGCTTAGACAGTGTTTCAGTCCTGCCACACCTGTTCCCAAAGCAGCAAGTTCCATGTAAAACTAGATTAAAGTGATTCTTACATTTTAAATATGGATTTTTTTTTTCAAAAAACACATTGGATCGCTTAAAGGAACACTCCACTTTTTTTGGAAATAGGCTCATTCTCCAACTACCTCCCGAGTTAATAAGTTGATTTTTACCGTTTTGAAATCCATTCAGATGTTTTCCTGTTCTGGCGATATCACTTTTAGCATAGCTTAGCATAGATCATTGAATCCTATTAGACCAATAGCATCACGTTCAAAAATGACCAATGAGTTTCGATATTTGTCCTATTTAAAACTTGACTCTTCTGTAGTTATATCGTGTACTAAGACCGGTGGAAATGCAAAGCTGCGAGTTTCTAGGCTGATAAGATTAGGAACTACACTTCCATTCTGGCGTAATAGTCAAGGAAGTTTGCTGCCATAACATGGCTGAAGCAGGCGGAGTAATATTAGAAATGAGTTCCCAGCTAGTTTAGCATTTGCACATGTGCTGCGTGGTATTACTGCTCCTGCTTCAGCCTTAATACGGCAGCAAACTTCCTTGACTATTACGCCGGAATGGGAGTGTAGTTCCTAATCTTATCAGCCTAGAAAATTGAAGCTTTGCATTTCCACCGGTCTTAGTACACGATATAACTACAGAAGAGTCAAGTTTTAAATAGGACAAATATCGAAACTCGTTGGTCATTTTTGAACGTGATGCTATTGGTCTAATAGGATTCAATGATCTATGCTAAGCTATGCTAAAAGTGATATCGCCAGAACAGGAGAACGGCTGAATGGATTTAAAAACGGTAAAACTCAACTTATTAACTCGGGGGGAGTTGGAGAATGAGTCCATTTCCAAAAAAAGTGGAGTGTTCCTTTAAGGAGGCTTTTACTGACCCCTCCGGAGCCATGTGAGGCACTTTTTATTATGGTTGGAGAGAAACACTTGTCTGTCCCGTTCTAAAGCTTGGGAGTGCTAGGATTATTTTTAATATAACTCTGATTGCATTCGTCTGAAAGAAGGGAGTCATATACACCTAGGATGCATGGAGGGTGAATAAATAATACGCTACAGTAGTGTTGGTCCAATCATCAGCCTGCGTCATCACAATACATTATATTATCATTATTGTGCTAATTTATTTAATTATTTACATGCCCGAAACCAGCTCCAACATAAGGCTAGTAAAGCTATCTACACTGTATGGTGAATAAAACTCTTACCACACACTGCACACGTCTACGGTGCAGCTCTGACGCGTCACTCTAGTCAATGCTTGTGTTTACATCAGCCACAGCTCTGCATGTGTTTCGACGCTCTATACCGCATGCAGTGTTTCCCCTAGGTTTCCAGCGTTGGGGGGGGGGGGGGGTGCTTAGGGGGTTGGGTGCCGGTAGCCAACGTTACTTTTTTTCCCGGTACTTTACCCTACTTTGTGAAATAACGAAAACATTTAATTCAGTGGAAAAATAAGTCCAAAACTCTCTATTTTAACATTTTGAACAATAGGGCTCTACAATCTTTTGCTTTTTTTTTTTTATTCTTGTGTGTTTTAATTTTTCTCATAATCAAATCGAAAAGTATAAACATTTTTTTATCAAATGAAAAATAAACCCTTTTAATTTTTGGTAAACAAACAGAGGTTTACTGTTAAAATCAATAAATAATAATAATTTAACATTTAAAAAAATAATTGTAGTATTTTTTCTACAATTAAGTGGTTAATCTTGTTGTTATATTTATTTTTTATCATATATATTGTTTTATGTCAATTATTTAAATAGGAATATATAAACACCTACATTATACTGTACAAAAGTAATACAAGACTAATGTTCTGTTACATGGTACTTTTATTTTGACAGGTTGCCTTGAAGTTTCTGTGTGTACAGTATGATATGATGCTAGTTTTCTCAAATGAAACAGTAAAAGTCACAATCACAGCAGCTTTGGATATTGAGTTTCTGTTCATGTGAGATGCAAATGCCCAAAATTAGCGTGCTTCACTGTGCGTGTAGTAAAAAAAAAAAAAAAAGCATCTCCACCATTCATATACTGAGGCAAACGGAGCATGCAGGATTCATATTGAAACGGTCTTTTTGCATTTCAGTTTTCACAGACACTAGTCCATATTGCGGTTTGAATAAAGTGACAGACCAACTTTTGATTTATTAATCCAAAAATCGACGAATTTACGCGGCATTTCGCGCTATAGTAGATTCGGTTTTTATGAATGGAGTCCGCGATCCCGTCTGTGTTTTCGCGGAGGAGACATTGTAAACACGTGACCATGTAAAGACAGAAATGACATGACTTCGTGTAAATAAGATAAATAACATAAGGCTATTTAGTTTGCTTAATAAAAGAACAATGTATAGCCCTGTTCTATAGGAAAGATAACCTTAATGACTTCTATTGTGATCTGACGCTGTATCGAACATAAAATGAACTTGACGTTCAAGGGGGGCGGGGGGTGTCGTTGGGGGGGCGGGGCGCCCCCCTAAGATAACGGTAGGGGAAACACTGCCGCATGTCAACGCCGCGGCTCCAGCACGGCTACTGGAGCAGTTCGCAGACACTTTAGTCAATGCTTGCATTTATACGAGCTGCCCTGCTGCTCGCTGAAGCATCCCAGAAGCGGCTGTCTATAATACATTGCTAAAGTTAGGCGAATTCCCCATCTCATCCCTCCCCACCCACCAATGATTCAAATTTCCGTAAACGGGATTTATTTAAATGATATTCTAATGGGCCGTGTTGTGACATCATATTATCCGAAAAACAAATGCTGCAGTCCAAAAAAAAACTTGGAGTGGACTTTGAGATTTGTAAATTTGTAGATTTTTTTTTACGCCCAAACATACACACCACACACTGGCTAAAATTCAAAAAGTTAAAAAACGTAATAGGACCCCTTTAAGCTTGACAGTTTTAGATTTACATTGCAATGTCTGCTTGATTACATAATAAATATGTGCACACATCAAAGGTGTAATGTAATTTGCCTTTCAGCTTGCAGCTTTTGACTCTTTTTATTCTCCCTTTTCACTGTTTTTACATCACTGCATCAAAAAAAGAAACAACATCTTTTAATAGAAGTCACTCAGCTAGAGTGTAAATATCCCACAGCAATGAATGCCACAGATATTTCTGGAGAAAACCCAATAAGCGAAGGCCACTTAGTTATTAAACAAAGATGAGATGGACAAAAAAAAACATTGTTTTCATCCACTGTCGTTTCTCATTCTCCCTCAGAGAATTTGCACGTCTGTCTTCTTTAGTTTACTATTGTTTTGTTTTTCTCTGTTTGTTTCATATTTGTCTGGAATGCATCTTGCTTCAACCTAATATTCTAAATTTCCCAGAAGACACCAGCAATCTAATGCAAATTAATGGCAATTTAAGATCCCCCGTCCTCTCCGAGACACATTACAATTCTGTTTCCCTCATGTGCCGAAAGTAAACAAAACAAGTCATTTCAGGCAACGAGTCATTTCAGGCAAAGGAACGGTGCATGCTGTTCTCTGAATCTGCATTCCTAACACGTTTTTTATAGTAAACTATAGTAAACTCTTTCCATATAACAAATGGGTAAAGTTTACTCAAGCAGTCCTCTATGCGCAACATGGATCTTATCTATACAAAAAAAGGCTGGTGCAAAGGGGGAACGCAGAGCCAGTGGATTGAGTGAAAGAAGATAAATAAGGAAAAGTTCTGCAAACAGACAAAGTGCAGTGACCCTGTTGATAGGTTAGTCAGCACTTCTTTCGGAAACACTTGGTTGGAGTGGCTCAGGGCGAGGCAGCTCAGCGGGTGGCGCAATATTTACCGAACAAAAAGCCATGAAAGTCCCGCTCTGAAGGGACTGTTCAACATCACTCAGCGAAGCTCTTATACCATGTAATTATTTATGACTTTAAATAAGCAAAACCTGCTGAACAAAGCTAAGACATTGAGTAAAAAAGCTTTTATGGATCTGTGTGGATAACATTACTGTGTTACATGTGTAAAAACTGATGACTGCCAGGATTGCTCGATTAAATAAAAAAAGACATCAATCTTCATAACGTGCCACGTGAGTCAATGACATGATACTCATTTGTCTGCATCTTCTCATTTATAATAATGTACAATGGTTGAATGTACTTCATCTACACTACAAATCAAATGTTTTTGAACATTAGTACAATTTTTAATGTTTTTTAAAGAAGTCTCTTCTGCTCACCAAGTTGGCATTTATTTGATCAAAATACAGAAAAAACTGAAATATTTTTACTATTTAAAATAACTGCTTTCTATTTGAATATATTTTAAAATGCAATTTATTCCTGTGATTTCATAGCTGAATTTTTAGCATCTTTACTCCAGTCACATGATCCTTCAGAAATCATACTAATATTTTGATTTGCTGCTCAAAAAACATTTATTATTATTATCATCATCATCTTTAGATCTTCCATTCATCAAAGAATCCTAAAAAAAAGTACTCAACTGTTTTAATTATTGACAATAATAATAAAAAATATTTCTTGAACAAATCAGCATATTGGAATCTTTTCTGAAGGATCATGTCACAACTGGAGTAATGATGCTTAAAATTCAGCTTTGAAATCACAGGAATAAATTACATTTTAAAATATATTCAAACAGAAAACAGTTATTTTAAATAGTAAAACGATTTAAAATTTGTTTTTGCAGTACTTTGGATCAAATAAATGCCGGCTTGGTGAGCAGAAGAAACTTTAAAAAATCTTTCTTACTTATACTTTGACTGGTAGTGTATGATAATCATGTCATACTTACTTACCCTCATGTCGCTCCAAACCCTGAAGACCTTCGTTCATCTTCAGAACACAAATTAAGATATTTTTTGATGAAAACCGAGAACTTTATGACCCTTCATAAACAGCGAAGGTCCTTCTACATTCAAGGTCCAAAAATGTTATAAGGACATTGTTAAAAGAGTTCATGTGACATCAGTGGTTCAACCTTAATTTAATGAAGCTACGTGAATACTTTTTGTGCACAAAGAAAACAAAAATAACTAATTTATTCAACGATTTCTTCTCTCCCGGGACAGTCCTCCATTACAAAGAGTACCGCGATGCGCACTTTCTTCTGCTCGTCCAAAACGACGCGTCGTGGTACTCTCTGTAATAGGGGTTATGCCCAACAGGCTTCCGTTTTCTGCTAAACAGGTCTCGTTGCTTCCGGTTCACGCGTTTTGCATATCCCTCTTTAAATATGAACATGATTTACTCAAGATTCATTCAAAGTAGACACTAAAAATGATCATAACCAATGTCCATCACATATGTGGATTGATATATAAAAGTTTTAAATTTTTATTCTTTTCACTAACATTTATATATAAATATCGAATGAAACGTCCACAATAAACAGCTGGCTTGTTTAACTGATTACCTTAAAAGTCCGTCGATATCGCCATTATTTATTACGGCTATTAACACGTTCTCCGACAAGCGGAAGCAATGAGACCTGTTTTCCGGGGTTGGTCAGGTGACGTTCGACATATAGCCTATTGTGGTGAACTGTCCCGGGAGAGAAGAAATCGTTGAATAGTTATTTGTATGTTGAAAAGTTATTTGCATTCCCGTAGCTTCATAAAATGATGGCTCTTGGATTCCATCCAAAATATCTAATTTGTGTTCTGAAGGTAAACAAAGGTCTTATGGGTTTGGAGCAACATGAGGGTGAGTAATTAATCACTGAATTTAAATTTTTGTGTGAACTATCCCTTTAATTCCTGTATTATGGTGCGTTCACACCGGACGCGACTTGCGCGAATAAATCGCGCTATTCGCGCGTAACGTTAGTTGGACGCTTGAACATTTTAGTTTACTCGCTTCATTCGCGCGTGAAATTTACTTCACAACAGAGCTCAATTTGCCAGCTTTAGCTTGCTTGTAGTCTCAATATGTATATATATGTAGATCAAATTGAGTAAAGAGCGTTTTTTAAACTTACCAGATTGTCCGACCTCTTCACTCACTTTCTTCCAAACAAGCAGGGGCGGATCTACCGGGGTGGCACGGGGTGGCAATTGCCACCCTAAGAAAAAGCCTTGCCACCCCAGCACTGTCCTAGTGTTCTAAAAATAAAAGAGTTTCCTCGACCGATTTACAGCAGCGACTCTGTATTTTGATGAGATAAAAATAGCGTGCGTCCCAATCATCTATCAGCGTCGCCCTGGAAACCAAGGACGGACAGCTGGAAGAGCTAGTCAGAAGCCAAGCGATCAAGCGAAAACATGCCGGGAGGTTGTCGCATCAGTCCGCGATGGCTTGAAAACGACAAATACGAATTTTGTTTAAAATTAGTAGTCGGAGCTCGGCTATTGTGTTTTCCTGTCGGGCTACCAAAATGTTTCACCAGCCTCCCCGACGGACTATCGTAAAGTAGAGGGCTCCTGCGGGTTCTAAACTCCTCAATTTAGTTGTATCAAATTTAAGGCCATAAAAAGTTTTAAATACGTTAAATAGAATAAGAAAATGCTTAAATATAATTTTAAGAGGTCTCAGTTGGGGACGGAAAGACGAGAATCGCGATAGGGTTGGATAAAACTTCAAAAGGCAATGATGTCATTGAATAAATATGCGCGCTGCAAGTTTCAAAAAAGTCAAAACGCAGCACGGATGTCAATTTGCAAATTTTCAGATGTTTATAGTCAGATTATTGCAAATATCGACCCACGTTTTTATGCAACAAACACATAGAGTTGTAAATGTGAAACAAATTAATGTGCTTTCTAAAAATCGAAACAATTAAGACAGTAATATTTATGTTTTAAATAAATATAATCAAATATTTACTTGATTTATCCCTTTTAAAGGTATAAAGGCTGAAATGCCATTGTATAAGACGTTTGGTTTTTGAGAAAATCTGAATTATAGCCTAAGTCATGTCATTTTATGGCTTAATACAGTATGTTACATTGTCCAACCCCACTCATACTGTGTTCATTTTACTTGTGCAGCTCTTAAAAAGGGTCATACATTGCCCTAAATTGATATTTTAAAATTCTGCAGATGCACTGTAAATAGTGAAAAAAAAAAATAATTTCTTCATATTTGTTTGTTTGTATATTAAAAATATTTTTGATTGCCATTTAGACTCCTATCTGATTTTCTATATTTAAAAATATTGTCTTTTTTTATTTGGGCTAGTTAAATTAATGTTATAATTAATTTTATAGCTTCTTTTTGACTACCTTTTAGTACTTTTAGGCTAAAATGTGAAATGTATTTGTGAAAAACTTGTTTTTGAACTGCAAGCTTTAGAATTTTAGTTTAGTATCGTTTTTTTTACAGTCATTTTATACCAGTCATTAATATGTTACCATAGACATTGCCCTACCCCACTCATTCAGTATTACTTTTATTTGTGCAGGTCTTAAAAAATACAAAAATAAAAATACTGGAGATACTCTGTAAATTATATTAATTAAATATTTTAAATTATATAATTTGTATACTGTATGTTGGCTATTTATATTAGGCAATGTTATATGCAATCCAGACAGTTGTTTTTTAATAGCACAATAACATCAGTTTTAAAATGAAGAACTCATGTATGTGAACATGTCATTTACCACAGTGCTAGAAAATCTTGAAAATGCACCTTGAAAGTGCTTGAATTTGACGTGTGAATGGTTAAATAAACTGTTGGTCATAACCTTGTTATTTAGTTTTCGGTCCATGCAAATTTGTTGGTTTGTTAAAAAAGAAGAGATACTTGGATTTAAAGGGACTTTTGTTGCTTTACTTGCACTAAAATTATTGAATTTGTTTTCATGTCTCCTCCAAGATATTTGAATACTTTAAAAGGTCATTTTGTTGCTCTTGTTGCACTGAATACTGTGTTTTATTTTATTCATTTTGAAGATATTTGTTGGTGATTTAAATGTGGTTTCTGTATATTTATTATGTGTTTTTTTACTTAAGGAAACTTGATCCACTGAGACTTTGTATCCATATGCAGTCTGCATTGTTTGTCATGCTCTGTAAATTAAACTTGGCATAGACTTAAACTTGCTACAGGTTTGCATAGAACTCAGTAAAGAGAAGTTAAATATACCATACCATCTAATTAAATCTGACTTTCCAATCCAGATATCAGGTTCAAGTCAATCACACATCAGCTTTTATTTAATTTTTATAGGACAATGTAAAAATGTGCACCCTGGTGTATACACCGAATAAGAATAGCGTTCCTTGAATCCACAAAAAAACATGCAAGGATGCTTGCTTCAGTGTTGCCACCCCTCATAATTTTCATGCCACCCCCTTGCCACCCCATGAATAAATTTCTAGATCCGCCCCTGCAAACAAGATCCTTTTTTTCCCATTTCTATAAAAGTACAAAGATATATGGAACAGCTCCAAGTAACCACAGACAGCAACGGTGATTTTGTCCTCCATTGTTGTTTCATATTTCTGCCTCCGTCACTACTAGAGCAAGCTCCTGACTGGTTAACGCAGCGCGAATTTTCGCCAAAGTTCAGATTTTTTAACTTGCGCGTTTCGCGCGAATGGCGCGGCAAACGCTTGAAACGCTCAACTCGCGCCGCGTAATTCCGCAGGATGGCTATTCGCGTCTTTGCATTGACTTAACATGTAAATCACTCGCGCTTGCCGCTTCATTCGCGTCCGGTGTGAACGCACCTTTAAAGGAAAGTGAGGGGGCATAAAGTCAAAAATGGCAAGGTGATACAAATCTCTTGATGAGGAATGAGGAAAAACATTTATTACAAAATGTATTAATAATAATAATGAACAAATTAAATAACTTGCTTATAGTAATGTTTTAGCATTCCTTTAAAAATGTTAACAAAACTGCTTCCGTGCCTTTTTTTGACAAGGCCAGATTAGTTCAGATTGTAAAATGTCATGTGGCTTCCTAAAAACATAATTAATAACATGTATGAATTTATAATTGTTATTCGTAAATATTATTTTATAGAAATAACTTTCTATTAATTATATTAAATATAAAAATGATACACTTAAAATGTTGCTGATTAATAACACAATTAAAGAAAGATGCTGATGAATAATTATTAAAGGATTAGTTGACTCCTGTGTTCATGTCTTTCTCTCTTCAGTTGAAAAGAACTGAAGGTTTTTGAGGACAACATTTCAGGATTTTTCTCCATATAGTGGACTTCAATGATGGCCGACTGGGTTGAAGGTCCAAATTGCAGTTTCAATGCAGCTTCAAAGGACTCTACATGATCCCAGCCGAGGAATAAGGGTCTTGTATAGCTAAATGATTAAAATTTTAAATTAAAATGTATATCGTTTTTAACCACAAATGCTCACCTTGCACTAGCTCTGCGATGCACATCTACATGGATTACATAATCATGTTGGAAAGGTCACGTGTGGTTAGTTCTTCATCTGTGTAAGTATGCTGCGTTCCAGGCAGGTTTTTCAGCCCGAAAATCATGACCTCAAACCACGACTCACGACTTGGAACTAGCGTTCCAGGCAAGTCAGGCCAAACTGCCTCAGCGCATTTATTATTTTTATATTATTATTAATTTGATTGCAACGTTATATTGTCCTAAATTGTTGTTTCGCGGGCTATTTTATGTCAGAGCTCGGAACTGGGAGTACATCGATCTAGTACGAGTTCAGGGGTGGGAAGTCACGGGTTTGACTGCCTTTCTGGTGCACTTTCACTGGTAGAAGGTTGGAAAAACACGGTCAACGGGTTGCCTGGAACGTGGCATTAGTTTCTAAAAGGAAGGGTAGGACGAAAAACTCCAACTTCAAAATTGTCCTACATCGTTGTTTTACCCTTTTTTGTAAATAGTGTTTGACTTTCGTTGCAAGTTTGCTTTGTAAACACTGGGTTGGTACTTTTCACCTATGTCAAGCATGACCTTTCCAATGTGACTACGTAATGCGTGAAGTCGGGCTAGTGCAAGATGAGCATTTTTGGTTAGAAAGTATATGTCTTTTTTTTTTTTTTTTAGAAAATGACAGATTGTTTCAATACATAAGACTCTTATTCTTTGGCTGGGATCGTGTAGAGCCCTTTGAAGATGCAATGAAACCGCAATTTGGACCTTCAACTTGTTGGCTTCCACTGAAGTCCACTATATGAAAAAGTTCACTATATGAGACAAATTCTGGAATGTTTTCCTTATAAACCTTCTCTTTGACTTAAGAAAGAAAGATGTGAACATCTTGACATGGGGGTGAGTAAATTATCAAGAAAGTAGAGTGAAGATGTGTGAACATTAACGTAAGAACAATATGTTTTTATATATGTAGACTTTATAAAATATGTAGACATTTTTAATTGCCTACATTAATAAAGTCTGAAAAAAGAAAGGGCTGGGTACAGTTTTGAGACAGGAGATGAGAAAAAAATGAAAAAATGGCTCACTTTAAAGCTTGGGACGTTCATGCCTGAGTTGGCCTGTTGGGATAGCGGACAGGTCTGAGGACAGGCTCTGATGTTAGACTCATTCATTGAGGGCCAGTGCTGTCCTCATGTTATTCTAGGCATAGGGAAGTGACGTGGATAAAATAGGCAGCCATTGTCTTCTGATGCGTTGACCTCATGCTCCCTCTGGGACTGTCTAAATATTATTTCTTGCAAAAATGTTGAGCGCTGTTGATAGGCCCTTTTTCACACAGCCTCCTCTCCAGCCTGCAGTATGACAGCTTTGTGTGCTGCTTCTCTTTTGTGTATGTCAGTGTTCATTTGGTGTATAATAAGATTCTCCAGGGTAAGACAAGGTCTGAATTTCGGAGTGTTCACGAACTGTTGCTTGTATTGTGCTGAATGTCCTCGACGGATTGCAACAAATTAAATTACAGCAAAAAGTATGCATATTCATCAGCACTACTGACCCACGGCAAAACACAAACAGTGTTTATCGTCTGAATTTTAACCTTGCAGATTGTAATTTGATTACTGTTTTTTTTCTCAATTGTAGAGACTGCAGCTGTATGGCGGGAATTCGTGCTTCGTCTGTGTTCTCATTAATTTTATATGACTTTGGCAAGTGAGCTTTTGTTTTCACTTTCTTGTGAACTCTTGTAATCTGTGTCTGTGATAATTAAGACTGAAGACCGTTGTTGTGAGTATCAGCAGGACTGTGGCATGAGGCAATGATATTCAGAACAACAACACAGGCTACTTCTCAAGTGATGCTTGTAAAATAATATGACAACTAGTTACCAAAACGTGGTACCGAATAACATACATTTTAGATACAATAAAAGTTACTTACTTGCTCCGCCAGTTCCACACGAAACAACAGCCGTCCTGTCGCAGCATATCGTTGCTGTGAATGATTCAGTGTTTTGAACGAATCAGTTAAGTGAATCACTCACCTCAGTCACTAGTTTCGTTACTGAATGAATCAGTGTGTTGTGCGTTCCAACGAATCGGTTCACTCTGTGGTTCAATGATCATTCATAAATACAGTCCTTTGTCGCCACCTACTGCCATAACGATGTCACAGAACTGACATGGACTCAATACGGTCAAACCAAATATTATTCAGACACAGTGAGGATAGCAAAATAACCAAAAATGACTTAGACACTGACCTGACCATTTTTTGCTTAAGCGTTTTTGCTTTAATCGCTAATGCAACCTTTTTACACTGAACAAATTGAAGCATGGCTTAGTAATTAGTCAAGGTATTGATAGTTGTGTAAATATTGTCATACAAACAGTTGTCTGAATTTTTGCTTGATTGTAATCCATTACATAGGACTACCTTGAATTCTTAACTCTGAGTTCTTATTAGATTAGCCTACCATTTTCTAAACTATATAGCAAATAAACTGTGATGACGTGAGAAATGTAGGTGTCCAAACTAATTTTGGTGTTACTGTAGTTAGACTTTTCATAGTTGAATTTGAATATCTGGAAGTATCTTTTAAATATTCTTTTAATTTATGAAATAAAGTCAATCTGCAGATAGCCTAACAAACTATAATGGGATTTGATACATGTTGTCTATTGTCTTGTAAAAAAATATAAAAACGATAATGCATAACAGGAATGCTTAATATTTTTTACTTTATTATTATTTATTATTAACTTTATTATTATTTATTTATTTAAATAATTGACTAGGGTGGAAGAACTTTTTTAATGTACTTATACTATTTTATTATATAAAGGATAGATTCCAGTTCTGAGGTAAATATATTTTTTTATTTCTGTCCAGCTGATTCTTCAATGCGGAAGTAAGACTATGGACGAGACTTCCAGTTATAACGAGAAGAATAACAAAGTAACAGTAAAACAGTTTGTAGCCTACTTCAAACCAGTGCGTTCATAATTAAGATAATAGCCTACATTAAAATAACATGATACGACACGCCAATTTGCAATATCAAGCAGCAAAACAAGCTGTTTTGTACAGCTAAACATAGCTGAATGCGGTTGAGACCGGAAGCCAAAAATTTACAAATGGCCGTGTCTGCTCCCACGGGATATAAATGTGCTGGACATTTTGTGGTATTTTATGGCATCATTTAAAGATGTTAAAACTGGTCATTTACTAAACTTTAAAACAATATCTGCTCAGAAAATATATTCAATGAATCACTTGAAACAATTAGTCATAATTATTTGTGTTTCATGTTAAAAATCTATTGGACTAATGCCCGCTGTGTGACTGTGTTTAATTTCTTTGAATTGCAGGTCAGTAAATTCCTCTATCTGCCATTCCAACTCAGCATCCTGTGGGCCGTGGCCAATTCAATTCAAATTCCAATTTTCCCAGCCCTAGCGCTCAGGGATTTGCGTCCTGAGCATCAGCACAGCCTGTACCGAATAGCAGGGAGAAGCAGCGAGTCGGTTATGGAGTTGTGTATGGTGGAGTGTCAGCTGGGCTCAGGATGCATCCTTCCTCTGATGAGACTGGAGATGCTGACTCACTCCTACAGCTATAGTGGGTGATTAAAGTGTAATGCCATGTGTGCCACCTCCACATACTGCACATGCACACACACACACACACACACACACACACACACACACACACAGCCTGACTGGTCATGCAAAAGAAACGAATCTCACACTCACAACTGCACATGTACAAACCAAAGTAGTCATGCTGGTTTGTCAGTGCTTGTCAGAGACTGTGCAACGTAAGATCAAACCGCAGCTGTAACTTTCCTGAAGGCCACACTTCTCTTCACGGTGAGTAACACACACCGGTTAAGGACATGGCACACACTGTGTGGGGGCTCGTGAAGGATGTAGGCTGTTGGATGAGGGACTAAGAGGGGGAGGCTATATTACCGTTTATACGTCTTCAGTCGGGCTTTTCACTCTTAAGAACACGTCGCGCAATTATTCAGAAAAAAATGCATGCGGTGGGTGGTCCCGACCTCGCTAATTACCACAGATTGCACACACACTGTACCGACATATTTGCTCAAATGTCAGACGGGCCAAACGGAGAGTCTCTCACATATCACGAGCTTTGTAACGACGCCGTACTGTGGGAGAGGCTGTAATTAAAAAGCCAAACATGTTGTGTTGAACTTTATACGTGGATCTCGGTGTTCGCGCCAGCGTGAGCCAATTTGGAGGGGTACATTTAATACCCCGCTCTCTGTTACCGAGTTTACGAGCTTGTCAAATGCTCGTCGGATTTTAAGGGCTGAAGTAAACAGCATGCGTGAGTTCCAAGTCCTAATTACCTCTAAATGTCGGAGAATTTGAGAACACTTCCTCTGGAATAAACCTCTGCTCCAGGTTTGTTTGAAAGGCCTGTCAGTTCTCTGAATCCTATTGTATACCTAGTGATCAAGAGGTTAACCACTTCCTTTAAGGATTCAAAGGCTGGCCTGCGATTGGCTGCGGACGCCTCGGCGACGATGACGCAGCCAATCGCGGGCCCGGTTGGTCTGAGTAGGCTTTCTGTGGGATAAACTTCTGGGAAGGGTTTGTTTGAAAGTCTGTCCGTTTCTGGATCTTATAGTATAAAAGAGTTTAGTGATCAAGAAGCAAGCCACTTCCTTTGACATCTACAATACGGGGCTGACATTGGCTGCGGCTGGCGAGGTGATGATGACACATCTGTCACGAGGCAGCAACATGTTTCTTCTCGTCCCTGTGGTGGCGACCTGACCCCCCCCCCCCCCCAATCCTCAAATGCATCCCACTTAGAGCCAGGCCTCTCTCTCTCTCTCTATATCACACATGCTGGTTCTGCCCACTTCACTACATAGAGAGAAGGAAAATAATAACTTCATTATAGATCTGCCTCAAAAGGTTACCCTACAGCTCACCTACACCTATTCCATCTCCCACACTCTCAGCTAAGCTTATTATGTGTTGATGCTCCTCACTTATAGTTCTGCATGTACTGCGATGTGGTTGCAGTGCATTTGTCTCACGTATATGCTCCTCGTAAATAGCTTCGCTGATCTGAATCCATTATTGACCTCTCCTATAATGAAATGTGTGGTTGGCACAGAGCTATAACATGATTCCTAGAACTGAGTCTAATTTCTGTTGTTTTAAAAAGGCTGTATTCAAATGACAGTGATGACAGAGAAATTCTGTATATTACTGACGTTAATTGAAATAGATATCTGTACAACCTTGACTAAACAAAAGCTATATGTGCTTATAAAAGATAAGTCAGTGTCCTTCCTATAACCTATATCTTTCTTTCTTTCTCTGTCTGTCTGTCTATTTATCTACATCATTTTTTGTTTGTTCATTCATTCATTTATAAACAGCTGTATTTACATTATTGCCCAGGAAAAGATAAACTCAGTGTCCTTCCTATCAGAGAATATCTAGTTATGCATTTATTCATGCATTATGCATGAACAAATGTATACATGCATGCAAAACAACAGTAAAACAATAATGAAAAAACAAAGTAGAAAGACATTTTCTTAAAAAAATGAAAATGTATCACATGTGACAACTTGCCCCACCCTGAAATACAATTGTCTTGAGGACAAGGTAAAACTTTTTAATTATGAACCACCTTCAGAATACGACTGAACATGCATATGAGGACCAGACCAAAATGTAAGTCATTATTCAATGAAAATCACACTGAAATTCTTTTTTAATAAAAATACACATATATTGATACAACATTCTTTCTGGTTCTCGAATCTGATTGGCTGATAAGAGTGCGATATTAAAGTAATATCAGAACTGCCGATTCACAGTTTAATCGTATCACTCCGCTTGTGGTACTTCTTACAGCGAGTGTCATGGCAGAAGCCCAAATCCAGTATCATTTTATAAAAATGACTGTTTTTGTGTCATGGAATGTGGTTTTAAGAGGTTGTTTATAGTTCAAATATCCAGTTTGTTAATAAAGATAACGTCTATTTGAATGTCTACATTTTCTGACATGAGACGTTCTGCACTCATGAACCCACTCAAGAGCAGTCTCGCCTCAGCCAAATCTTCTGGAATTTACTGTTGGCTCTGATGTCTGGTTAAACATGAGATATAATTCGTTTTGGGTAAATATACTGGTCTTTGGTCTCATCAAAATATTATTTGTTTCAGAGTAAATAATTTTGGCAAAATCTCATCATTTAATGCTGTTCATCAAAGTATTGTCTTTGTACGTATGACTGAATTGCCTAGCAACTTTTATGATGGCTGTTGTTGTTTATTAAATATTATTATTCAATAAATAATATTTTATATAAATATAGTATTTAAAAGTGCTTAGTATTGAGAAACAAAAATGATGGTGATTTTAGTTACATTGTTGCGCCATTAGATGGCATCAAGAGGCTGTTTAACGAGTCAGCAGTAAAGACTTTTATACTGAAAAATAAACACATTAGAAAACATAAATTATTTTTAGTTTTAACAACAGCTTGACACAGTGAACAAATGCACTGAGCAGCGCTGTAATCAGAAATTACCATTAACAGATTATATTAAGGATATTAACATTACGACAAAGATAACGCTTTCCTCAACTGACATTCAAACTAATGTTTTATTGTAAATATGAAGAATGCTTTATCAGATGCACGATCCCTGTCTATCTCTCTCATAATACTGTACTGTACGTAATACATTGAGCTTTTAATGTAGTAATACAATAAGTTTTCAATGAAGCAACTCAACCTTTGTTTGTTACTTGTTCTACTGTGATGTTTTAGAATTAGTAACAATCCGTTACATTTATATAGCGCTTTTCTAGACACTCCTCTTCCACCACCAGTGTGCAGCATCCACCTGGATAATGCGACGGCAGCCATAGTGCGCCAGAACGCCCACCACACACCAGCTTACTGGTGGAGAGGAGACAGAGTGATGAAGCCAATTGGAATATGGGGATGATTCGGAGGCCATGATGGTCAGAGGCCAATGGGCAAATTTGGCCAGGATGCCGAGGTCACACCTCTACTCTTTTCGAAAGACATCCTGGGATTTTTAATGACCACAGAGAGTCAGGACCTCGGTTTAACGTCTCATCCGAAGGACGGTGCTTTTTGGCAGTATAGTGTCCCCGTCACTATACTGGGGTGCTAGGACCCACACAGACCTCAGGGTGAACACCCCCTGCTGGCCTCACTAGCACCTCTTCCAGCAGCAACCTAGTTTCCCCAGGAGGTCTCCCATCCAGGTACTGACCAAGCTCAACCCTGCTTAGCTTCAGTGGGCGACCAGTCTTGGGCTACAGGGTGATATGGCTGCTGAGAAGTAAAAAGTGTTAGCTGATAAGCTATATTAGCTTAAACTCTTAGCATGCTAACTAGTGTTACTTTCGTCAACGAAAATTATGACTAAATATCGTTGTCAACGAACCTTTATCACGTGACGAAAACGAGACGAGACGAAACGAAAATGCTGGTTTAGAATTAGTAACAGAGGCTTGGGCTCAGCTGTTCAACTGTCAAACTGAGATTTGAATCTGTGGCGGAAGGAAGTAGTTCTGCACAAAAGAGGGGTTTTAAAGACACTCCATTGTTGTGTCTTATGTATTTACACACTTGTGTCGTCGAGCTATTGTATAAACGCAATAGACCTTTTTCACAGAAACCGGAAATACGCAATCGCAGGGTATGCAGACTTCCTGTGTAATGTCAACACAGCAGAAAGCCGGGTAATTTAAAATTAAAATGGAGAGAGTCTACACAACTTCCCTCGCTGGTTTGTCAAAGATAACTTTTGCAGACCCCATAAGAGTCGTGTAGGAAAACTCCGTCACAAAGAGGAACAAATTGGATAAAGGATATACGTTTTTCCACTAAGAGTTTATCCGCGTTTATACACGCTTAACGTACGTAAAAAATGACCAGAAAACCCCAAATTTCTGTCATACCTTACTTGGAACAAACACTAACTACTATCAAAAGAACGAGCCCTTATTCCACAGATAAAGTGCATAATATCACGTTAAGCGTTTTCTCCCCCATAGAAGCCCATTATAAGGAAACAGCTTGGTTTATTAACTTACCTTAACAGCGACCAGGGAAGACCAAACTTCTGTTAAATTTCACTTAAAATAAACACTTGCTGCTCTCAAAAGAACGAGCTCTCATTCAGCATATAAAGTGATCGCGCCCCATAGAAGTCTATTATACAAAAAAAAAAAAAAAAAGCTTAACGTGGCTTAAAATTTTACTTATAATAAACACTTTCTGCTGTCAAAATAATTAGCTCTTATTGAGCATATAAAGTGAATAATATAAAGTGAATAATATCACGCTTTTCTCCCTATAGAACTCCATTAAGGAAAAAGCTTAACATTGTTTGTTATAATGGACTTCTATGGGGCGCGCACTTTATATGCTGAATAAGAGCTCGTTCTTTTGACAGCAGCAAGTATTTATTATAAGTCAAATTTAACATACGTTTGGTTTTCCCTGGTCGCGGTTGAGGTACGTAAACCACGTTAAGCTGTTTCCTTATAATGGGCTTCTATGGGGGAGAAAACGCTTAACGTGATATTATTCACTTTATATGTGGAATAAGGGCTCGTTCTTTTGATAGTAGTTAATGTTTGTTCCACGTAAGGTCTGACAGAAACTTGCGGTTTCCTGGTCGTTTTTTACATACATTAAGCCACGTTAAGCGTTTTTCACGTTGTTTAACTGGTTACCGGCATACCGGGGCGGAAATGGGTTTACACAGCAATTACGTATTTCCGGCGCAAAATACGGAAGTTGTGAGAAAGGTCTATATCACACGAGTAAATGTGAGATATGGCTGTATAATGGCATTCTGTGATTACCTAATCACAGCAGTGCCGATATACAGCCATATTGCTCATTCTAGAGGAATTAACAAGCCAGAGCTGGTGTTTTTGTATTGGTTTCTATGGTGATGGAAGGGTTGCCCTGAAAAATATCCGTGAATGAATTACATAACAGATTATACAGTTGTGCTGAATATTCAGACCAGCAACCCTGAACAGCTTCCAGGCATGTGCTTTCTTTAAACATGACAAAGTAACCCAAATATGTTTTTTTATGTAATAGAGAGATTGGGGAAAGCCCTTTTCTGGACATCTTGAGAAAGAATTGCCAACTTCGTGTTTCATTATATTTGATTGTTTTCCTGAGAAGGTTTAATCGTAATCTCAACTCTCTCTGGTCATACAGTCATTCAAAAGATATCGTTGCCAGCTGGACACTAACCAATACAGAAATTTGAATGCACAATGTAGAGGGAACTATAGTGTCCTCACCTTACCATGGCAAGTTATCAGTTTCACATTTATCTTTTTGCTTTGCTTTCGAACAAAAACACTGTCAATTAGAAAGATCTTTAGGGCATAGTGTTTACAAGCGGATGCAGGAACTGTAAAAGCTTTTCCTTTACAATTGATAGCATTATGTGCCGTGGGCAAGGGCCATGTGCCATCCTCTTGCCATGCCTAAACAAGGCTTCACTCACAGATATGGGAATATGGGATGTTTTTTCCCACTTTCAGTGACCGTGGAGCGATAAACAATCCAACATCCCACTCCAACCTTTGATAATTAAGGACTGTCACGCATGCTTGATCACATGGAGTGCTCTCTGTTTTGCTCTCTTTGTTCTGGATGTTGATGTGTAATCAGCCACATCAGAGAACGCTATTCCCCAACTACAGGGGGTATGAGCCATATGTCCTCTGCCAGTCTCTTCAGGTTCCTCTGTGAGTCAAAAACTGGACCACACATTTCCCTACACTGCTTTATGTATTGTATAATTTTGAACACTCATCACTGCTCTCCAGGAGATAGTCACAAATGAGCTGAGCAACATCACTGTTGAAGACTGCTTGATCATAATTCGTAGAAAAACTGCTGCTATTCATTTATTTATATTCAGTGTCATTTTGATGTGCAGTTTATTCTAAAAAGCTGTGGAGTTAGGACAGCACATGTCAAAATAGAAAATGCAGCTAGATTTATTTATTGGTAGATGCAGAGCATCTGTTTACAATTATATAGTTTTATTTAATCATGATAATATTCAATTCAAAATAATGCAGTTTATGTGTTAGGCGAAGGTTGAATTTAATCCAATTGATTGACGAAAGAACTGCACACTATAAAACCAAATTGTGCATTAAAGGGACAGTTCACCCAAAAAATGTAAAGTACCCCATGACTTACTAACCCTCAAGCCATCTTAGGTGTATATGACTTTCTTATTTCAGACTAATACAATCACAGTTATGTTTAAAAATGTCCTGACTCTTCCAAGCTTTTTAATGGCAGTAAATGGCTGTCAAGATTTTGAAGTCCAATAAACTGCGTCCATCCATCATAATAAATTTGCACAAATGTTAAAAACCTATTTTTTGCTTTGCCATTATGGAGTAGGGAGTGTAGATTGATGTGGGGAAAAAGTAATTTAAAGTAGTTTAACATAAGGCAGCAACATAACAAAATGTGAAAAAAATGAAGGGGTATGAATAATTTCGCAAGGCACTGTAAAGTTTGAAAGAGCCAGAACATTTTTAACATAACTCTGATTGTATTTGATTGAAAGCAGAAGATCATATCAAACTAGAATGTTTTCGATTAATTGTGCATCTCTACCTGCATAGAAGCTGGTTAATGTGGACAAATGTAAACTCTCCATGTTCTGATTGGGTGATGTTTCGCTTGACTCGATCTGATTGCATGTTAATGGCAAGTACAGGACCTTATTCAAACCCTTACGGAGTAATTTGCTCAGAACTTATCACTCACAACCACAGGTGTGACAGTCGTAACAGGTGCACATGATGCTCGGGCTCTGTCAGAATCCTCATTCAGTGCGATATCACAATCATGCCAGGAGAATGTTTGCCTGGAGATGACTGTAGGAGACATACACACACTGACAGTAAGTTAGACAAAATGAGCTGTTCCCAGGTGCCAGTGGGTTTGTGTTTGCGGTCAGTGACATGGCTGCAGAGCCTGGCGGGGTGTGACTGTAAATCTGTGGTTGTGTGCCCAGGTGTAATACTCTAATGCTCTATGGCAGCAGATTGTGTGTTGTGGTTGGATGGAGGGTGTCTGAGTCAGCTGTGTGGTTTTATTTGAGTTCCCCCTCAGCAAAAACCCAACCATTTTATTCCCTTCAGACATCCTCCATCCTGTACTTACTGGCACATATGCTTGTCTCACAAATGCACAGAAGGAAACGGGTAAATGTATCCGCCTTTGATCCTCCAAACCTGTTCTCCATCGAGGTCTCTGGCACCACATGGTTTCTTGATCACAACTTCATTTTGGCAACATGTGCAGTGTGGTCTTTTATTTTATGTTTCATTCAAATGCTGTTTTAGTGTTTCATTTAAATCTAGCGTATTACAACAGAACAAGGCTAATTACAGAGTTAGTGTAAAACGTCAACAACTATGCCTTTAAGAAATTAAACAGTAAACAACCTTAACCGTTTTACATTTTCTCTAAACTAATATAGATCATATTTTGGTAGATTAAAAGTGAGAAAAAAAAAACTGTGAGTCACACCAAGCTCTGATTTGCTCATTTTCTGACTCATTCACTCTTACTGTCATTAAGCAGAGACCATCTTGTTTTTTGAGTCTGTTGAACTTCATCACATTAATGGTAAAACAGAAGCAAAAAGCATCCTCACAGCATTACACACTGTAAAAATTGAAATGCTACAGTAGAAACCTGTTAATAGGTTAACTGCACCAACGGTGAACGCATTTACATAGTTTAACATCACATTATATGTACATTTACTGTAAAATACTTTGCAATTTATGGGTTTTGGAGATGAAATCTATGAATTATATCATTTACAGTGAAAGAAAATTCCCATTGTATTTGTATAGCTCAATATAACCTAAATGATGTATCTTACTGAAATGCAGTAGACATTATTTAAAAAAAAATCATATATCATCATATAAATTTTGGACTATGGGGGGGGGGGGGGCGCCATTATTGCAATAAGGTGAAATGGTTGCACTCGGTGAACTAATGGCGCTACCTGTTGCTATTTTTAGTGCAACTCGGAAAATAAAACACAATGACCACAGCTACTGAAAGACCATTGTTTTTACCCCATAAGGAGTCTAAATGCCCTGAACATCGAGTGAAATCTGCACTGAGAAACACCTTCAGTAGCTGCTAGGTCTTGACAATCGCCTGCATGTTTGCATCCTGCCAGGATGGCATCTAGCGTTTCTTGACTCTGCCGTTTGTAAACTCTTTCAGGAGTTGTGGTAAACTAAAAGCCTCAAAAGCATCAGGGCTGAAGTGGAGAGAACAAAGACGTGGGTCTTTAGGAAGTTTTTTTATCGTCCAGAAGCTTCTTCCCATTTACTTCTTCTCTTCTTATCACTAGAAAAGCAGTAAAGACTTACATTGCTTTTCTTGTTGGCCTTCGACTGAAAATTACAACAAAAAGCCACATAATAAATACTGATACGATGACCACAGCTGCTGTAAGAGAGTACAGGTGGCGATGAATATAAACATAAGCCAAATGCCGCACCATCAATTTTTCCCCACAAGGAGTGTAAATGCTCTGGATATTGTGTGAAATCCGCACTGAGAAACACCTTAAGTAGCGTCTACGTCTCGACAATCGCTGGCATATTTACGTCCTGCTAAGATGGCATCTAGCATTTCTTGTCTCTGCCATTTGTAAGCTCTTTCAGAAGCTGTGGTCGACTGAAGGGCTGAAGTGGAGAGAACAAAGACGCAGGTCTTTAGGAAGTTTTTTTATCATCCAGAAGCATCTTCCCATTTATTTCTTCTCTTCTTATCACTAAGTGAGGACTTACGTCACTTTTCTTGTTGTCCTTTGACTGAAAATTACAACCAAAACCTGCACAATGTGGCATCATATCAGTATTTTATTTTTAGTTGTGTTGTGGTAAAAATAGCAACAGGTAGCACCAGTAGCACACTGAGTGCAACCATTTCACGTCTTCGAAATACTAGGGCACCATAGTCTAAAATATGTATAAAATATGTTTTTTTAAAATAAGTAAGTCTTTCATGCGTTTTCTACTACATATTTCAGTAAGAGACATCATTTACATTATATTAAGCTTAGTAAAGTTAAATTTAGCAGGAAATTTCAGTCACCCATCATTTGTTTTAGTGTGTTTACATCATGTCCACAATTACAGGTCTGAGTAGCTTACAATTTTATGTTACATCCACAGATGGCGATAGAGAGCCTGGAAGTCAGGTTACAGGTCCAATTAAAGGGTTTATGGATACATACTGGTCCCATCTTTACTCTTTTCAGGTTACTTTTCATTTAAAACAAATGATTTGAATTTCCCCAAGCCTTATTGTTTCTCACATTATACAGCATATCAAGCTATCAACACACAAATGCACTTGAAAGTTAATAGTGCTGTGTGTTTTGCATGCAGTGCTGTGAGGATGACTCAGACTTGTAAGAGCATTACTATGGTTGGATTTTGCTGCCAATTAAAATGCCCATGTGTGTGAGCAGTGTGTGGGTTGGTGGGGCTGCGCTCTTTCACACAAGAGAAGCCTCAGGGGATCATTAATCTAAAGCTAATAAGAGACCTGGTAATTGGGCATGTGGTTCGGTGTGTGTGCGTGTGTGTTTTGGGAGCGGGTGTAATCATTATAGAAATACAGGCTTAATCAGAAAAATGGACCTTGCGGACACCGGTAGGCAGCCTTCGGGGAGCATGTTGATTAATTAAATCGGTACCGTTTGATGTGATCTATTTCTGTGTATGTGTACTGATGACACGGGTCATTTTATTTTCACCATATGACCAATCTGCCCGGCGTGACGTGTGAAAACGGTGGTGTTCTCCATCAACACCTTCATTACTTAGCCTGCGTGATACGGCCGCCCACCCTGCATGCCTCTGTGAGTGACTCTGATTGGTGAGGAACAGGCCATGTGTGGGCAGAGAGGTGTCATTCTCATATTAGTGGCCCTCACACTGTGTGTACCTACACCCTGCCGTCCATTCCATGTCTCAGGGATGATGATAATGATGCTGACGGTGCCCACATAGTGTGGTCAAGGAATGTTTCATCCGTTACATCTAGCCACAGATAGAAGTGAGATGCGCACAGACGCGTTCGTGCACGCTCCAACGGGGACGTTGTGGACGCAAAACGGTATAAACACACGTACGCGAGCACCCACGTATGCAGACATCCTCTAACGGAGCTGCCCACACATCTCACTGTGTCAATAAGTATTCATCTGTGGGAAAGAGATAAAGTGAGGTAAGAGGGGATTCCTTCTGCGTAGTCTCTTTCACAACTTTGCTCTCCTCACCGCTGTTATAAAAAGCAGGGGATGGGAGGTGTTACTCTTCTCTGAGCTGTGACGTCACAGTGAACGTTCAGGATGACGTCAAGAATGGAAATGACATCAGATTTTGTAGTATGAAGCAACTGGTTATAATCATTCATGAGTCACCATTTGTGTTCACAACATCTGATGAAGTGCACTCAACTCTAAAAAAATCTGCTGTTATGCCACTGTAAGCTTATTAACCTTTTAAAGTGTTAGTTCACTCAAAAATTTAAATTAGCCCATTATTCACTCACTCTCCAGGCATCCTAGGTGTATATGACTTCTTTCTTTCAGGTGAATCCAATCGGCATTATATTAAAAATTGTTCTGGCTCTCCCAAGCTTTATTATGGCAATGGGTGGGGTTTTCTCATCATCAGTCCAAAGCAAGTCCAATAAAGTACATCCATCCATAATAAAAATTGACATGGTTTCAGGAGGTGAATAAAAACCTTTATTCACCCCCTGAAGCCATGTGAGTCAATTTTTCTAATGGATGGATGTACTTTATTGGACTTGTTTTGGACTGATGATGAGAAAACCCCACCCATTGCTGCATTTTTTAAAGGGGCCACCGGATGCAAAACTCACTTTTACATGTTGTTTGAACATAAATGTGTGCTGGCAGTGTGTGTACACAACCATCCTATAATGATACAAATTCACCCAGTGGTATTTTTTTAATCTTTATAAGTAATATTCCCTTTTTTAAATCAAGCCATTCTCAGCATCTTGTCTGTGTGACGTCACACCAACCAGCGCCACTCCCACGATAGTTGATTGACACGGCCGTCTTACCTAGACCCGCCCTGAGTGAGCTGTAACAGTCCGACCACAATTGTGTCGAACCCAGTGCAGGGAAAGACAAGAATGTCTATTTTTTTCTCATCATCAGTCCAAAACAAGTCCAATAAAATACATCCATCCATAATAAAAATTGAATCACACGGCTTCAGGGGGTGAATAAAGGTCTCCTGTAGCGAATCAATGCGTTTTTGTAAAAAAAATATCCAACTGATCGTACACGGAAGCCGCTCCAGGCGGATGACATAGGACACCGGCGTTGCGCATTTGTTTAAAGGAGCAATGGAAGCAAAGTTTCCTTACTTTTTTCCTCTTGGCTTATATCGAAATCCTTTTATTAGTAAAATATTATTTCTATTACAAAATAACAACCAATATATCCATTTTTATATCCATTTTATATCCATTTTTAAAAATGGTTGTCACAGAATGAATTTTGAATTCATGATTTTGTGTTAAAGCTTGGGTGATATTAACCCTTAAATGCATATCTTGGGTCTTTAGCGACCCGGGACGTTATTTACTACCCTCTCCCTCCTTCATTTTTTCAAGTTTGACAACAGATTTCTTATCATTCCTCAATCTATTCCTTATAAACAATATAACAAGAAAAAAAATATATAGTCGGCGGTCCCTCCTCCACCATGGCTCCTCCCTCCGTCGGCTCCTCCATGGGTCGTCATCCTGGCTGCAATCTGGGTCCTGCTCTCCTGCTCCAGGTCCCTCCTGTTTCCTTCCTGGCTCCTCCCTCCTTCGTCGCCCCCCTGGACTTTTGTTTTTGTCCTCCTCCAAGGGTTGCGTCCTCCGCCAAAGCCTCCTCCCATGGACTCTTATTTTTCTGTCATTTTGCCCCTCTTATTTTTTGTTTCTGTCTGTCCACGGCGCGAGGACGCGCCTATGTCTGTTTTGTCTTTGATTTCACCCATTGTCTTCCCCTGCCAGTCTGTCTTTCAGTTTAGTCTTTTGTCGGTCTTTAACGTTGTGTGATGTGTGTCCTGCCTGTTCCTGCATTGATCCTCTTGAATTATTATATTAAATATCGTGTTAATTGTTACTCTCGTCTTTCGTCTCATCTCGTCCTACACACACCCCTGACAGCTAGAGACCTGAGGTGTGTAAAAGTATATTTTTCGTGCGCAATTAAAATATCTGATGACTAAATACATGAAATTTACCTTTATTCCTCGGGGTGCCACTATTTAATCGACAATAATGATGTCATGTTTCACTCATAATAATAGCAGGCATAAAACAAAAGAATATCATCAGCAAAAATTTTACTGGTTTGAATGGCTTTACTGCAGAGCAATTACTGTACGCAATAAAATATAAATGTCACTGTTATTTGATGGTGGATGTGGTGAATAAGCTGCCAGCGATCAAAATACTGACTTTGAAGTCACTGAAAACGATAGTTTTAGAATATGGTGAATATATAGATGTACCGTGGAAATGCGCTCTGAGGATGACGGCGATCGTAAAATCATCTGCTCAAATGGAACCCTTTTAATTTTCAAAAGGTACATGAAGAAACATGCTTTATTTTTTTTCTTTTGTAATTGTTCTTAAAATATCAAGAGAGTTTTTCTATTGCAGAAGTTAGAGATCAATCCATGCTGGATATATAGGTCCAGGTCGTTAAAGACCCGAATATGTAATAATGATTGGCGAAACATTCATGCATTTAAAAGGTTAAAATACGTGATAAAAAAGGGGAAAAGGGACAGGGAAAAAGGCAATAAAGAAAATATTTTAATAAAAATTACAAAAAAATTTATTTAACTTAAAAAATTATGTCTTAGGCCGTATGTCCACCAAAGCGTAGCCAGCTGAAAACGCCTGTGAGTGCTTAAGAGCACAGCGTTTTCTTCAGTTGAGAGACTGTGGTTGCTATGATAAAGAATATCCCCTGAAGTAATATTATAGCAGAAGCGTTGTGAATGAAGTGTTTCTCCAAGCATCATTTGTGTGTGACAGTTGGACGGTATTAGGCCACGTGTGCACTGTGATTAGTTAGCTGACTAGAAAGTTGAACATTCTTCAACTCTCAGCACCAAGAAAAAAACGTCCGAACGCTCAGTGCGAAAAAGACACTTAGTGCTCGGCCTGCTCCTGCCATTTTTTAACCCATGCCCATTTTCCTCAAGTTGATATGATTCGTTAGGGTCTTAATGAGAAGTCGATAACATACTTTGGTTAGAATTTCTCAGTGGTACTGTAAAAAAACACCATTTTTACCTTGTCAAAATCAGCCCTTTTTACAGAAAGCTGTTTTGTTGCATTTGCCTTTAAATGCTAATAAGCTTTGCTCACCCCGCCCCTCTCTACCGTGGGGTGACAAGCCATAATGTTTACTTTAGCCACGTTTAACTGCAAAACTTGCTAACTAGCACATTATTAAGAAGCTGATTTGCAAAGATGCATAAAAACTCTTTCTACTCAATTCTGCTGTAGGTGAATTTGCATCACGAATGATTCACGCGAACATAGACGCATTTATGTAGATCGCCAGGTGCATTTCCTTCAAAAACGAAAGTGACCTTTATCCTCTGCATCTTCAGCAGCTCAGATGTCAAGAGTAAATGATGACTGCTATGTTCATTATTACATCCAACAACAAAACAGCTCAGTTGCTTAATCGGAGACATTCTTGTCTTTCCCTGCACCGGAGTCGACACAATGGCGGTCGGACTGTTACAGCTCACTCAGGGCGGGACTAAGGTAAGACGGTCGTGTCAATCAACTATCGTGGGAGCAGCGCTGGTTGGTGTGACATCACACAGACAAGATGCTGAGAATGGCTTGATTTGAAAAAAGGGAATATTACTTATAAAGAATTAAAAAATACAACTGGGTGGATTTGTATCATTATAGGGTGGTTGGGTACACACACTGCTAACACACATTTATGTTCAAACAACATGTAAAAGTGAGTTTTGCATCCGATAACCCCTTTAAAAAACATGGCACTCCCATTGAGAACAACTGAAAAAATGCACTAGTATCTTTTCAGTTATTTAAATAATTAAATATTTCTGTATTCAAAATTTTATATTTAAAACATTAATCTCAATATGAATTTAAGAGTTTGCTTATTAAACATGAAAATACACATACAAGCCACCTTTGTGTTCTTCTGTGCCACCTCTGTAGTACAAATATTTTTTGTTACGTACTTCATTTGATTGGTAACCAATTGGTAACCTATTCTTGTTCTACTTGTTCTTGTTCTGTTGTTTTAACTAGAAATTTAAAAAAAAATTGACATAAAAGATGACATACTTTTAATAAAGTTGCCATTACAAAAATGCCATTACAAAGGTAAAAACTAGATTTCCATGTAAATCACTTTAAGGAGTCAAATATCACCTTGTAATGGGAAGGCACATTTTTTTTTTATCAGATTTTGACTTTTGATTATTGATTAGAAGGTGCTCCTGAAAAAGTTAAAAAAATTTAAAAGTAAAAGAAAAGTAAGCGTAGAGCCCTGCCCCTTACAGTTTTCCCCAAAAGTTTTCACCATGAAGCTTACACTGGTGATGTACCTGAGAAAACACAGATTTCACAGTAAATGATCTAATTTTCAGCAGTAAGAAAAAAAGTGTTTTGAAGCTTGTTGTTTTGTAGAACATCACAGTTATATATGATATGAGAACAGGGCCTGTAGATAGAGAGTATGTGTTATTTAAGAAAAATCTAATTATATTTTTCTAATGACATAGTCTGTGGGGTTAAGTTAAAACTGCCTGTACTTTGATTTTGCTGCAAATGTATAAAGCAAATAGCTTTGTAAGACTGGAGGGCATTTTATCCCACCGTGGGGCAAAACTCCCCCTTGGTACTAATTAAATATTTTTGTTAAAAATCTAATAACATAAAATCTCATACTTGGTTTATAATTTATGTCATTGTAACTAAAACTATGATAACCTTTCTGAACACATTTAACTTTTGTTTCACTCTACCCTATCTGTTTCCATGAATAGTAATACCTGCCACACCCCTATAGGTGAATAAACTTTTAACATTTAATGTTAAAAGACATAATAAAGAGGAAGTAACATTGGTTTTCAGAGAGTTCAAGTTCAAAAATGGGCAAGCTCAACTTGTTTTATATTTATGTTTATTTGAACATCTATCTACAGTCAAGCCCGAAATTATTCATACCCCTGGCAAATTCTGACTTAAAGTAACTTTTATTTAACCAGCAAGGTTTTTTTTGACACAGGCTTCTCCCAAAAGATGAGACGATGTACAAGAGGCATCACTGTGGAAAAAAATATTTCTCAGCTTTTATTTACAATTGAACAAAAAGTGGCATGTCCAAAATTATTCATACCCTTTGCAAACTGTCACAGTCTATGGGAAAATCCAAAGTTCTATACCATTCCAAATAGTCCAAGCTGTTCTAAAGCATCCTAATTACTCTGATTCATTGGGAACAGCTGTTTTAATCAACTCAACAGGTGAGAAAACAGAAGCTCTCTGCTGTTGGTTTGTGGACAGTCATGGCTAAGACAAAGGAGCTCACTGAGGATCTGCGGCTGCGCATTGTAGCTGCTCACAAGTCAGGAAAGGGCTATAAGACCACATCTAAATGTTTTTAAGTTACAGTGGCTACAGTGCAAAGTATTATTAAAAAATACAAGACGTTCTGCACTGGGAAAAATCTCAGAGGACATGGTCGGAAGCCAAAAGTGACACCTGTGCTGGCCAGGAGGATAGTGAGAGAGGTAAAAAAGAATCCAAGGATCACCACCAAGGCCATCCTGATGAATCTGGGCTCTGCTGGTGGCAACATCTCAAGGCAGACAGTTCAACGGACACTGCACACCGCTGGGTTCCACAGACGCAGACCAAGAATGACACCACTTCTCCAAATAAGGCACACAAAAGCCCGCTTGGCCTTTGCAAATGCTCATCTGGACAAAGAAGACTTCTGGTCTTCTGTTTTATGGTCAGATGAAACAAAAATTTAATTGTTTGGCCACAATGATGTAGCCTTCATTTGGCATAAAAAAGGAGAAGCCTTCAACCCTAAGAACACCATCCCCACTGTCAAACATGGTGGTGGGCACCTAATGTTTTGGTGGTGTTTTTCAGCCGGTGGACCAGGAAACCTAATCACAGTAAACCGGCCCCATGAAAAAAGAGCAATACATCAAAATTCTCAACAACAACATCAGGCAGTCTGCAGAGAAACTTGGCCTTGGACACCAGTGGACATTTCAGCTCGACAACGACCCAAAACACACAGCAAAAGTGGTGAAGAAATGGTTAGCAGACAAAAACATTAACGTTTTGCAGTGGCCCAGCCAGAGTCCTGACTTAAATCCAATTGAGAATCTGTGGAGGGAGCTAAAGATCAGGGTGATGGCAAGGAGACCCTCCAACTTGAAAGAGTTGGAGCTCATCGCTAAAGATGAATGGGCAAAAATACCAGTGGAGACATGCAACAAGCTGGTCAGCAATTATAGGAAGCGTTTGATTGCTGTAATAGCCAATAAAGGCTTTTCTATTGATTGTTGAGAAGGGTATGAATAATTTTGGACATGCCACTTTTTGTTCAAATGTAAATAAAAGATGAGTAATATTTTTTTCCACAATGATGCCTCTTGTGCATCATCTTATTATCTTTTGGGAGAAGCCTGTGTCATTTCCGGTCAAAAAAAACTTGCTGATTGAATAAAAGTAATTCAAGTCAGAATTTGGCAGGGGTATGAATAATTTCGGGCTTGACTGTAGTCACTTAAAATAGACAGAAAAACTCTTTATTTCATTTTTATGAATAGAAAAAGTATATGGTTGGTTCATGAATGCCATAGATAGGAGGCCATAACTTTGATGAACAGCTGTTATTTTGGTTTCGTCACATTTTCCTTTCACAAGTTCACAACAAAAAAAAAAAACGTTTTTAATTTAGAGTGAGTACAATTGTGCAACTCTTATATAATATTAATTCTTTGAAAAAAACCTAGTCAGTCCACTATTTATTGACTGGTACACAAATAAACATACTTGCAGTAAGGAATACAGACACCACAACTTACGTAAATCAATGAAGAAACATTTTACTAGCAGCTCATGTGTTCAGATTTCTTGGCTGTTTGAGCTCACGCACAATGGGACACAGCTGACACTGTGGAACTCATTTAATGTCCACCTGTTCTCTATAAACTTTTCATTACCTCTGTACAAAACCTGTGTCTTACCAATGCAAGGATGGCCACAGCTGACAAGGAGAGAGCCCTAAAAGCGCGCATTAATCTGCGCTGTTCCGTCTGGCGTCTGGGAACCTGTTACAGGAAAGTGTGAGGTTACACACTCGCAACGCTCACGCCATATTCAAGAACACAACTGTATGACCTCGAAAAAAAAAAAGCATGTACTCCAGCCGGAAGGGCGAACGCAGCCGTTTGGAGAAAATGTGCAGGCCACATGGACTAAACAATGTAAATGTAAGTCATAAACAAGCTAATTTCCTCAGTGGTTCCAGAGCAGTAGGCTGTGTCAGCAAGATGATAGGCTAATGTGCATCCCATGTGACAATCATTTCAGATGCTTTGATGTGATAACTAAACAAACTTTCACATGAGAATCGCAGTAATACTCTCGGCTTTAGTGTACAATAGAAGAACGAAATAAAAGAGCAGAATTAACAGGGAAAACTCCACATTTAATGCAGTGTTTTTATTCCCCTTGATCTGCCATGGCTCCCATCGCTCCTTTCCTATAGATGAGTCATAGAGGCATCAGAGGTAGCTTCTTCAATCAATAGGCTTTTTCATGTGGTGGGATGTTGACGTCCACCAGCCTCCTACCGATCTCTAGATCAAGGTGACCTCTGGGGCACAAACAGCTGCTCCCTGGTGTTTAGTTCGTCATGACGGTGACAAAAGAGTCTGCATCTGTGATGCTGGGTCTTTTTCATGCTAATGCAAGGATAGAGACTGCTAAAGGAATACAACAGTTCATCCAAAAATAAACATTTGCTGAAAATGTACTCAACCTCAGGCCATCTAAGAAGTAGATGAGTTTGTTTCTTTACTGGAACGGATTTGAAGGAATTTAGCATTAGATCACTTTGCTCACCAGTGGATCCTCTGGAGTGAATGGGTGCCGTCAGAATGAGAGTCCAAACAGCTGATAAAAACATCTTAATATTCCCCAAGTAATTCACACCACTCCAATCCATCTTGTGAATGTGAAGTGAAAACAACAAATCTATCATTACACATTCTTAACTTCTTACAAGAGAACATGAATTTAAAAATATTCTGTTGAAGTTAACAGTGTACGTACATCTTGTGGAATCTGCGAAATGTTCATTATGTTATTTTTTATTTAGTACTGACCTGAAAAAGAAATTTTGACATAAAAGATGTTTACATCTAGTCCACAAGAAAAAATAATAGTCGAATATATAAAATTGATTCCATTCAAAAGTTTACATACACTTGATTCTTAATACTGTTGTTACCTGAATGATCCACAGCTGTCTCACAGATTCTTTATTTTTTCAGCATTTTTCCAACAATGACTGCATTTTGAGATCCATCTTTTTACACTGAGGACAACTAAGGGACTCATATTCAACTTGCAATCTTCTGGGAAACATGTACGTATCTTCTATAGCTTCTGAAGGGGAGTAGTACTAAATGAAAAAAATATGATATCTAGGCACATTTAAAAAAATGTTCCGCATCTTCATTTTGTTCAAAAGTTTACGCCCCTGGCTCTTAATGCATCGTATTTCCTTCTGGAGCATCTGTAATAGTCGCATATGACCCACTCGGTTGTCCTCAGTGTGAAAAGATGGATCTCAAAATCATACAGTCATTGCTGGAAAGAGTTCAAATACACAAAAATGCTGAAAAATCAAAGAATTTGTGCGAGCTGAAGGATTTTTCTGAAGAACAGCAGGCAGTTCAATTGTTCAGAAAAAGCAAGGGACTCATAAACAGCTATCACAAAAAATCATGTGTATGTAAACTTTTCAACAGGATATTTTTTATAAATTTAATGATTATTTTCTCTTGTGGACTATATGTAAACTTCTTTTATATGAAATATCTTATTAATTCAGTAATAAATAAAAAACACCATGCATTTTTGTAAGTAAAACAGTTAACATTTTGCAGAGTCTGCATCGTGTATGTAAACTTTTGACTTCAACTGTATATATAATAAACGCTGCAACATTCTGAATTGTTGATTTTGATTTCATGCTGATTTCAACATGTTTAAACATGCAGTAAGAAATAACTTTTAAAGCATACAGTGACTTTCTCGTTGCTTGTACATCTATCACATGAACTGAAAATCTGCTAGATACTAATTCATTTTCACAGGCTTTTTCCAAGCAGCAGATGTGAAAACATTTCCATTTGATGGAGCTTCAGACATGTGGTTTCAGTCAAGTCTGAAGTATGCACGTCGTCCACTCTAGAAAAGTGCTCTTCATTGCTCTGTGGTGAGAAAAATCATTCCCAGCTCAAATCTTTCAACTGATCCCCTTGCAGTCAACAATTTATGTCTCTTATGATTCTATTATGATTGGCAATTTGTACCAAATAGAGTACTTATGTGCTGTATTGTTCCTTTTTCTTTCATATTGATGACATTACAGAGACAAAATAATTAAAACAGTGCATGATGCCTGACCTCTGATAACAATAAAGGAGAAATAGACTGACTCCTAATACTGGAGGATAGTATGACAGTTAGTTTGTGGTTACAAGGAATCAGTCAGAGGTGTATTAAATCGAGGTAAACTTGACCTGTACCCAAAGTAATATTAAAACTAAATACTTGTACTGAATTATATATTTTAATGACAAATGTCATACTTTTTACAATTAAATTAATACTAATACAAATAAACACACATTTTTATTTAGACCGGTGGTTCTCAACCAGGGGGGCCAGGGCCCTCTAGGCAGCCTCAAAAACACCTAAAATGATATATATATGTGACCCTGGACCACAAAACCAGTCATAAGGTTAAATTTGACAAAACTGAGATTTATACATCATATGAAAGCTCAATAAATAAACTTTCTATTGATGTATGGTTTGTTAGGATAGGACAATATTTGACTGAGATACATCTATTTGAAATCAGAAATCTGAGGATGCAAAAAAATCAAAAAGACTGAGAAAATCACCTTTAAAGTTGTCCAAATTAGGTTCTTAACAATGCATATTATAAATCAAAAATTACATTTTGATAGGTTTACAGTAGGAATTTTACAAAAAATCTTCATGAAACATGAACTTTACTTAATTTCTTAATGATTTTTGGCATAAAAGAAAAATCAAAAATTTTGACCCATGCAATGTATTTTTGGCTATTGCTACAAATATACCCCAGCGACTTAAGACTGGTTTTGTGGTCCAGGGTCACATATATATAAAAAAAAGAGCTCTAAAATAACCAAAAACAGCCAAAAAGCAAGATATTTCCTATTTTAATTCCGCCTCCAACAACAGCTTCTTTTTTTCTTGGAAGAACCAGGGTTCCCATGGTCTTGAAAAACCTGAATAAATGAAGTTCTAATTTTAAAATAAGATTGATTTCTAGACTTATAAAGGTGATGTAAATTAATTAAATCTTACATTTTATACATAATTTGTATGGCAAGCTCTAAACAAAACTGACCAGATTGAAATTGTGAGTACAGATATTTTTAGAAATCCTCCTCATCATACATTTTTACAGAATATGTTTTACATCATTACTGTTACAGCTAATGACATTCATTTTAGACACTACTCTGCTCATTGGTCCTTGAGGTTATTATCATACTTAGTCCACCTTGGCCTGTTTTGGTATAGTCAAGTCTTATGTCTGAGCATTTTAGTCTATGAGAACTATACAGTTGAAGTCAAAAGTTTACATACATTGCAGAATCTGCAAAATGTTAATTATTTTACTAAAATAAGAAGGATTTTACAAAATGCATGTTTTTTTTTTATTTAGTACTGGTCTGGTCTGAATTAGATATTTCATATAAAAGACGTTTAAATATAGTCCACAAGAGAAAATAATAGTTGTATTTATACCCTGACCCTGTTTAATAGTTTACATACACTTTATTCTTAACACAGTTTTGTTTTTTGTTTTTTTGTTTTGTTTAGTGATAGTTGTTAGTTGTTCATGAGTTCCTTGTTTGTCCTGAACAGTTAAACTGCCTGCTGTTCTTTGGAAAAAACCTTCAGGTCCCAAAATTTCTTTGGTGTTTCAGCATTTTTCTGTATTTGAACCCTTCCCAACAATGACTGTATGATTTTGAGATCCATCTTTTCACACTGAGGACAACTGAGGAACTCAAATGCAACTAATACAGAAGGTTCAAACGCTCACTGATGCTTCAGAAAGAAACACGATGAATTAAGAGCCGGGGGGTGAAAACTTTTTGAATTTGAAGAAATTTGATCAGGGTAAATTTAACATATTTTGTCTTCTGGCGAAACATGTAAGTATCTTCTTAGCTTCTGAGGGGCAGTACTAAATGAAAAAATGATATTTAAGCAAAACATTTTTATTCTGTTCAAAAGTTTACACCCTCCCTCAGTTGTCCTCAGTGTAAAAATATGGATCTTGAAATCACACAGTCATTGTTGGCAAGGGTTCAAATACACAAAAATGCTAAAAAATCTAAGAACTTGACCTGAAGGATTTCTCTGAAGAACAGTGGGTAGTTAAACTGTTCAGGACAAATAAGGGACTCATGAACAACTATCACTAAACACAAAAAACACAGCTGTGAATCATTCAGATACCAACAAAGTATTAAGAATCAAGTGTATGTAAACTTTTGAACAAGGTCATTTTTGTAAATTCAACTATTATTTTCTCTTGTGGACTACATCTTTTATGTGAAATATCTTATTCAGGTTAGTACTAAATAAAAAATAACATGAATTTTACATGATCCCTCTTATTGTGGTAAAACAATTAACATTTTGCAGATTCTGCAAGGTATGTGTAAACTTTTGACCTCAACAGTAAGTGCATTCATTCAGCAACCACAATTGCAAACAAAATAGTACAGAGATCACATGACAGAACACACACAGGCTGAATTTTTTTTTTTTTTTTGTATAGTTATTTTTTTAAATACATTTTAGTTTAGTCTTTTATCATCAATGAGGTCGCATGTTGATATAGTCACAGTTATTGTTTTTTGATCTCGTCATCGTCTCGTTTTTGTCATGAAAAAAAAGCTTGTCAACTAAATTTTTTGTTATAGTTAACATAGTTCTGTAAACCGTGTAAACCGTTGTGAGCAGCATTTGGAAAAGAGAGTGGGATTACAACTACTGCCTTCTGATCTTCCAGGATATGATAGAAGCTGCTCCGTGGGATAAAACGTGCACTGCTTTGGAAACGGGGGTGAGAAACTCTTAATGTGATCAGTGTAAGAACATCTGCTGAGGACAGAACTCACATGACACAGAATCTGTTACAGAATTAGCAACTGTTCACACTGCCGCACACATCTGCATCTTAATCATTCACAGGCTGAGATTTTTAATAGATTAAAAGATTTTAGATCTGTATGTTTTTTTTATGTGACAGAGAGATACAATTCAGTTTATGGCTGTGAGCAATGTAAGCTGATATCACGAGCTTGGACCTATATTTGATCTCCCTAAACTAATCAACTGCAAATTGCTTTCATTTCGGTTCATCCTGTGCCTTGCCAAAACCCTGTGCATTTTCCCTCTGACTACGCATTGTGCTTTTTAATGCTGAACTGAATTTGTTTTCAGTTTCACATGGAAAACTTAAAGGAGTAGTTCACAAAAAATGAAAATTGACTGAAAATGTATTCACCCTCAGGCCATCCAAAATTTAGATGAGTGTGTTTCTTCATCAGAACAAATTTGTGAAATTTAGCATTATATCACTTGTTCACTAAAGAAGTGAATGGGTGCCGTCAGAATGAGAGTCCAAACAGCTGATAAAAACATCACAATAATTCACAAGTAATCCACATGGCTTCTTTGTAAGAAACAAATCTATTATTAAACCAATTTAACTTTTAATTTTCGCTTCTAGCCAAAATATCAATGAGTCTATAATCTACATAATGCTTCCTAATTGATAGACTAAAGGGTAAGTACACTTTCGGGTAATCTATTTCTTTACCTGGTCAGAAAAGAAAAAGAAATTGGATAATGTTCAGAAGATTCCCCAAACTTCAGTTCCTATCAAATGTTTCCTTATATTTTGTAGCGATAATGTGAAATGCAGTTTTGAATGACCAACACCTTGTTCCCTGTAAAGTTAAAAAGAGAAAAGTCAGCCACTGAGGGAATATAAGTGCACGTGAGAGGGGATTTCTACAGCTTTACAGCAGCCAAACCCAGATCCCTGGAAAACCGCTCAAATCCACAGGGAGAGCTAAGTGAAAAAGGTTTCAACAGCTGACAGAAATGGTTAAGCTCTTTTCCTCTGTCGCTGATCTTTGCAGAAACACTTTACGGTATCAGGTCTTTTCAATTTCAAGACAAAAGGTGAAATGTTAGAGGATGTGAGGTGTGAAAATATCTTTGAAACACAGTGAACAGCTGGCCATAATTCATCCCAGGATACTCTCTCTCTCTTTCACTCGGGCTCTTTGTTTTGATTAGGCAATCATGAGAGGTAAATAATGAGGCGCATGCAAATTAAGGCTTTTACAATGCCAGAATGAATTGTGCGGCATTCATGGAAGAAGTGTGGTCGTCCTCACACAGATACAGCACCTCCTGGGGAAAAAACATACCAACTACAAAGCGGCTCCCACATACCGAGGCCAAAACCATAAATCTCTTCCCTCTGGCTATCTTCCAGTTTTCCAGTTCATGGCTGCAGGTATTGCAGTTTGGAGACTTTTAAATGTAGGTTTCTCTAAAGTCCTCCAAAATGTGTATATTATCAATAGCATCAAATGTTTTAACATGATTTGCCATGGGACAACTACCTTATTTCCTGATGCTTTGTAAAACCTCTTTGAATCTCATGACCATGAATCCTTCCACTCGAATCCTGAAGCTCTGTGGATGAAGCCTGTGATGACAGACAACAAAGTTGATGAATTATGTGGTAAAAATCACAAAATATCATTAATTCATGACAACATTTGTGTAGGGAATCAATAAAGATAAAGATTAATATTTGATATAAAATGTTTGAATATTTGATACATTAATTCACAAGTGACATGATCGTTCAGAAATCATTCTAATATGCTGATTTATTATCAATGTTCGAAACAGTTGTGCTGCTTAATATTTTTTTGGATCCTGTGATACTTTTGTTCTGAATTCTTTGATGAATAAAAAGTTCTAAAGAACAGCATTTATTCTAAATACTATAAACATTTTTATCAATGTAATGCATCCTTGCTGAATAAAAGTATTCATTTCTTTCAAAGAAAGAAAGAAAGAAATTACTGACCCCAAACTTTGAATGGTAGTGTATATTGTTAGAAAAGATTTCTGTTTTAATAAATGCTTTTTTTTTTTTTTTTTACATTTTCTTATTAATCAAAGTAAAGTTTTCAACACTGATAATAAATCAGCATATTAGAATGATTTCTGAAGGATCATGTGACACTATAGACTGGAGTAATGATGCTTAAAACCTAGCTTTGATCACAGAAATGAATTAAATGTTATAGTATATAAAAATAGAAAACCACTATTTTAAATTGCAATAATATTTTACAATTCTCTCATTTTTAATCAAATAAATGCAGCCTTGATGAGCAGAAAAGACTTTAAAAAACATAAGCTTTTTAATGTTTTTTTAAAGTCTCTTCTGCTCACCAAGCCAGCATTTATTTGATCTGAAGTACATCAAAAGCAGTAATATTGTGAAATATTTTTATTTGGGAAAGAAATTATAGAAATGATTAGTGAGGATGCTTTAAATTGATCCAAAGTGATGATAAAGACATTTATAATGTTACAAAAGATTTCTATGTCAGATGAATGCTGTTCTTCTGATTGTTCTATTCATCAAAGAAACCTGAAATAATTCTACTCAGCTGTTTTCAACATAACAATAATAATAAATGTTTTTTAAGAAGCAAATCAGAATATTAGAATGATTTCTGAAAGACCATGTGACTGGAGTAACGATGCTAAAAAAACAGCTTTGAAAACACAGGAATAAATGACATTTTAAAATACATTCAAATAAAACGGTTATTTTAAATAGTAAAAATATTTTTAAATGACTTCTTTAAAAGACATCTGTTCAAAAACTTTTGACTATATATATATATATATATATATATATATATATAAAAATGTCCTCACTTTACCAATGTTCTTACCAAACATTCAGATGCAACTGCATCCAGTTTTTTCACTTTTAGAAATTAACCCTTCCAATCCCTATAGCAAATTAATTCTGATCTACCCTACATATGTATGTATATACAAGGAGGCTTCTTTGTTTCTTCATTGAAAAGATGCTTCTGAAGGAGAGCGGTGAACTGGGGCAGGCTAGAGGTTAACTGAGGACTCGAGTGATCCTGGAGAGATGCTGTTCTTAGGACGGCTCCTACAGGCGGCTTTGACAGAAATGACAGACCATGCAGTGCAAATAATAGCTCCGGACAAAAAAGGGCGAATGTTATTCACCAATTGATGGGTAGAATGGGTTTCCAACAATCATTGCCAAATGAAAGGAGGTCGATGAAACAAATTTTTTCAGTAAAATCTTTATTCATCACATTGCAACAGCCTCTGCCCTGTTAGTTTCAGTACACACTTGATTGAGCAGTTGACGGTCCATTCCTTCATTTATCCAGTCAAACTCAGTGTAACGGATGAGAATTATTAAGTGGAGACGTACTTAGTACCGGCCCATTAATGCCTCTGGCTTGTTGCCCATGTAAAGTAAATGGAGAGGAGAAATGTATGGCGAAAACAGGTTCAGATGGCATTGAACAGGCGACAGGGCTGTGCATTCTTTTTAAAGAAAACGCTTTCATCCCCAACAGAACATTGTGTGCATTAGTATTGTGAACTCTTTCTTTTTTTAATAAGATTAAAAAAACTCCATTGATTGCAGAGACAAAGAAGCTGCTGGTGGAGAAAATGTGGGTCCACACGTGCTGACCCAAGTGCAAGGGTTGACAGGCCTGTGGTCGCACAGTTCAGCCACAGCAGAATTGGGACATTTCAGTTTGGTTAATTGGTGCCCCTGGAAGTTCCTCAAAGGGGCTTAGACGCTAATGTGCTGATCTCAATGCCTCTTTGAATTGCTTTCGGTGAATGTACAAGTCTATACGTTTGTCTGTGCATTTTACATTTGTATGTTGACCAACAGTTAGAGAAACTGATCAGTGTTGGGGGTAACGCATTACAAGTAACACAAGTTACGTAATATTACTTTTCCCAAGTAACTAGTAAAGTAACGTATTACTTCTTAATTGACAAGAAAATATCTGAGTTACTTTTTCAAATAAGGAACACAAGTTACTTTTCCCCCATTTATTGATTAAAAGCTCCATGTTGAGTGAAATTGTAAGTAAGATGTTACTTTAGTTCTAGAATAAATGTGAACATGCATTAATTCATCTCACTCACTAAAAAAAACAGATGCAGTATTCCTCAAAATGAATAAAAAAAACTGAAATTCAACGCAGACCTGCAATAATTAAATATGTTAAATAATACAAATATCCTTTATGTATTTAATCCCATTTTATTAACCAATGTCTTTGCTGCCGACCTTAGATGATCCAATTCATCCATACTAATAAGCAAAAATTACTCAAGATAATCTAACATTTGTTTTCCTTTTTTTTTTATTGCTGAAGAGTTGACATTTTTCTTCTGCGGTCTACTGTACAGACGTGAATTTACTTTTCTCTAAGCCTGAGGCTTTTGGTGTGAAATGGCTTTTACATTTGCCAAAAATAGAACTTTTTATATTAAAAACAAACAAACAAGCCCTGCCCAGATTTAAGAAGTAACGCAAAAGTAACGTAACGCATTACTTTCCATAAAAAGTAACTAAGTGATTAGTTATATTTTTAGGGAGTCACTCAATAACTCAATATTATAAATCATTATAGGGTTGGGTCGATAGATGATGCCATCGTCCATCACCGATGGCCGATAGACATCGCGATCCTCCGCCCCCGCCGCAGCAGCAACCTGCTCGCGAAAAACACACACTGAATCACACTATATAGCCAGATGAAATGCATACTTTCAATTTCCGCATCTTTACTTATTTTATTATTATTATTATTATGAGGAAATAATAACAAGAAAGTTGTTAGCGATCACAATATAAATTACAGTGAACTCCAAACGAATTACACAAACTAGTTCGTTTACATTAATAAATGAGGCATACAAAAACAGCAGAAAAAATTCCAAATAATTTTAATTAAATTAGATTAAATAAACTACACCAAATATGCCTTTTTCATGATTTTATAATGAACCGAGCTTGGAACAAAAAACAAGAGAATATATATTTTTTTCCATCAAAATACAAACGTACAATACAAAGCCTATACATTATAATTAACAGTTTATCATTCAAATGCATTGGGAATATGGAAACACTTGGATTTGTGCCGAATTACAGAGGTACGTGAGCCCAACGCCTGCTATTTTTAGTTTCGCTTTGTTTTGGATTCTTAACTTTATATAATTTGTTTCATTCCTGTTCTGTTCAGAATACCGTTACATTTAGAAGATTATTCGTTTTGGAGTCAGGGTAACTAACTTATAGCTATGTTTATAGTGTTTATAATGTTAATACATAATAATATTTCGCTTGATTTGGTATTATTTCTGATATTACACTTTCTCTCTAAACATTCCGCTGCTCATTAAATGCATTTGGAGAGAGTGGGTTAAGCAGTAAGCAATCAATGAGAGCGATTTTGAACTTAAAGCTGACTGGTCGAAAATATGTTAAGGACCAACACACATTCTCCAGATACATCTACATAAACCCGCGCTTGCTCTGTCTTGTATGCACGCACGCACTGTCACGATCTAATGCACTTGTTAATGCCGGATCTTTAAAAATCCGGCTCAAATTAAGCACTGGTCGAAACGGTAGGCTACAATTAATTAATTCGTTATGAATTAATTATTTAACAACAACCATCCCGCACTCCCGCCCTCTCCCCGCCCCCCGCAGACGATGCCATCGTCCATCGCGATGTTTCACGTTATACATTGTACGATGCTCAACCCTAATTCATTACTTTCAAAAGTAACTTTCCCCAACACTGAAACTGATTATACATCACACCAGATTTAAGTCATTTCAGCTGTAAGTGTCAGCTAAATTAATATTCTTCAGTCACATTTAATGTTGTAGATACGCAATAAAAAGCATTCTTTTTTGCTACTTTTATACCATGGAGCCATTGTAATGATTACTTTGCTAAAGTTGTATGACTATTTTTGACATTAATGAAGCTTGATAAGGTCAGCTCAACAAACAGCCGCATATTAGACCTGTTTATCACTGTACATCTAAGCAGCGCATATTTATTTCTGAGCCTATTTTTGCCACACAGAAGAAAAATGTGAAAATGTGCTATGAATCCATTCATTTACATTGCTAGGGCCCTATAAATATGTTTTAAAATGTTTTGTCCCAAATTTCCCCCGTTTTAATTTTTCTGGATTCCATTTTTCCCCTCAATTTTAGTTTCTCTAGACTTTTTTAATGGTTACATTAAAAAATATGAAAAAAAACATACATAATTAAGTGAAACCATTAAACTTGAACATACAATTTAACAGCAATTTATTAAAAGTTTAACAAAAATTAAATTTTTAAGGCCCTATGAAATACGTTTTATATTTTACCAAATTATTTGTTTTCCATGAATTTTCTGGATTCCATTTTAATGGTTTCATTACATTTTATATTCAAAGGCATCTCTAAATTTATTTTTTAAAATAATTTATTATTATAATATTTATTTATTTATTTATTCAAAAATACTGTGTTGTGTATTTACATTTTTCTGGTAAAAAAAAATTCTGGTAAATATTTCTTAAAAAATGTTTTTTTTAATAATAATTTTATTATTGGTAGTAGTATTTTCATTAGGTACATTAGGTAATCTACAGTTGAGGTCAAAAGTTTACATACACCTTGCAAAATCAGCAAAATGTTTATTTTTTTACCAAATAGGAGGGATCCTACCAAATGAATGTTATCTTTTATTTAGTACTGACCTGATTAGGATATTTCACATAAAATATGTTTACATATAGTCCACAAGAGAAAATAAGTTGAATTTATAAAAATGACCCTGTTCAAAAGTTACATACAGTCGTGGTCAAAAGTTTTGAGAATTACATAAATATTGGAAATTGGAAAAGTTGCTGCGTAAGTTTTTATAATAGCAATTTGCATATACTCCAGAATATTATGAAGAGTGATCAGATGAATTGCATAGTCCTTCTTTGCCATGAAAATTAACTTAATCCCGAAAAAAACTTTCCACTGCATTTCATTGCTGTCATTAAAGGACCTGCTGAGATCATTTCAGTAATCGTCTTGTTAACTCAGGTGAGAATGTTGAACAGCACAAGGCTGGAGATCATTATGTCAGGCTGATTGGGTTCGAATGGCAGACTTGACATGTTAAAAGGAGGGTGATATAGGATCTATAGGATCATCAAGAACTTCAAGGAAAGAGGTTCAATTCTTGTTAAGAAGGCTTCAGGGCGTCCAAGAAAGTCCAGCAAGCGCCAGGATCGTCTCCTAAAGAGGATTCAGCTGCGGGATCGGAGTGCCACCAGTGCAGAGCTTGCTCAGGAATGGCAACAGGCAGGTGTGAGCGCATCTGCACACACAGTGAGACCAAGACTTTTGGAAGATGACCTGGTGTCAAGAAGGGCAGCAAAGAAGCCACTTCTCTCCAAAAAAAACATCAGGGACAGATTGATCTTCTGCAAAAAGTATGGCGAATGGACTGCTGAGGACTGGGGCAAAGTCATATTCTCCGATGAAGCCTCTTTCCGATTGTTTGGGGCATCTGGACAAAGGCTTGTCCGGAGAAGAAAAGGTGAGCGCTACCATCAGTCCTGTGTCATGCCAACAGTAAAGCATCCTGAGACCATTCATGTGTGGGGTTGCTTCTCATCCAAGGGAGTGGGCTCACTCACAATTTTGCCCAAAAACACAGCCATGAATAAAGAATGGTACCAAAACACCCTCCAACAGCAACTTCTTCCAACAATCCAACAACAGTTTGGTGAAGAACAATGCATTTTCCAGCATGATGGAGCACCGTGCCATAAGGCAAAAGTGATAACTAAGTGGCTCGGGGACCAAAACGTTGAAATTTTGGGTCCATGGCCTGGAAACTCCCCAGATCTTAATCCCATTGAGAACTTGTGGTCAATCCTCAAGAGGCGGGTGGACAAACAAAAACCCACTAATTCTGACAAACTCCAAGAAGTGATTATGAAAGAATGGGTTGCTCTCAGTCAGGATTTGGCCCAGAAGTTGATTGAGAGCATGCCCAGTCGAATTGCAGAGGTCCTGAAAAAGAAGGGCCAACACTGCAAATACTGACTCTTTGCATAAATGTCATGTAATTGTCGATAAAAGCCTTTGAAACGTATGAAGTGCTTGTAATTATATTTCAGTACATCACAGAAACAACTGAAACAAAGATCTAAAAGCAGTTTAGCAGCAAACTTTGTGAAAACTAATATTTGTGTCATTCTCAAAACTTTTGGCCACGACTGTACACTTGATTCTTAATACTGTGTTGTTACCTAAATGTTTGTTTTGTTTAGTGATAGTTATTCATGAGTCCCTTGTTTGTCCTGAACAGTTAAACTGCCCGCTGTTCTTCAGAAAAATCCTTCAGATCCCACAAATTATTTTGTTTTTCAGTATTTTTGTGTATTTGAACCCTTTCCAACAATGACTGTATGATTTTGAGATCCATCTTTTCACACTGAGGACAACTGAGGGACTCATATGCAACTATTACAGAAGGTTCAAACACTCACTGATGTTTCAGAAGGAAACGTGATGCGTTAAGAGCTGGAGGGTAAAAACTTTTTGAATTTGAAGATCAGGGTAAATTTAACTTATTTTAAATAAGTATATTCTGTAGCTTCTGAAGGGCAGCACTAAATGAAAAAAAATATTCAGGCAAAATAAGAAAAATGTACACATTTCATTCTGTTCAAAAGTTTTCACCCCCATCTCTTAATGCATAATTTTTCCTTCTGGAGCATCAGTGAGCGTTTGCACCTTCTGTAATAGTTGAATATGAGTCCCTCGGTTGTCCTCAGTGTGACAAAAATTGATCTTAAAATCATACAGTCATTGTTGGAAAGGGTTCAAATACTCAAAAATGCTGAAAAAAAAAAACAAACAAATAAATTGTGGGACCTATGCATAATTAGTTTTTAAGTATTATTTCTGTGGCTTAATATTCACAGACAGTAGTCCATATCGCATTTTGCTTTAAGTGTACTAATCTATTCAAATTCTGTGACATTCCGCATTACACAGTAAATTCCATTTCTAAACACAGTGGCAAACACACAAACAACTCGCTATTCAGTAAATTTGACTGAATCCAGATGATTCAGGTAGTTCATAGCTAGATTATGGGGTTTTTGGTTTTTGAGGTTTGTAAATTAATTACCATATGGATGTAAATTCAATCCACTTCATTTTGTAGATTGCCATACGATTTCACAAGCAAGTTTTCTATCTACAAAAACTTTTTATAATAATTATAATAATTTCTCTAATGCTTTCTGTTTGACAATCATCATCATGATCCTGTCTACTCTTTAATCTCTGGGAGTAACGCTCATTGTAAATAGCTGTCATGAACTAATAACAAGGGAGTGTCCACTGTCTGGAGAACCTCATTAAATGTTCATTCCGAATCTGCATCTGTGGGACAGAAACAATTTAGACATTTGGGAAGACCTGTGCTATGTGATAGATGGCGCACAGGATATATTACTCAACACCTGTGTCTCTGTGGTGTCATTCACTCGGCTGTACTCATACCTGTAGGGCAGGTCTTCACAAAGTACACCAACACTCATTATCCACTAAACTCTCAGAAGGACCTCTTTATATTGTACTCTATTTAGTCAATTGAACTAAAGTCAGTTAATAATGTTTTTTTCCCTAATTGTTATGCGTGCAACTCTCATCTCTCATTCTGACCTTTCTACCTCACATTCCACTGCCTAAATCTGAATAGCCATTCATTATCAGTTTCTCCAGCTGCATACAAGCTAAACGTGATAGATGAAGGTTCAGCATTAGGAGACAGTAATGATCTTCTGTTCTACCCTTAATATTGTTCTGCTCCCTATACACATAACTAAAATTTCCAGTGTCAATAAGAAATTAATACTTTAGCACAACTATTTCAACATTTAAGAAATGAGAAATTTTTATTGAGCTTCAAATCAGCATATTTTTATGATTTCTGATGGATCATGTGCCCTAAAGACTTGAGTAATGGCTGCTGAAAATTTAGCTTTGCCGTCACAGAAATAAATTACACTTTAAAACTTGGTTTTTTTTAAAGAAACATTGTCCAACAGTGACACCACCAGACAATTTTTACCAAGCTTTGATGACTGATCCAAAAAATTCAAAAACAGCTAAAAGTTAACTATTAAAAAGAATACCTGAACATAAGTTCACAAATAAAATATCTTGTTTAAATTGCAGTGATGGGCAAGCTACTAGGAAAATGTAGTGAGCTAAGCTAACAGTTACTCTTCATTAAATGAAGCTACATTAACTACACTAAAGCTACAGCCTTGGGTAATGTAGCAAGCTAAGCTACAGTATCATGGCAAAAGTAGTTCACTACATCTAAGCTATTTTTTAAAATGTAATTTTTCTGCTGAACCAACATACCAAGTCCATGCTCTCTCTGTCATGTATCTGGTCTGTCTTCTCATCATGAACTCTTGCACACACATTCTGGACTGCAATCCCCATAAGCCACTGCACCAATCACTGCACACAGCTGCTCCTTGTTTCCCACTGAACTGATTGCTGCACACACCTGTTTCACATTTACCCACATGCATTTAAGCCACAGACACACACACTTCCTTGCGAGGTCTTATCGTTCCATATGGTCGTAATTCTAAGCGTTTTTCTCTGTGTTGGATTATCTGTGTATGACTCTGGACTGTGTACCCCGTTGACGATTCCTGCTTCCTGCCATTGCGACCATTCCCTGTCTATCGAACTGTTTCCCGGATTACCTACGTTGTTCCTGTTTTCTGGTGATTATTCTGGCCTGTTGACGATTCTAAATAAATGCTGCAAATGGATCCGCACATCTCAGTCTGACTCCTTGTGACAGAAGACCTCGCCACTACAAGGATCCAGCAGCTTTATTCTCCAGCATCACAATATGGACCCGCATGAGTCTGTAAGCAAGATGGCCTCCCTTCTAGAGTCTCTTGACAAGATGACCTCCCTTCTAGACTCTGTTCGCAAAATGGCTGCCCTTCCAGAGTCTGCTCTCAAGATGGGCCCCCTTCCAGAGCCATTGCACAAGATGGCTGCTCTTCCAGAGTCTCCGCTGGAGACGCCCAGCCCTCCTGAGTCTCCGCTGGGGTCGTCCAGTTCTCCAGAGCCTCCGCTGGTTCAGCCCGTCCTTCCAGAGCCTCCGCTGGTCCCGCCCGGTCTTCCAGAGCCTCCACTGGTCCCGCCCGGCCTTCCAGAGCCTCCGCTGGTCCCGCCCGGCCTTCCAGAGCCTCCGCTGGTCCCGCCCGGCCTTCCAGAGCCTCCGCTGGTCCCGCCCGGCCTTCCAGAGCCTCCGCTGGTTCAGCCCGGCCTTCCAGAGCCTCCGCTGGTTCAGCCCAGCCTTCCAGAGACTCCGCTGGTTCAGCCCTGCCTTCCAGAGACTCCGCTGGTTCAGCCCTGCCTTCCAGAGACTCCGCTGGTTCAGCCCTGCCTTCCAGAGACTCCGCTGGTTCAGCCCTGCCTTCCAGAGACTCCGCTGGTTCAGCCCTGCCTTCCAGAGACTCCGCTGGTTCAGCCCTGCCTTCCAGAGACTCCGCTGGTTCAGCCCTGCCTTCCAGAGACTCCGCTGGTTCAGCCCTGCCTTCCAGAGACTCCGCTGGTTCAGCCCTGCCTTCCAGAGACTCCGCTGGTTCAGCCCTGCCTTCCAGAGACTCCGCTGGTTCAGCCCTGCCTTCCAGAGACTCCGCTGGTTCAGCCCTGCCTTCCAGAGACTCCGCTGGTTCCGCCCAGCCTTCCAGAGACTCCGCTGGTTCCATCCAGTCGTCCTGAGATTCCTGTCTGCCCGGTTCTGGTCACGGAGCTCATGCATGGACTGTTCCCACCCACCCTCCCTGCTGCTCCAGTTCCGCCACCTCTGTCTCCTGACAGTCCCTCTGCTCACCCACATCCCACCTTCGGTGCAGAGGACTTGCCGTGGGACTGCCAGTCTCCATCGGTGTCCAGACTGAAGGACCCCTCACCATCACCTCCAGTCTCAGAGTCCTGGACTCCACCTCGGCCCTCCGACCCTGCGGCTCCACCCCGGCTCTGTGCTCCCTCGTCTCCGTTGTCGGCCGTCGGCCCACCAGCTCCTCCGGGCTCCATTGTCTCTCCGGCTCCGCCCCGGTCAGTCGTCGCCCCACCTTCGCCTCTGGACTCTACTCCTCCGGCTGCGCCTCGTCACTCCGTCCTGCCGGCTCTGTGGACCTCCTCCCTCCCGTGGGCACAGCCTCGATCCTCTGTCACTCCGGAGGAGCTGCGTACCTCCGGACCTCCATCTCCGCCGGGGTCGCCAGAGCCTTGGGTTCCGCCTTGGCCCTCCGGATCCTCTGTGTCGCCCAGGACCATCGACTCTCCGGTTCCGCCTCGGGCTCCACCGGCTCCACCTCCGTCGGTCGGCCCCATGCAGGAGCCAACCCTTCCTCCATCATGGCTTCTCCCTCCGTCGGCTCCGCCTCAGTTCGGGGTTCCAGTACCCCTACATGGACCTGGCCCTCCATCCCTCCCCCTGTTCCGCCTCCGCTCCACCACCCTCCAGGTTGTATTATGTGGTTAGAGCGTCTGGAAGCCGCTCCTTGGGGAGGGGCTCTGTCATGTATCTGGTCTGTCTTCTCATCATGAACTCTTGCACACACATTCTGGACTGCAATCCCCATAAGCCACTGCACCAATCACTGCACACAGCTGCTCCTTGTTTCCCACTGAACTGATTGCTGCACACACCTGTTTCACATTTACCCACATGCATTTAAGCCACAGACACACACACTTCCTTGCGAGGTCTTATCGTTCCATATGGTCGTAATTCTAAGCGTTTTTCTCTGTGTTGGATTATCTGTGTATGACTCTGGACTGTGTACCCCGTTGACGATTCCTGCCATTGCGACCATTCCCTGTCTATCGAACTGTTTCCCGGATTACCTACGTTGTTCCTGTTTTCTGGTGATTATTCTGGCCTGTTGACGATTCTAAATGCTGCAAATGGATCCGCACGTCTCAGTCTGACTCCTTGTGACACTCTCAGTGATCAATTAAATTGTCAGTCATACAAGTTCAGTTTAATTGTTTATTCAACCACTCTTCCAAACCAATTTGGCAACAAAAATCAGTATCATGTACAGGGCTGGATTTATCTCATATTTTGGGGGGTTGAATTTCTTGAAAAAACAAACAAACAATGGCACCAGTTTCAGAATATTAAACGAATAAAACAGGGAAAACATGAAATTTGTAAATAAAATAATTTTATACATATTATTGAATATAAGTCTATATATGAATGGGTGTTCGTCAACTGATTGCATGTCGTCAGAGTTTACAGTGTTGATAGCTCCGTAAAAAATAGCCTAATGGAAGTGCTGTAGATTTGCTGTATATAGCTAATAAAATATGACACACAAAAACATGACTTTAATTTACTGCCGTTTTTTAACAAAGATAGTGATTGATTTCATGAATACAGGAGACTGTTTTTTTTTTTAAATTGTCAGAATCTATAGTACATAACAAATACAAAAATAAAAACAAATCGCAAACATTTGCAGTCAAGACTGTGAATAAAAGACAAGTGTGGAATGTAAGCCAGATTTGGCCCAGACCCTGTTACTATCTGGGAAGCAAAGCTAAATTCTATTGTAAATTTGTTAACTGACGGTAAGAATATATAACCGAATCAAGTGGCTATTTTCGTTTGCAGAAGGTAAAACGCATTAACATAAATTGTAAGTCTCTGAGAGGAAAAATTAAACCGACAGGTCACAGCGGCTAGGCCTATAAGTCACATTTTATTATATTCTGAAATAAACAGGCCTACAGCGTAATGTTATAATATTTTGACATTATTTCTCTCACTCCACAACAAATCCTTTAACTTTAACCTTATTCAGAACAGAACAATGATGAAATAAATAAATAAATAAATTTGCCTAAACAATCCAAAACAAATTAAATGCGAAACTGAAAGTAAAGTTGGGCTTATGTAGAATACCTCTCTTGCCACAAATACAAATGATCCATTTCTGCAATGTATTTGAAGTGAAATTGCTTTGTAATTCATGCATGTCGACGGAAAATATCATGATGAGCAAAAATGTGCCACAGGACCGGTGGCCACGCTGAACTGCTTGTAATACACACTATTTAAATTGACTAGTGTAGCTTTTGGGTGACTGTGTTTTATTTTTCAAATGAACAGGCTGCAGTGATAGTGTGCGCATAAGACACCGGCGCGATCAAACAGCTGAATGGCATATTCTGTCATTTTGGTCATAGTAAAGGCATAATTCGATACTGCAAAGTCCAAAGCAGCTCGAAGTATCACGAATATTAGCAAAGATTATTATAATTTGTTTGTTTTTGCTACACCCACCCACCCATCTCGTACTCCAGGTTTGAGATCTTCCCAGAGCACTAGCCTGCTTTAAAGTCTAATGCTGCCTTCATGTGCTATCGTAATTATGGTAAATACCAAAATCCGACATCGAAATTGCACATGAACACCCACTCATGTTGTAATTTCCACCGGAAAGCTCGAAATTTTTTATGATACCAGAGTTGCCGAGATGGGATAAACTTTGACCTTTCAACATTATGGACAGCAACGAAACTATACTGAATGATAAGCATTGCATGATGTTAAAAGTTCTCTGCTGTTTAGTTGGTTAGTTTGTAGTCCCCATAATGCTGGGGCATAAAGGATTTTAATAACGTCACTATTTAAACGTAGTGTTGTCTTTAAAAATACCGTTAAGAGAAGATGATAGCTTGTCGTGGCTCGCCTCCAGTAGGGTGCTGTGCGGTACAGTGTTCTGAAGGAGGCAATTTTCTCATGTTATTTTATTTGGTCTGTTTTACCAAAGTACCATGTGAGGACAAATTCCGAGTCTGCCATGTTTCTCTTCACTACGACAACAAAAGCACCTGAACACGACACACTGGTAATTTCCACTTCACAAGTGGAAAGCATCATCTTTCCCATATCACATGAAGGCAGCATAAAATCAAAGCGCCCATCACTAGTTCTAATACTACGTTTTGCATTGCAGATTATACAGTTTTCTGTTGCTATGTGGGAGCTCAGTTTTTTCTGACATTTAGCCAAAATATAAAGATTCAGCGCTTCACATAAGCAATTTGGTTGTGTCGACAACAAATGCTAAACTAAGACACACTTTTCTCATCTCCTCGAATGCAAAAAAACCCCATTAGCCTTTATAAATACAGTGCTAGAAAACGTACTTTTCAGTCAACACTTCTTTATTTACCTCAAGTCTGCAAACACGCTGAGATGCTTCAAACTGCACGCCGCACTTCATTCACGAGAGAGGCGGGAGGAATAATACGGTTTGACTGACAGTTTGAGGAGCCAATGGCATCACAAGGTTTAGTGGCGGTGGCGTCGCTTACTGACCCAGGATCAGTGATCCGTAGCAGTTATATTTACGATTTGAGCTTAAAGTATAGAAAAATATATAGCTTGTAGCTTTTGTTGACGCTACCGCGCTACTTGATCAAAATAATAGCTTAGCTACTGAAAAGCTATTTGATTCAGAAAACAGCAACGCTACCACCACGCTACTGAGAAATGTAGTTAAGCTAGTAGCGTCACTACTTGTAGCGACGCTACTGCCCAACACTGTTAAATTGTTACTGTCTTGAGTTATTATTTTGGAATAGATGCTATTTTAAAGTCATAATTGAGATAACAAGTCGAAGTTACGACATACCCAACTCATAATTTTGAGATAAATATACTAATTAAAAGTATGTTTATACTTCAGTAGGACTTTAGTACACTTGAAAAAGTATACTAAATACCAGTAATACTTAAATACATTTTTAGTGTACTAAAATAAAGTATACTACAGAAAAAACATACAAAAGAGTTTTATTAGCTTGTTTTTCAAAAGTGTGCTTTAAATGCTTTAAACATTAGTTGATTTTTAGTACTGTTTACATACTAATCCTAAATAAAACTGTTTACAACTAAAGTTTAAAATAAGTTAATATATAAAAAATATATTAGTAATGTATTGTAAGTATATTTTCTCAAAATGTGTACTTAAGTACACTTAATATGAATGCACTATTAGCACTAACACTTAAATTGATTTTGAGTGTGGTAATTTTAAGTTTACATTAAATTGATTTTATTAAAAATCTGTAAGTAATGTATTATAGTAGAAGTCCAATTTCTCAAAAGTTGTACTTAAGTACACTTAATATGAATGCATTATTAGCTCTAACACTTAAATTGATTTTGAGTGTGGTAACCCAGGTAAAAAAAAGTGCACTAAAATACACTTTATTTAAGTATACTTAGTACACTTTTCAGTAATGTACTAAAAGTGCTCTATTTTCACACACTAATTTTGTACTTATTGTACTAAAAAATAGTATTAAGTATTTGTTAAGATAAACTTAATACCATCTAAGTATACTCAACTGTGCTATTTTGAGACACCACGAAGATGAACTAAAATGTGCTTTTAACATACTATCTCAGCATTTCCAAAAATGTATTTTGTTACCACTTATAATACAATTGAAACATATTTCATAAACCTTTAAATATACTAATTATACATAAAAAATACACTTGTTGATTATTTCAAATACATGAATAATATATAACAAATGTATACAAAGCGTATGTCACGCCCATGGACTGTTTGTCTTGGTTTTTCCCAGTGTTTCCCCCGTTGGACTGTCTGTTTGGTTTCTCCCATGCCCTTTTTTGGTCTTCCTGCTCATTAGTGTGATCCCCTCCACCTATTGTTGTAATTATCTCCCCTTTATAAGTTTGTTTGATTTCCCTGTTTCTTTGTCCGGCTACAAGCGTTACACCTATGCTCCTTCGTTGTATGCCCGTCTTCTCCAGCCATTCCTGTCTATCGTTACTCTGCCTGAGGATTTATTGAAGACTTTTTATATACTTCTACGTTATGTTGCGCTTTCCTACACGCTTTGTGACAACGTATTTATAATGTATTGCCCACACATTTTTATTCATTATAATACACTTATTAATTAATTAAAATATATGAATAATATATAATAAATGTATACAAAGCGTATTTATAATGTATTGCCCACATATTTTTAATTAATAAAAATACATTATAAATACGCTTTGTATACATTTATTATATATTATTCATGCATTTTAAATAATCAATAAGTTTATTTTTTATGTATAATTAGTATATTTAAAGGTTTATGAAATATGTTTCAATTGTATTATAAGTGGTAACAAAATACATTTTTTGAAAATGCTGAGATAGTATGTTAAAAGCACATTTTAGTTCATTTTTAGTTCATCTTCATGGTGTCTCAAAATAGCACAGTTGAGTACACTTAGATGATCTTAAGTTTATCTTAAGAAGTACTTAAGAATAACTTTTAGTATATTAAGTACAAAATTAGTGCCCGAAAATAGAGCACTTTAAGTACATTAGGGAAGTGCACTAAGAGTACTTAAATTGCATTTTAGCACACTTTTTTTCACAATTTGTACATTCTTTTAATATATTATTGTTATACTTTAAATTAGTCATAAATATATTTATAAATGTTTAAAATTAGGGTTCAAGTGTATTTCTAGTTGTAACTAAATATATTTTTTAAAATACAGATATAGTATGTTAAAAGCACATTTTAGTTCAATTTCATGGTGTCTCAAAATAGCACAGTTGAGTACACTTAGATGGTATTAAGTTTATCTTAAAATATACTTAATACTATTTTTAGTACTATACTATACTTTTTAGTACTATTAAATACTATTTTACACACCTCTAATACCACAACTGAGGTGAGTCCCCTGAGCAAGGCACCATACTTGGCCACCCATCATGTCCTTTCCTTGGCCTTTGAAAAAATGTGAAAAACAGACTTTGTGGATCAGTATTTCTGTCCATCCAAAAGTAGCAAGTACAGATTACTTTACAGACATACTTTAGAAGGAATTGTACAGTCTTGCTTGTGGATATCTAGTTAAACTAAGTGCCGCAAACACTACCTCTGTCAGTGCAGGAAAAAGGAGTTGCCCAATCCTTCTCCTTTATCAGAAATCTCAACAACTCTTGTCCAAGGTAAATTGGGTGTGCATGAATATAAACTTCCACAGGAGGTGTGTTAGTGTTGTCTTAGCTTGCACAATGGTTTGGAATGGCAAAATCCTCACATTATCACCAAACAGAAACGCCTTTTGATTGTCATGCCAGAAACAAGAGGAAAGTACATGCTTGACTACAGGATAAATCCATCAAACAAGGTTACATCATCAATAGAAAGATTAAAAAAAGACTGATTTAGGTAATCCATTCAGAAACATCTCATTCATTCATCCATTCAATTTTCCATCCATACAGTTAAAGTCAAAAGTTTAAACACACTGCAGAAACTACTTTTATGATCTTACTTTACCAAAATAAGAGGGATCATACAAAATGCATGTTATTTGTTATTTAGTACTGACCTAAATAAGATATTTGACAAAAAAAAAAAACATTTACATAGTTCACAAGAGAAAATTGTTAAATTTATAAAATTTCGTTCAAAAGTTTACATACACTTGATTCTTATAATACTGTGTTGTTACCTGAATGATCCACAGCTGTTTTTTGTTTGTTTGTTTAGTGATAGCTGTTCATGAGTCCCTTGTTTGTCCTGAACAGTTAAACTGCCTGCTGTTCTTCAGAAAAATCCTTCAGATCCCACAAATTATTTGGTTTTTCAGTATTTTTGTGTATTGAACCCTTTCCAACAATGACTGTATGATTTTGAGATCCATCTTTTCACACTAAGGACAAATGAGGGACTCATATGCAACTATTACAGAAGGTTGAAACACTCACTGATGCTCCAGAAGGAAACACAATCCAGTAAGAGCCAGGGGTGTAAACTTTTGAACAGAATAAAGATGTGTACATTTTTCTTATTTTACCTAAATATCTTTTCATTTTTTCATTTAGTATTACCCTTCAAAAGCTACCAAAGATACTTACATGTTTCCCAGAAGACAAAATATGTCAAATTTACTCAGATCTTCAAATTCCTTTAGTTGCCTTCTGAAGCATCAGTAAGAAAAGATGGATCTCAAAATCACAGTCATTGCTGGAAAGGTTTCAAATACACAAAAATACTGGAAAATCAAAGAAACTGGAAAACCACTGAAAAACAGCGGGAAGTTTAACTGTTCAGGACAAACAAGGGACACACAAAAAATTTGTTCAGGTAACAATACATTATTAAGAGTCAAGCGCATGTAAACTTTTGAACAGGGTCATTTTTATAAATTCAACTATTATTTTCTCTTGTGGACTATATGTAAATGTCTTTTATGTGAAATATCTTATTCAGGTCAGTACTAAATAACCAAAAAAAACATGCATTTTGTATGATTCCTCTTATTTTGGTCAAATAATAAACTTTTTGCAGATTCTGTTTGTAAACTTTTGACTTCAACTGTATAAAATTTAATTATAGGTTAAATACATAACGTGATCATTATAGATTACGTATTTCCTTAAAAATGCTGTTGTTCGTCAATATCTGCTGGATTAAATTAACTGTTTTATTGACCTCCTCATATTTCATTTAATGCACTCATTAAATCCCTTTGTTGCATTTATGGCTTTTACAAGCTGTACAAATACATACTGCATACTAATGAAACACACCTTACAAGGTTATTGTCCACAAGCGTAACACATAAAACAGTGTTTGTTAGTATTAAATTGTGGGCAGTGCTAAATTAATCAAGATGTGAAATGTTGCTGATAACAGGACTAAGTGGACCCGCCCCCAGTATTATATAACACCAGAGCCATTATACGCAAGATTGGGCATTTCTCTGGCAGCCATATTAAGATCCCAAACGATCTTGTTATGTAATATTTAGCTACTAAACTATTATTTGATCTGCAGCGATCCAACTATTTTCTTTTGTTTGGAAAAATTCCCGCATGACCTGATCTCTCGTTTGCCACACAGATGACAATGAATGAGTTTCGAAGCCGCAGCTATTCACAAAACCGATTGCTACCTCCAATCCAGACTTGGCAGGAAGGATGAACCGGCATCTATTTTGCCTCAAGTCCTAATTGGTCTAAAAATACATGTATTGTCATCGATCAATTAATCTGTTAACACATACATTCTTTCTTTTCACAACTGTGTTTATGAAACAGTATTAACCCTCAAAGAGATGGCATTTCTAGGGTGCATTGTTTAATCTGAGAATAAAGATCTGTTTGTGAAGTGAAAAAAGGAAGTTACATATCTCAGTCACGAGTTTAGGATTTCATCCCAGCCCCGACGAAGGACAACATAAAGTTGTTCAAGAAACTTTTTTCAATTGTGTCACACACACCTGCAAAAATCAGTCTGGATGTACTCAGAAAACAAATTAGTGAGATATCCTCATAATACCCTAAAGCTCAAACAGGTGTGTTTAGATCTATCCTCTTACGACTGGCATAAAAACAACCAGCTGTTTTTATGTTGTGAGAGATCAGACAAAGGAAGATTATAATTCGACTCTAAGGAATATTCAAGTCATTATCTTAATCAGTTCACTGCACTCTTCCCAGAATTTAACTCTCAGACATTTATCTGATATCACAAGGATTCTGTGTTCACATACATGTTTGTAAGAATGTACAGTGAATATGGGTGGAAATTCAGGTGCTATCTGGCAGAATGATGATTGACGCTAACATTACGCGTTATGAGACCATGTTGAATGATTCAAGGAAACAAGAAGATTTAACTCTCTCACGACATCTGTGAAAAGTTCTCCGGGGTCAAATAAAAAAATTAGAGGCTCTGCACAGCTGCCAAATAGGAAAAAAATATGTGACGACAATGCCTATAAATGGATTAACTCAAAAAAAAGTTGAACTTTTGGAGGATGCAGGTGCAACCTACTGCTCACCTGAGATCTGTCACTGCCTTGAACTCCTCCAATTCCTGTAACAGATTCCCAGAGCTCCCAAATTCCATTATAAGTCCACAAACAACTCCACCATTCATCATGATTTCTTCGTTTCCTCTGAAACTAAGATGAATGAGCATGTTACACATGTAGTTATTTAAGTACACTGCACAATTTTCCCATTCACCAAATTCTATTATAGATGAAACATTATATCAAAGACTTTAGAGATGGCTGCATGCTCATGCCAATGTGTGGTCAGTTGTGTCCCAAACAGATCAAACGACAACGTTTGAAGTGCCGTAAAGAATCACAATGAAGCAGCCATAGACAAGTGGGTGCGAATAGCATGTGACCAACAAAGCATGAAGCCAGATGACGAGATTTGATTATTAGAGCATGAGTATACCAATGCTGAGAGATTCTGAACTGTAGATATCTTTGTTGAGGTACTGCTCAGTTCTTTGATGTACTGAGACAAATGGCATGTCCCAACAAGGAACAAGTCATTCTAGTGCCAGTACATTCCAAAAAACATTAATGAACAAAAGGCCTGACATGGCTTTAATAATAGAATATAAATAGGAAAAAAGACTTGGGACATGATCACTTGAACAGGTATCAAGTGTCATCACCATGAAGAGCAAGATTTTCATGGTTCTTATTGAAAGTTGGAAAGGATCCGTACTATTGCAGCTGACTTTTACTTTGGGATCTTAAGCATTAACAAATTCCAAAGTGACAGAGGATAGACACTGGTCCAGTAAAACAGATTTAGCTTTTCTTTAGCACAACTAAAGCAAAGATGACCTCTAGAGACTCAGAAGCAAAGTGCACGTCAGAGGCTCATATTATCTTCTTTGTCTATCAAATAAAACCATGAACAAATCAATTAACAGCATGTTAATATGAATTATGAAGCAGTATTTTTTACACAGTATTGATAGTTACTTTGTCTATTTTTGCTCTGACAATGAAACTAGATTCAAACAAACTCAGAAGAATCAAAGTGCGTTTTCATGCAATGCAGTAGTGGCGTTTAGTTCATTAAAAAATCGTGTTTTGAAAGAATCGTTTGAATGAATGATTCAGTTACTGAACTATGGTGTTTTCACAATACGTCATCAATCGGCTATATTGGCACGAATGGAACATAACACTACTGAATCTAATGGAAATTACATATTTTGCTGATTACTGTTGGTGAAAATGGTCAATTATTGTCATGTTTTGGGCTGTACTAATTGGTCGGACCGGGAAAAAGATTTGGAGTACTACAGACTGCCAAAAGTTATAACAAATAGGAAGAGTGTAAAGGCGTTTTTGGTTGGCCAAACTGAACCAGGATTTCCAGGGCAAGAATTTTGAAAATTTTCGTGTTTGTTCTTATTATTTATTGTCAGGTAGGTGAAATATTAGGCTAATATCTTAATTAATACTGCTCGTACGTATCTTTACCACCTATTAACTTTAGTTTGTCAAAATATTGTGCCCTTTCCTGCTTACTAAATCCTTCCTTATATGATAGCAGCCTCCACATTTTTTTTTTACATATCCGTAGTTTAGACAGCATAAATTAGAAGAACAACATATTTAGTAGTATATTAAACGTGCAATCCATTCTGTTGTTTACATCCGAGTATCGCCAACATGGCAGCGCATCCAGGTAACTGACCAAATCGTGACGTAAGCGCAAACCGTCTAAAGGCTTTAATAAAATATTCATACTTCCCTAAATTCGAGATTCTTAAGTGTACATCCAATGGACACTTTAGAAACAAGCATTGCTGGTAGGTTAGAATACATCACAATAGAGTTGGGGTACTCGGACTTGTACTCGGACTCGAGTTCAATTTTTAGCGGACTCGGGCTTGTCACGGACTCGGATGCATTTTGACTCGGACTTGACTCAGATTCGAGCTTTTCGGACTCGGGAATAATTGCCAAGTTCAGGGAGAGTTGACAGAAATTTTACTGACTCGATGCATTATTACTAAAGTGACATTCAGTATTCGCACGTGTTTAAAAGTCTTGCCAGAACTTGAAAGCCTGCTGGTTTCTTTGCATACACACACACCCAACCAAAAACGCCTCTCAGTCAGTGTGCTAATGCTGAATTAAGTTTTCTTTTGCATGTTATTGCTACACACATGCACAAAAAGTAATGTCAAGATGCTCCGTCTTGGAGAGTATTCATGCAAATATAGTCGGTTTTGTCTTGAGTGAATTTGAGCAGTTGGGACAAACACAGATGTGTCAAAATATATGATCTGTGCGTCCGGTCTTAAAGTGACAGCAACGTAAACCTGCTGCAGCAGACTGTGTCATATTAAATTTGCCTATTTTATCTCACAATTCAGAATTTTTTTTATATGTTGTTTATATGTTGTATTTCGGACTTCATTACTCAAATTAACTCAACAGAGTTTTCTGAGGGGAAAAATGTCAGAAGTGTGGGATTTAAACTCATGATTTTGAGCTGAGGGGAAAAGGGAGAATGTCATTTCTTATCAAAATTGTGAGATATAATCTCGGAATTGTGAAAATAAAGTCAGAATTTTGAAATATAAACTCAAATTTACTTTTTTTTAACTCTTTTATTCCATGGCCTCCACAGACTGCTACTTAAAAACTGTCCCCTTACAGCCTCATTTTCATCCAAGAAAAAAAATCAAAATGCCAGGCATCTACCCTGTCTAAGGTCTTACCAATCGTCATATAAAATCCAAAACAGCCAAAATCAGAGATAAGAGGTGCTTTCTCTGCTCCTCAGGTCTCATTCATTAAGCTTCCTACCCACCCCGTTGAATTTATACATTTACTATATAACAACAAATAAAGTCATGTCCTGTCCTATAATTTTTCACATTCTAAAAGCTGTTCCACTCTGAAATATGTCACAATAAGCTATAACTTCTGTTACATGACTTAAAGTTTGCTGAGCAGGACACTAATTATGAGATGGTGTGAAATAAAAAATCCAAATGGCAATATGCAATAGAGGTTTGCTTTTGTTACATTTAAATTGTCATTGCCTTATTCTAGTTGTAAAGGTTAAAACAAGGTTAAGATACTGACAAACAGTAGTGTTTAGTTGGACTCGGACTCAACCCATTTGGACTCGGACTTGAGTCCGACTCGCCCCATTTTGGACTCGGACTCGACTTAGGTGGACTCGACCTAACACTACATAACAATTACAAGACAAATTTAAGTCCCGATTAAATTCACACTAATACATTAAAATAATATGGAAAGAGACACACCAATTTGCAATATCAAGCAGCGAAATGAGTATTTTGTACAGCTAAAAATAGCTGGACTCGGATGAGGCAGGAAGGCATCAAGGCACGTCCGAATCCAAATTGTGCTTCAATTCCTGTCTCCGGAGGTACTTCATTTAATCGAATTTTGAAGGCAACATAGATGTATCCTTCGCTGCCTTTGATATCCCTAAAAAAATAAAGATGGCATCTGCAAGTTGCGTTTGGTGGTCAGTTTTTGTGTAAATGTATATTTCTGACTAACTTTTTGCCCGTTTGATGTTATTTCTAGCCAGAAATCAGTATTATATTGATTACATATTTGTTCAGTTGTCATCAAAACTCGATCATTAAACCATTATGCTGCCTCAGAATGCTGTCTAAAATCAATTTCATGAGGTGCCTTCGAGCAAAAACACTGCCTGCGAAGTCATTGCCTGATAAGGCAGCAAGTCAGCTGCCTAGGCTTTGGGACACAGCCGACATTTCCCAATAGGGGCTAATGAACCCGAAGTCTCGTTCATAAGCTTACTTTGAAGAATAAGGTGGATAAAGACATTTTTCCTGAATGCGGAAGTCACACTTGACTCATAACCTGAAGAATGTTTTACATTTCCGGTCTCCTGTGTTTCTAGTTAAAGTCGCGTATATTCCGAGCTGTTAATCTAATGTTAAACATATTTAAAATGTTTTTAAAAAGCACATGGCTCTATAGCGCCATTACTTTGCAGTGTCGCAATGACCCTCATTTGTCAGTGCCTCACTCCTCAATGTTTTATGAGTGTGTAAATGACACGAAACATTAAAATCATTTACTGAGAAAAAACGTCTATAGAACATATTTTTTAACAGTCGCGAAGTAATTACATATTCAAAAGAAGTAGCCTACCTACTTTTGGTGCATGTTTTCAGACCAGACGCAGCCTAACGTCTTGAATGAATTTCCTGATTTCAGGCGCAGCCAGCAGGTTCCTGAATGAATAATAGGGGCCGTTCATATGAAGGGTCTTTTGCGCGCGCAAGTTCGTTATTTCAAATGGAGACGCGCGGCTTGCGCGCGCATATTGGAAGCGACACGGTCGCGACGCGCACGCGGTGTGACGCGCTCGTTTTTTCCAGGCGCGTCCGTGCCGCATCGATTTAAAAACATCTCAACTTTTCAGAATGTCGCAAGCGCACCGCAGGTCATGTGACATGAACTAACCAATCGGCTTCCTCACGTTTTTCCGTTACATTGAAACCTCAGCAGAAACATGGAGGAGCAGCTCATCATTGTGGTCCAGGGATTTCCTGAATTTTATGATTTGTCAAGCCCCCATTATTTTGACGCGAATAGAAGAAACAATGCATGGAGACGCATAGGCTTGGAGCTAGAGCGCAGCTGATGGTTGCTTAGAAACGGCAGACGCTTCCGGAGCGCAAGCGCCCGAGCGCTTTGTTGATGAGGAAGAAAGCGGCGCGCCTAGCGTTTTCCACGCGTTTTTAGGCGCGACATGTGAACGGCCCCTAAGCATTTCAAAAAACAACCGTTGAATGAATGAGTCACTCATAAAGATTGTCACCGTCACCACCTACTGGATGGACTGTATATCAGTAGGCCTACTCATGAAATACTGCTAACTAGCCAATTAAATTCAAGAAGCAAAACAAAATTTGGTATAATAACACCACATTTTAACAACATCATAACATGAACATACCAGGTATATTTAGGACAGCAACAATAACAATAAACAAAGTAAATTATGGAAGTGACCAGCAAGGCCGTAAACAGGGTTTGAAAATTATAGTGGGGTCCGAAGCAGAGTATGTGAGTGGAGTGGAGCGGCAACAATTTCCCCTCCGCGCTCAGTGCATTTAATAATCGCTCCGCTCCAGCTCCGCTCCGGGTTCACAATTTCCCGCTCCCGCTCACTGATATCAGAAACACCGCTCCGCCTTCGCTCCGCGTCAAAAAATTCAGAAATAGTCTAATGTTTGAAATATAACGGTCCTGTTCATAACACATATTAAAAAATAAATAAATACTTAAATAAAATAACAGGAGAGTTTGGAACACTAGTGTGCAAACTTTGTCCCTACCACATACCAAGCTATAACATTGTCAGCATTAAAAGAGTATAACTACTGCTTTATGCAGTGCAAAGTTTATAATGAAAGTAACAATACATTTTCGTCAGTTATTTTACCTATGGATCGCTGCAATTCTTACAGATTTCTGCTCATTCGAAATCGGATACCATTACATTTGTTTTAATGCATTATTGTCACAGCGATTGCGTGTGAATAAGTGCTGCACATGTTTAAATGAGTCTTTCACCTGAATATATTCAGTATCTAGAAGGAACAAACTAAATCCTTGTGAACTATAATTTACCGCTCATGTCCATTCACATTATTTCTGATTTGAGTGATCCATCTCTATCAAGCTAAATATATTTAACATGTGAATGCCTGCTTATTATGCAGTTATATTACGGACCGTTGGCATGAATTGTACTTATGATGGAGCGGTGGCGGAGCGCACTTGGAGCGAGTGAAAACCACGACGCTCCGACTTTTCAAAAATCCGCTCCTCCCTCCATTCAAAATCACACCGCTCCACTCCGCGCTCCGCTCCCACTCCGCTCCGCTCACATACTCTGGTCCGAAGTAAGGTGTTAAGAATTGTGCTATAATAACACCCACAAATGCACTACATATAGCCTAAACTTCAAAAGAGACTGACATTGTGAAAGATTTTTTATTCAGTATAATGTTTTACATGGAAAGTTCGTTTTTTTTTAAGCTGAGGGAATTTTTATTTTATAACAAGTTATAAAAATAACGTTATAATAATGACACTGGTATAAAACTAACGTTCAACTTTCCACTTTATAAACGTCCCAAAGTGTCACACAAAATTGGACAAACGAGTCAAAAAACACGTATAATAGGTGGATCTGGCAACAAACGGAGGCTGCTGCACCCGCGCTCTCACTCAACGCGTTCTCAAGCCCCGTTCACTGCGCTAGCTTCTCGCAGCAACATGAATTGCAAACACTTATGTGATATGAGGTGGTTTAAACGGCTAAATAATCATTCAAGGAGCTTGACATTTTATTTTTGAATATAAAAAATGACCGAGGTCCGGACCTCGGTGACCTCGTAGCTGGCTACGACCGTGGTGACCAGCCTTCAGTGAGTGGATGATGGAGGGGCATCTGAGATGGGACAAAGTTAGTCTGGGAACTCGAAAACTAGGGTGTGAGGAAATAGGTCACTTGCCTGGGAGACTTAAAGAGGGAACACGGTTCATCTGAGTGCCACATTGTTTCTCAATAAAATGTCCTATGCCTTCAGTGACACAGTTTTGTCCCATAAAACATTTTGTTCCTCACGTTTTGTAGACAAAAGCATGCCTCATGTGCCAGTCTGCTTTTTTTTTGCTTGTTAATTTCAGACTCAATTTTCAGGCCATTCCAGTCAAGCCTGCGTCTGACCTTTAGCCCACTAATGGTCATCATTGTCTT
>NC_133370.1:28852161-28915557 GCF_049309525.1 Garra rufa
GTTTCGGTAGTGACAAATTTGGTGAGAGGACAAATATTCCATAACTTCCTAAAAATACAATATGAGAATTAACTGCACAGTTACTAGAAAATGTGTACCTTGGATATTATAAAATTTGCATACATACAAAATTTGTGGAAAAAGACATTTTTCAACACATTTCCAACTTTGAAGTAATTCTGATATTTGACAGTTTAAACCAAATACCAGCATCTAAAACATAGCACATGCTTTAAAATAAATGTTAAAACTTATTTTTTTATTCACGAATACTTGAGGCAATAAGTGTCTTAACTACACTGACACTTTTTCTTAAATGGTTGGTGATACCCTGACCTAAACGCCTGTATGGGCGCTTAACGCGCCATGAGAATAGGCGGCAGTACCGAGTCTTTCACTGGCGTTGCATTCAAATGATAATCACCGAGAGACGATTCTTGTTCCGGGTCGTGCTGTTTTGTTATGCTAAGTGAAAACACCTTTAAGAGCGTCACGTTATAAATACACTCGTCTTCAGAGGTTTTAGGAAACAGAGTGGGAACATATCAGGACGCGATGCAAAGACCACAGTTTCGCCATCCCCGCCAGGGCTCTGGTCCACGGCCAGCAGGCTTCCGCAGCCCGCCTCCAGCTTTCGACAGGACAGGGAGTATGTTTCCATCGCCTCCGTGGGCATTTTCAACCCCACCGCCGCCGTTTGGACCTAGATTTGGACAGGGTTCACCTAATACCCCACCGAGAGAGTTTGGTGGTAATAGAGGAGGAGGAAACGGCGGCGGTGGGAAATATTTTAACGGTCAGTCTCCGGGTCACACACCGCGCAGATCGAACCCCAGTCCCCGTGGCGCACCGTTCAGACGTTCGCCGTATGAGAGCCCCGGACGACATTCTGGATATCAGGTAGTTCATTCGCGTTTAGGGTCAAATTAAAATACTAATGCGGAATTTGAGTTTTGAAATAGTTTTGTGCTATGTAATTTCGCTTCTTTGCAGTATTCTGCTGCTCTAATCCGAATTAATTTCCTGCGAGTTTACGTGCGTTTGTTTTGTTGTTGTTGGTTAGGGCACTACTATACAATTTCTGATTAACTGGTCGTTTTAACGTCTTTCTGCATGACAATTTTCTCCTTAAGGGTTCACCACGGACATCCACACCGTATGGGTCAGCGCATGGCAGGGAGAGAGGGACAAATGATATGGAAAAATATTACAAACCATCAATGCTCCAAGACCCCTGGGCTGACCTACAGCCCATCTCAGTTACACAAACTCAGTCTAAATGCAACTCCAGACAAACCAATACAAGCAGACAAGGGAGGTACTACAATTAAAACCTTATCTAACTTCAGTGAAAGGGAAAAGTCACTGAACAGTCCTTTCTATTTAGTGCACCAGCAGTGCACTAAATTTTTAAAGTCAAACGGAGCCAGCCGAACACATGGACCTGAGGCAGGATTCACCAGCAATAATTTCCCAGAAACTGACTCCACAACATTTTTTAAAATCACAAGTACTTGCTTGTATAAAGAGACATTCTCTTTTACTTTTATATCTGCACCGCAACGACAGGATCATAAAAACGGGGTGCTTTTGTAACTGGCAGCCTATTCAAAGTAGTTTGCCATCTCTGGCCCACTCCCATGGAGTTTGCAAATCCTTCATTGAATTCAGAGGAATATGTCTTCAAGCTCAAAATGCAGTCTAACAAAAGATGTCCGATCAACACATCCATCTACCTCTCAATATTGACTGTGTGCTGTTAACTAGTACAGGTCAGGTCGAGTATTTGTAGGTTTGGCTCCTTTACTAATTTTCTATGGACTGTTAAATTTTTTTTAACCTTTTGTGACGTTTTTTGGTTTTATCACAGTCTATGCTCATTTCTTTTTTGTATATATACATTTAAAAAAACAACATAGGCTGGCAACAGACATTGTAATTATAAACAGCCCACAAAGAACTATTGTTGAATAGCCAAATCTAATTAAAAGTTGTAATGCAATACAGTCCCTGTCAAAAACCTTTGGAAGTTGAAATCTGTTACTCTTTATTTAGTAAAAAAAAAAAAAAAACACTTTATCATGTAGATAAAGCACCATAACATTAATACACATCTCTGCAAGTTGTAACTCAGTCTTTTTTTGTGTGTAGATATAGATATTACATTTTGCTGTACAATACACCATGTGAATCTTATAGTGGAGGTCTACAAAAATAGATTTTATTAATGTAACAGAAACATGACATTTTACATTTTTAAGTTCAGTATGCTTAAATGTTTGCATTTCATTTTCATTTGACATTCATTTCACCATAATTACTGTTGTAATATTACATCAGCACTGTCAGTTTTCTTTGTATTGGTTGTCGGCTAGTTCTTTCGATACTGATTAAAAGTTGGCCTTACCCTATTTAGAATTCAGGTTTCTGCATGTTCAGCGTTTTTTCCAAGAGACCCAAAATATAGATAAAAAAATTAAGACGTTTTATCTGAGTGTATAAGAAAGACTCAAACAATAGAGGCTTATGTTAAAAGTATTGTATTGTAAACGTTCTTTTTTTTGCGCTCAAAGACAGTCACTCTTTTAAAGTAATGGAGGGGTCTCTTGAGGCATCAGCTGTTGATATGTCAGCATCATTGCCACATGGCACGCTTACAGCACAAACAGACCAATCAAGAGCTTGTTGAGGGATATTAACCCACTAAGACTGACTAAACAGAGGGAATGACATAGTGCACATATAAAGCTTTTGGTAAAGACAGTCACAGAGTTAACATTTAAAAAGAAACCGTGTAGTTAGCTGCAAAAGAAAAAAAAAGTGAAAAACTGTCAACCTCACATTTATTTACACATGGATGTGCTTATTCAAAACCATTCATCAAAGGGTGATGATTCTCGTTTACTCCAGATCTGCAGGTGTCTTAAAAGCAGATTGTGTCCAGCCCTTAGCGTTTCTTAGTTTTAGTATGAATGAGTATGATTTCACAATACACTCTTAACCCTAAAAGAACTAGAATTCAGAAAAATTTCATTTACAATAGAAAATATAATTACACAGGATAAACTCAGCAAGAAATATTCAGTTGCATATAAGTTATAATAAAGTACACAATTCAGTCTGTGTAATAAAACATTCCAACCTGTTTTCACAGTAAAGTCGACTCAAGCTAGATGCATCTCTCATTTCTAAATTGTAAAATCTTTGTGTTATTTGGGACCCCTAGATAGCACAAAACAAACCTCTAAATCTGGTGCCACACACACAGATGAATGAATAAGCCCTTCTGACTACAAATAGTTTATGTATGTGTGTTTAAGGAGGTTGGTTTATATTTGAAACTAGCTTGGTGCGCTATTAGACTTAGGATATTAAAATGAAATCAAGGACAGTGCCAACATTTTTGAAATGCATGCGCTTTTACACTTTTAAAGTGTTTGAGTTTAAAGGTTTTGGTGAAAGAGCCAATTCAGAATAAGCTCTGTTAATTCCTAAGTTTATTTAATATTTGTAATAATTTGTGCATTTGCTTGGGTAATATTTAGCATTGCCTATGTTAGGCAAACAGTTGAAGTCAAAAGTTTTATACCTGCAAAATGTTACTAAAATAAGAGGGGTCATACAAAATGCATGCTATTTTTTATTTAGTACTGACCTGAAGATGTTTTCATAAAGTCCACAAGAGAAAACAATAGTTGAATTTATAAAAATGACCCTGTTCAAAAGTTTTCATACACTTGATTCTTAATACTGTGTTGTTACCTGAATAGTGATCACTTTTAGTGGTTACTTTTTTTGTTCTTTAGGTCCCACAAATTCTTTTTTTAAACATTTCTGTGTATTTGAACCCTTTCCAACAATGACTGTATGATTTTGAGATCCATCTTTTCACACTGAGGACAACTAAGGAAATGCAACTATTGGTTCAAACGCTAACTGACGTGCCAGAATAATAATAATAATAATAAAAAAAACTATGTATTAAGAGCTGGGGGTGAAAACTTTTGAACAGAAAGAAGATTTTTCTTATTTCGCCTAAATATCATATATTGTTCATTTAGTACTGCCCTTCAGAAGCTACAGAAGATACTTGTTTCACATGTAATTTCCCAGAAGACAAATGATCTTCAAATTCAAAAGGTTTTCACCCACGGCTCTTAATACATCCTGTGTATCTTCCTCATCAATGAATGTTTGAACCTTCAGTAATAGTTGCATGAGTCCCTTAGTGTGAAAAGATGGATCTCAAAACCATACAATCATTGTTTGAAGGGGTTCAAATGCACAAAAATGTAGAAAAACCAAAGAATTTTTGGGACCTGAAGGATTTTTCTGAGGAACAGCAGGCAGTTCAACTGTTCAGGACAAACAAGGGACTCATGAACAACTATCACTTAAAAAAAGAAACAGCTGTGGATCATTCAAGTAACAACACAGTATTACGAATCAAGTGTATGTAACCTTTGAACAGGGTCATTTTTATAAATTCAACTATTATTTTCTCTTGTGGACTATATGTAAATGTCTTTTTTGTGAAATATCGTATTCAGGTCAGTACTAAATAAAAAAGTAACATGCATTTTGTATGATCCCTCTTATTTTGGTCAAATAATTAACATTTTGCAAGATGTGTGTAAACTTTATGTGTAGACCTCAACTGTATGTAACTGTAAGTTTTTAGAAAATTACCTAAAAGCATTTATGCAGCTTAACACCAGACATTAAGGCTTTACCTTAAGAAGTAAAACAGAACAGGAGGTCTAAATCCTCAAAACACACCTTGAGCTAACAAACAGTTCGGAGTAGTAGTATTTTTCCTACAGTGTTAGTGTTTAGCACTCAGTGTACTCACATTCAACTAAAAGCAACTAAAGTGAACAATCTAGTTACAAGGTAAGAACGATTATAGTAGTCAGTTATGGTGTGCTTGAGCTGAGAAATGTTCTTATCTGATATGTCAGACCTTTGACACTGTGATTTTAATGCATATCTGATGCCCTTTTATATGCACTGAGAAACAACGATGAGAAGAAACAGACACAGGCTGTAGCCTAGATGTGTTTTTAGGAGATGATCTCCAGCATTTTTGCCTGGAGTGATGAAACCTGATGGATTTTTTTTTGGAAGCAGTGGAAGGGTAGAGAAGAGATGTTAGCGTCATAGTGCGACCCAGTCGTTATAAAATGCAACATCTTTCTCGAATTCTCTTTGCCAAACTTTTCCTCTTCTTTTTTCCATTTTTCTCTTTGCCATCTTCCATTTTTCTGGCTCTGACTTCACGCATGAGATCAAAAAACACCTGAAGAGATTATGAAGGTTTTATGAATGTACATTAGTTTTAATACTGACTGATTTATTGTGCTTAGTGAAGGGATAGTTCACCCCAAAATTAAAATTTGTCATTTACTCACCCTCAAGGCATTCAAACCTGAACATTCATTAAAAAAAATTCTGTGTTTGAAACAACGTGTGGGTGAATAAATTATGCCAATATTCATGTTTGGGTGAACTATTTCTAAAGTATCAAAGTAGTTTTTGTAAGGCCTACCTTATCTACGTTGGCACGGGTTTTGGCAGAAGTCTCGACGTAGCTGACTGCCCACTGATCTGCTCTGGCCTTGGCCTCCTCCATGCCGACTTGCCGTCGGTCCTCCAAGTCGGACTTATTTCCCACCAGCAGGAAAGGTACGTTCTCCTCCTCCTTCACCCGAAGGATCTGTTCTCTAAAGTTTAGAGGAATCTCTGCATGAACTTGATAATTAGACAAATTTTTGACATGTACTCTGCAATACCAGTGTTGTGCTAATCACTAAGTCATCTCTCTACCTGAAATCAGCAGTAGCAGCAAAGGATTCAGATTCTGTGATGGAGAACACACAGAGAAATCCCTCTCCACTTCGGAAGTAGTTGTCCCGAATGGCAGCGTAGTCCTCCTGCCCTGCTGTGTCGAGGATGTCGATCTGGACCTCTTCTCCATCCAGAACCACCTTTTTTCTGTAGCTGTCTGCTTTGGTGGGCTCATAGTCTTCCACAAACTTAAAAGAGATCAGCATAGTTATACAGTTGAAGTCAAAAGTTTACATACACCTAGCAGAATCTGCAAAATGGTAATTGTTTTACCAAAATAAGAGGGATCATACAAAATGTGTGTTATTTTTTTTTATAAGTACTGACCTGAACAAGATATTTCACATAAAAGCAGTTTACAAATAGTCCACAAGGGAAAATAATAGTTGAATTTATAAAATGTTACCCTGTTCAAAAGTTTACATATTGTACACTTGATTCTTAATAGTGTGTGTTACCGGAAAGATCCACCGCTGTGTTTTTGTGTTTAGTGATAGTTGTTCATGAGTTTGTCCTGAACAGTTAAACTGCCTGTTGTTCTTCAGAAAAATCCCAAATTTTGGGGTTTTTTCCCCAGCATTTTTGTGTATTTGAACCTTTTCCAACAATACCTGTATGATTTTGAGATCCATATTTTCACACTGAGAACAACTAAGGGACTCATTTGCAACTATTACAGAAGGTTCAAAAGTTTCCATTATCCTTTAAATTGCGCAAATTAAAATTGCAAATTGAAAATACATCTAATGGAAACACGTCAATTGTGCAAAAACTACCATATATTGCAAAAATGTTTTGACGTTTGCATGAGGTGGTTTTTCAGGCAATTCGAAAAAGGAATATTGCAAAACAGCAATGGAAATGTTTTTTTTTCCCGCATTTACAGGTCACATTCGATTAAATATAGCCATGTAAATCCGTTGCCATGACATATCACAAGAGTAAAAAAAATGTTTTCGTCACATAACATCGGTTAATGGAAATGCGTCATTTCGTAAATCTGTAATGAAAACGCGCCTATTGGTGCTTCAAAAGGATAAACAATGCATGAAATGCGTGAAAACTTTTGAACAGAATGAAGATGTGTATATTTTGCCTAAATATGCCTTTTTGCATTTAGTACTGCCCTTCAGAAGCTACAGAAGATACATGTTTCCCAGAAGACAAAAGTTAAATTTACTCTGATCTTCAAATTCAAAAAGTTTTCACCCTTAGCTCTTAACGCATTGTGTTTCCTTCTGAAACATCAGTAAGTGTTTGAACCTTCTTTAACCTTACAGTACTAAATAAAAAATAACATGCATTTTGTATGATCCCTCTTATTTTGGTCAAATAAACATTTTGCAGATTCTCTATGTAAACATTTGACTTCAACTGTACTTTATGGTTAACCTCAATTTGCACATGATGTGAAATTGCTAAATATTAAGTCTTACCTCATCATACATGAATTGCAGTGTTAGTGCTGACTTGCCCACGCCACCGCTGCCCACCATTATCACTTTGTGAAGGGCCAAAGCGTTCCTGTTAGCAGCCATGGCTTCAAGCAACGATAGATGGGTGGCAGTGCAGTGATGAAGAAGTGAAAATCAGAGGTAGATGGGTATTAAGAGAACCCTAGAAGGAAGAACTTTGAGAAGAACAGATCAGATGTTAAAGGAATAGTTGACCCAAAATACAAACTTTGTCATTAATTAGTCCCCCTCATGCTGTTCCAAATCTGCCACATTCAAGGCCCAGAAAGGTAAAATTATGGTTCATAAAATTACGGTTAAACCACTAATGTCACATGGAGTATTTTATCTAGGTCCTTACTACCTTTCCGGGTCTTCAACGTGACAGTTGTCTTGCTGTCTATGCAGAGTCAGAAAGCTCTCAGATTTCATTAAAACTATCGTAATTTGTGTCCCAAAGATGAACAAAGGTCTTACAAGTTTGGAACCACATGAGGGTGAGTAACTAATGACAGAATTTACATTTTTGGGTTAAATCTTGTGCAGTTGATTTAATTGTATAAGACTTGTGTATGACTATTTTAGTCATACAGGACCAATTACCAACATTCATTGCTAATAATATACCTGCACCCTTTGAAGTGAGTCAAACATATATGGGGTGCTACTTATGAATAATCAGCTTTGCCTTGTTCCCATCATTCACCATGCTTATAATGATGATAACACAGGCCTACTTTCTTTTCGGTCCCCTGAGAAAGTGCTAAAACAATGAAGCTTCTCATGAAAGCTAGCATAGCATTTGTTGGTTCCCTTCCTAACTGACACTGACATCATTGCTCAGTGGAGTGAAGCAAATAACATGTGAACTCATCAATTCTTTTAAAGTACTGCCCAAAATGTCAGTTCCGTCATCATTTGCTCTCCCTCATGTCGTTCCAAACTGTATGGCTTTCTTTTCTGTGGAACATGAAAGAAGATATTTTGAAGAATGGTGAGAGCCAAATGGTTTTAGTGACCATTGGCTTCCATTGTGTAGACAAACTGTTATGTTACACAGAAAAATAAAGTCACACATGTTTGGAATCACATAAACTGTGAGTAAATGATGATAGAATTTACATTTTTCAAGGTAAACTATCCCTTTCAAACTTCCTATCAAATGTAATCCATATGGAATCAATGGCTTCCATATAGCCAAATAAATCGAAACATTTTAAAACACAAGATGGCCTGGTTGTGAGACAATAGGTCATAGGTGTAATGTGATGATATGTAATGAATATAAAAAAAACTCTTTGAAAAACCTGAAATCATGGGCGGAGTCGCTACACAATGATATAGGATTACTGCTGTTGACTCAAGTGCAGACTGCTAACAACAGCAGTTGTTGTACCTTTACTCGGTTTACACAGCTCATCTGTGGTGTATATGGAGGGTGTGACTACGCTATGCAAGATCGTTGACTGCTTCCACATAATTGACGCCACATTAACAAGCTTGTTGGTGCAAAGAGTGAGAAAAAAACTGAATGGAAAATTTAAATGAGCACTTGATTAATGGGGCATCACATTTCTATAAAGGTGCCTCAATAGGCTATTGTTTGTGCCCCTGGTTCATTTTAACAACAGAGGAGAATGTTACAGGGTTGCATTGTGGCATAAAGTCATAGTTAAAGGGATAGTTCACCCAAAAAATAAAAGTCTGTTATGAATTACTCACCCTCATGTTGTTCCAAACCTGTAAGATCTTTGTTATCATAAGAACACAAATTAAGATATTATTGATGAAATCCAAGAGCTTTCTGACCCTGCATAGACAACAACGCAACTACCATGTTAAAGGACCAGGAAGTTAGTAAGGACATTGTTAAAATAGTCCATGTTACATCAGTGGTTCAACCATAATGTTAAGAAACTATGAGAATGCTTTTTGTCTGCAAAGAAAACAAATCAGCGATTTTCTTCGACAATTTCTTCAGTCAGTTTTTAACCGTGTTCACGACATGTTCTGATGTAAAGCACACGAACTCTTGTGAACAGATGAAAAAGTGCCAGGGAAGAGAAGAAAGGATTGAATAAAGTTGTTATTTTTGTTTTCTTTGTGCACAAAAAGTATTCTCGTAGCTTCATAAAATTAAGGTTAGACTACTAATGTCACATGAATTATTTTATTGATGTCCTTACTACCTTTTTAGGCCTAAAATTTGTCAGTTACATTGCTGTCTATGCAGGGTCAGAAAGCTATCGGGTTTCATCAAAAATATCTTAATTTGTCTTCCGAAAATGAACAAAGGCCTTACAGGTTTGGAACAGCATTTAGGTGAGTAATTAATGACAGAATATATTTTTTGGTGGTGAATTATCCCTTTAATTTTTCTGAACCACATACTACAGTTTTGAACTGGTTTGTTGGGAAATATTTTAATACAGTGATGAAAGGGCCTTTTGTTAATTCATACAGATGGCAAGGTCAGCAAAAACAAGTGAGAGCACCTTATCAAAAAATATTGTGTGCTTCAAAATTGACATTGTCTGTTATTATAGCGGTACATTTACTCATTAGCCTTAACACAGGTTCCAACAGCCTTCATGTGACCCTGGACCACAAAACCAGTCATAAGCGTCAATTTTTTTTACATTTAGATTTATATATCATCTAAAAGCTGAATATATAAGCATATTTGACCGAATCTGGAATCAGAGGGTGCAAAAAAAAAAAAAAAAAAATTCTAAATATGGAGAAAATTGCCTTTAAAGTTGTCTTGATACATTTACAGTAGGAAATTTCCACAGTGTATTAATGGAACATGATCTTTATTTAATATCCTAATGATTTTTGGCATTGATCATTTTGATCAATTTTGACCAAACAATGTATTTTTGACTATTGCTACAAATATAACCATGGTTTTGAGGTCACATAGGAGTATCAGCATTTTTTAAAATCTGTGAGATTCACTATAATGATAATATCTTTTACGAACAGGGTGCGGACTGCGGAGGACAAATTTCTATGACAAATAAATAAATAAACAAACAAACTTAGGGTCGTGATCCACTCCACAACAATTGAACAACGGCTACAACACATGCGCGTGATATTTGACACCTGTTCCATTTGTACAGTCGTTTACAGCAAAACAAGACTGGTGTGAACTGTTTTAATTCACTCAGTAGCCACTAGAGAGTGAATTATTCTAACACCGGGGTCCTATCATCCAAAACGGTTTCCGGACAAGACTGATTCAGAAAGTGCTCACTGATACAGCTAATGACTGCTGCTGAGCTAGCAGGCTAACTTAGTTGTGTCGAAATGACACGCACGAAGGGCTGCTGTAACTCACAGAGCACTTGGAAGTAAAATCATGAGTGATTTTCCTGTTATATTTAAATACTGACAGCGCGCTAACTCCACTTCCGTGTTTAAGGGAGGATTTGGATTTAGCACTCCACCGCTAATAGGGAAAACGCACTGCTTGAAAACTACTAAGTAGTGGTATATCAAACCATCTATTAAATTAAACGAATTATGTGTTATTACAGTAAAAGTTATTTTGAAAGTGTGTACAAATCATATACTTACCAAATGAACGGGCACTTGCGTGTTCGACGTCTTGTTAGCTTTGCTGCTACGAGCAGATTTGTTTTGCTTCAGTGCATGACTCAGAAGGGAGCAGCACTGCTGACAGCTAGCTCGGCTGGCTGGGCTTGGTCTTCACACGGACTACCAGTTTACTTGTGAAATAAAAGAAAGAAATGTTCGTATATGCTAAGAGCTGAACGTGTTAAGTTATGCCACATAACTCAATGAGTTACGTCTCCCTCATATATTCCCTTCTCTCTAACTGACAGTTTTAGTGGTGTTTTAAAACTTTCTGTAATTCCAGTGTCGATGATATGTCTCGGGTGTACAGTAGACACTCAAACTAGCAGGTTATGTTTTGAGACGTCATCACCACAAGAAAATTGTCCACCTAGAGGTCTCCTGGATAACTGTACAGCACTGCCAAGAAGCCCAGTAGAAAATCCATGTGCTTTTAATGGGCATGTGTAGCTTTCAGTGAAATATAGGAATTGCCAACGTTATAGTAGTTCAAAAATCTAACCACTAAACCTGCTATGTGATTATGAAGTTGACAAATTACATACAGATCTCTTACTGAATGCCTTAGTGATTGTGAGCTGGACTGTGATATCATCACAACTTTGTAGTTCTTTTCAAATGGAATCATAACTAATTGAATTAAGAATGAGAAGTAAGCACTCATCTATAATAGAAAGTCATTATATAGATCAGTGGAAGGAAGTTATTTAATTTATTCAGATACCTTTAACATTTCTCACTTTATCACTGTTTACTTGCTATACAGGTATGTGCCCAAAAATTAGAATATCGAGGAAAAGTCCATTTATTTCAATAATTTGTTTCAAAAAGTGAAACTTGTATGTTATATTAGTACACTACACACAAAGTGAAATATTTCAAGCCTTTATTTGTTTCAATTTTGATGATTATGGATTAAAGACAAAAAAAAAAAAAAAAATCCAGTATTTCACAAAATTAGAATATTTCATGTGACCAATAAAAAAAGGATCTTAAACACATGTTGGCCTTCTGAAAAGTGTGTTAATGTACTGTATTATGTCCTCAGTACTTTGTTGGGCCTCCTTTTGCACTAATTACAGCATCAAGGCGGCGTGGCATGGAGGCGATCAGCCTTTGACCAAGTTCCTTTGATACTGGCCTTCAGCTTGTCTGCTTTTCGGGGTCTCTGTTCCCTCATCTTCCTTTTGACAAAACCCCATAGATTTTCAATGGGGTTTAAGTCAGGTGAGTTTGCCGCCCAATCAAGTAGTTATTCCATGGCTATTAAACCAGGTACAGTGCCTTGCGAAATCATTCATACCCCTTCATTTTTTTCACATTTTGTTATGTTGCTGCCTTATGTTAAACTACTTTAAATTACTTTTCCCCCCACATCAATCTACCCTCCCTACTCCATAATGGCAAAGAAAAAAATAGGTTTTTAACATTTGTGCAAATTTATTAAAAATAAAAAAACTGAAAAGATCCCATTGCATAAGTATTCATACCCTTTTCTGGGACACTCGAAATTTAGCTCAGGAGCATTCATATTGTATCTAGATGTTACTACACTTCGAGTGGAGTTAAACTGTGGCAAATCCATTTGAATGAGTATGATTTAGAAAGGCACACACCTCTTAAAGGTCTAACAGCTGAAAATGCATATCAGAGCAAAAACCCAGTCCTGAGGTCAAGATAACGGCCTGTAGAGCTGTGACAGACTTGCGTTAAGGCAATGATCTAGGGAAGAGTTCAGAAAAAATCTGCTGCATTGAAGGTTCACAGAAGCATGTAGCCTCCATTATCCATAATGGAAGACGATTGGAACAACTAGGACTCTAGAAAATGTCCGCCAGCCGCCATCCAAGCTGACAGAGCTTGAGAGGTGAAAGGGTGAGGCAAAGAATAGCAGATAATTGCCAAATGCAGATGTGCAAAGCTTGTCACATCATACTCAAAAAGACTTGTAAAAGGCTGTAAAGGTGCCTCAACTATGTAATGAGTTATGAATACTTATGCAATGTCCTTATTTCAGTGTTTTATTTTTAATAGATTTGTAAAATTTGCAAATCTGGTTTTTGCTTTGTCATTATTTTGGTGTTTGAACTGTAAATTGATGAGGGGAAAAACTAATTTAAAGCAGTTTAACATGCTGCAACAAAACAAAACGTGGGAAAAATGAAGGGGTATGAATACTTTTGCAAGGCACTGTACTGGTAGTTTTGGCTTTGTGGGCAGGTGCCAAATCCTGCTGGAAAATAAAAGCTCCAAAAAGCTTGTCGGCAGCAGGAAGCATGAAGTGCTCTAAAATGTCCTGGTAGACAGCTTCATTGTCTTTTATCAAGTCCACAGTCAATGGACCCACACCAGCAGATGACATGGCTCCCCAAACCATCACTGACTGTGGAAACTTCACACTGGACTTCAAGCAGCTTGTCTTTTGTGCCTCTCTGGTCTTCCTACAGACTCTGGGACCTTGATTTCCAAATGAAATGCAAAATTTGCTTTCATCTGAAAACAGGACTTGGGACCACTGGGCAACAGACCAGTACCTTTTCTCCTTAGCCCAGCACAGACGCTTCTGACGTTGTTTTTGGTTCAGAAGTGGCTTGACGCATAATCAAGCTTTTTGGAGATGATGATTTTATTTTCCAGCAGGATTTGGCACCTGCCCACAAAGCCAAAACTACCAGTACCTGGTTTAATAGCCATGGAATAACTGTCTTTAATCCATAATCATTCAAATTGAAACAAATAAAGGCTTGAAATATTTCACTTTGTGTGTAGTGAACTAATATAACATACAAGTTTCACTTTTTGAAACTAATTATTGAAATAAATGGACTTTCCCTTGATATTAAATTTTTTGGGCACAAACCTGTAGTTTAGATAATGGTAATAAAAGATTAAAAGAATTCAGAGTTATAAACTGTGTTAAAACAAATTCATCTTAATAATCACAAATAATTTACAGTCAAACTAAATTTATTCAGACACTTTCAATATTTCTCACATAATCAGTTTATTCGCTATAGTTTAGAAAATTGTAATAAAATATGACAAGTGTCAGAACAAATTCATCTTAATAATGTCAGATAACTTTGATAGAAAAGTATGTAACAAAACATGATCAGGTTAAAGTGTCAAATCAAAATTTTGGTCCCAAATTTTTATCAATTTTACAGGTAGTCCATGAGTATGACGAATTTTTGTCAGAGTTTACTTTATTTTGCTATCCTGACTTACATAAATGAACTATAGTGTCCTGCACCCATAGAAAAAAATTTTCAATTATATCTGGTGTCTGAATAATTTTTGGTTTGACTGTATACCTGAGGCATCTGCAAATAAATTCTGCTAGAGCTGACTTTCCTGAGGCACTTTTTACAATTATATATAATCAGCTGTCTCATGGATCTATAAAGTCAGTTCTTTTCAAATTGACACGTCCTTGCAAAATAACTACCATAGTTTATATTAACAATAAACAGTGTTGGGAAGGTTAATGTAATAGATTACAGGTTACAAGTTACCTTATTTAAAATGTAATAAGAAGTGTAACTATTTCAATTAATTTAAATTACTAATATAATGTAACTGATTACATTTGATTACTTTTTGAGTACTTTTCTAAATGTGTAATGAACTGTTATTCATTTTCAGACATTTAAAGCAGGCACTTTCAAAATCTTCATCACTTGAATTAGGATTATAGAAATTGATTTAAAAAGCACAGCCACTACAAAAGCAGATTTTAGCGCATCTTTTTTCTTTGAGATCATTCTGAGGTTAAATACTGACTTAATTAAATCATAATTAAATTAAATTATTAGTTAAATCATAAGATATACAACTGAAGTTTAACATTTACATACACCTTGCAGAATCTGCAAAATGTTAATTATTTTACAAAAATAAGGGATCATACTAAATGCATGCATTTTACTGACCCAAATAAGATATTTCACATGAAAAAATGTTTACATATAGTCCACAAGAGAAAATAATAGTGGAATTTATAATAATGACCCTGTTCAAAAAAGATTGTTCATGAAGGTTGTTCATGAGTCCCTTGTTTGTCCTGAACAGTTAAACTGCCCACTGTTCTTCAGAAAAACCCTGAAGGTCCCACAAATTCTTTGGTTTTTCAGCATTTTTGTGCATTTGAACCATTTCACTGACTGTATGATTATGAGATCCATCTTTTCACAGTGAGGAACACCGATGGACTCATATGCAACTATTACAAAATGTAAATAAGTTAAATTTACCCTGATCTTCAAATTTAAAAATTTTCACCCCCAGACTCTTAATGCATCGTTTTTCCTTGTGAAGCATCAGTGAGCTTTTACACCTTCTGTAATACTGCCCTACAAAGCAAAAAGGCAGTAACGACGCCGAGTGCAGAACTGAGAACAATTACTTTAAAGTTATCCTGTCATCCAGCCTGTTATCCAATGTTAAAACCGTCCCATGAGGATGCCGCGAAATCACACACATTTGAGATAAGATATTTTGTCACATAACAAAGGATGCCTTGAATGTCATGAAAATGATAACTCATTTTTGACCAAAAATGCAGTTACTGCCTTTTTTCTTTGTAGGGCAGAATAGTTGCATATGAGTCTCAGTTGTCCTGAAAAGGTGGATCTCAAAATCATACTGTCATTGCTGGAAAGAGTTTAAATGCTGAAAAACCAAAGAATTAGTGGGACCTGAAGGATTTTTCTGAAGAACAGCGGGCAGTTCAGGTCAAACAAGGCACTCATGAACAACTATGACTTAAAAAAAAAAAAAAAAAAAAAAAAAAAAAAAACAGCTGTGGATCATTCAGGTAACAACACAGTACCAAAAATCAAGTGTATGTAAACTTTTGAACAGGGTCATTTTTATAAATTTAACTATTATTTTCTCTTGTGGAATATATGTAAATGTATTTTACGTGACATATCTTATTCAGGTCAGTACGAAATAAAAAAATAACATGCATTTTGTATGATCCATCTTATTTTGGTAAAATAACAGACTTTTTGCAGATTCTGCAAGGTGTATGTAAACTTTTGACTTCAACTGTAATTTAATAGCTACAATACTGTTTTTGAAATAAAATCTTTGAATAGCTATGATAGGAAACACTTACTCCCTACAATAGTAACACTGAAAATAAACATCTTTCACCACCAGAATGTGTCTTAATCTTTATAAATGCATTTTAAGCAAAGTGTTCTGTCACTTTATTTGATCAAAAACACAACAAGAACAGTAATATTGTGAAATATTGTATTTCAAAATAACAGTTTTGCATTGAAATATATTTCAAAATGTAATTCCTATAATTACAAAGCTGAATTTTCAGCAGCAGCTCTCAAGTTTTAAAGTTAAATGATCCTTCAGAAATCATTCTGATTGGTGCTCAAGAAATATTATCATCATTACTGTTGATAAATGCTTCTTAATATTTTTGTGGAAACCCTGAGACATTTCTTTCAAGATTCTTAAATGAATGAAGAAACAGCATTTATTTGAAGAGCCATACTACAAATTCACAGATTTACCACAACGTAAGTTATCCTCAATGAATCACAAGGAGATATTCTTCATGAGGTAAAGCCATTTGAGGAGTGTTTATTTGGTACTCATATGAAAACGGATGTGACAAGATTAACTGAGAAAAATCAGGTTTGTGAAAAGAAACTAAACTGAAAAGAAAAATAACCCTGAGGCATGTAGTCGACAGCTTTGAATAGAAAGTATATGCCTCTGTTTAAACACTGTTTTGACACTATATTTTTATTATAATCATACATTTGGTTAATTTGACATCTCTGCTATCTTTGCATTGAAACGCTGCGTTCGAGGCACTGAGCTCACTGAGTTTACATAAGGATTGCTGAGGGTATTCGCAACCAGCCGTGCAATTTTTTTTGCAACTATACAGTAGTGCCTCTCACAAGTGTCTAGTTTTATCTTCATACAATATATCTCTGTCAATATCTTTTTCGGTCATATTGGAGCTGCTCTCCATTCTTTCCCCTCAGTGAGTGCGCGAGGTTGGTGGATGAACACGCTGTATCGCACACCCTGGTTAGCAGCAGCGCGAACGAATCCGCTATTCGCAGTCATAGTGATGGCCCGCAGGGTGTCCCCTGTCCCAAAGATCATCAATGATCTACGGTTTACCTTTGAGCTCATAACCAAGCGGTTGGTGCGCTCAGACGGCTGATCTGGAACTACTTTGAGCCTGGCTAGCAGCGCCTCGGCTCTGGATTTTTCTCCAGGGCCTCCTAACGTATCCAAGATCACACGGAAATCCTCAACCGCAGACTGACAAGCAAACAGCTCTTTTCCCTTCATAAACTCCTCCAGCCTGGGCAGGACCTTCTCTTGCCGTTCCTGAGCGGCCTGCTCCGTCAACACCACTTCTTTAAAAGTGAAATGACAGTTGCCGTGGCTGAGGGATGATACATAGGTGATCAAAGTGGTGATGTCAAGGTTCACCCTATTGCACACGTCCACTTTCACCTCAGTTGGGAAGGCAAGGCTGGCCACAATGGTGTCTCGATCAACACGGGTGTGCGTAAGGTCTGTATCATCACTGTCGTCATCACCATCCTCCTCCTCTTCTTCTTCTTCCTCAACCACAGCTTCATTCTCTCCATCTTGGTCCTCTTCCACACAAGCCTCTTTGTCTTCACTGTCTTCGTCCTCTTCCTCCTCTCCGATTATTGTGTTAACAGCAACAATGTCACCTCTCACAGAGATGCCCATCTCTTTGAGCTTGTCTGCCATAGGGCTGGAGACTCCATTGTAAAATGCAAATATAATATGAGGGTTGCTGTATTGCACAGGCTGCTGCCGACTGGCCTCAAGGAAATCTTCTGCTTGTCGTATCACACTTTTATCCCCGTACTGGCCACGGCCTTGCCAGATGTTGTGGAGTGCCTCCGCCTTGCGCCCGATGGCTTTCACCCAAGTATGTCCGCCGTTTGCCACCACGTCGACCACCAAAGTTTGCTTCTGGCCGTCAGGTCCCTCGTAGGTGAACACGTGCAGGACGCTCACTACATTCTCTAAATTCTCGGCTGATTCGACGATGGCCCTTAGATGAGTGAGATTGGTGCTTTGTAGGTGTGACTCCTTGATCACAACCTTGCCGGCTTCAACCTTCTGCAGGAACTTGAGCTCAGCTCGCAACTTACTGCAGAGTTTAGCACGTCCTTCAACCTCACGGCCTTGTCGACTGCAAATCTTGTCCACTCGCTCAAGGAGCTCCTTGGCTACTCTGATTCGATCCTGCAGCGTGTTGTAAGTAGCCATTACTGTTGAACATTATTCCTACAGAATGAGAAAGAAACAGAGCTGTGAGACAAAAAAAATCTGTTTTACATGAAAAACATTAATTGAAGGAATAGTTCATATAAAAAAAGAAAATTTGCTGAAAATGTACTCACCCTCTGGCCATCTAAGATATACAGTCATGTGAAAATGTTAGGACACCCTACTGAATTCTATGATTTTCTGTTTTAGGACCTAATAAAAAAAGTATTTGGCAGGTTTTAAAATTTGAAAAAAAAATAAATAAATAAATAAATAAAATCTCAGATGAACAACATCACATAACATATCACACCGTGTCATTATTTATTTAACAAAAATAAAGCTAAGATGAAAAAGTCATGTATAAGAATGTTAGGACACACTATGTTTCAGCTGCCTGATCCACTTTTAGCAGCAATAACTTGAAGTAATCATTTTCTATATGTTCTAATGTTATTGAGGTTTGGGGCATTTGTTTATGCACATTCTCACCACAGCATTTGAGTCAGGATGAGGTCTGGACTTTGGCTGGTAACTTTGTTATGTGGTAGATTGGCTGGTGTACTTGTGATCGTCCTGTCATATGACCCAATGTTGGCAAAGCTTTATGGACCTCCTCACATTTGGCTGTAGAATACTTTGGTATGCAGAGGAGTTCATGGTCGCCTTATTAACTGTGAGGTGCCCAGGTCCTGGCTAAAAAACAAGCCCAAAATCATTAGCCCTCCACCAGCATGTGTAACTTTTGGTATGAGGTGTTTTTGCTGTTATGTTCTTTAGGTTTTCACCAGATATGGCTTTGTGTATTATGACCAAACATCTCCACCTCAGTCTCGTCTGTTCAAAGCACATTGTTCTACAAGTCTTATGGTTTGTTCAAATGCAACTTTGCAAACTTAAAAATATGCTCTCTTCAATCAAGATGGAGGCGCGTGCACATGCAGCGGCTTCTCTCTCTCCTGAAAAAGCAGTGTTGTTTTTCGTCTTGTAAGTCGCAGTGTTTTTGTACGTCTTCGTCGCGTTTATGTATAATTGTATTTATTTGTATTTTTAAATTTCTACCCTTTGTATTTAATGTTACGTGTATGCACCTAGGGTCTGAGAGTAACACAATTTCAAATCTCTGTATGTCCTGTACATGTGGCAGAACTGACAATAAAGTTGACTTTGATGCTGTCATGTTTTTTTTTTTTTTTAGATAGAAGAGGCCTTCTTCTGCCAAGCCTTCCAAACATGCCATATTTATCCCATATCTTTCTAATTGTACTGTCATGAACTTTATCATTTCTCTGAGCGTTACACAGTCCGATCTTGGGGAGAATTTGTTGGGACATCCACTCATTGGAGGATTAGTGTCTGTTTTGAATGTCTTCCACTTGTGAATAAACTTCCTCACTGTGGAATGATGGACTTCAAATTGTTTGGAAATGGCTGTATTACTCTTCCCAGATTGATGACAGCAACAATTGCTTCTCTAAGACCATCACTGATATCTTACCTCCTTGGCATTGTGTTAACACACGAGAAGGCTCCAGACCAGCCAAACTGCCAAAACCTTTCCTTTATGGAGGTGCTCACACTTGCCGATGATCAGTTAATAAAAGGCATTTGATTAGCAGTAACTGACCGTTACTTAGTTTTAACTTCTATGTTAGCAGTAAGGGTGTCCTAACATTGTCACATATGGCTTTTCCATTTTTCCATGTCTTTATTTTTGTTAAATAAATGATAAAACAGTGCAATGTGCCATGTGTTGTTGTTCATCTGAGGTTTTATTTGCCAAGGACAAGATAATGTTTTATTATGTCCCAGAAAACCATGGGATTCAATAGGATGTCCTAACTTTTTCACATGACTGTAGATGTTAAAAACACTTAAAAAAAAACAGTTAAAACACTTTAATGATGGATTTGTTTCTTAGAAACATTCAGTTGTTTTTTTTTTTACTTCAAACAAGACATTAATTGATGGACTGAAGTCAAGAAGTAGTTTATTGTTATGTTTTTATCAGCTCTTTTGACTCTCACTCTGAAAAATTTTTTCCAACTCTGTTTAAATGAAAAAAAACTAATTCATCTAAATCTTGGCTGGCCTGAGGTTAAGTACATACAGTTTTAATTCTGGGTGAACTATTTCTTTAAATTACCAGAGGCGTTTGTTATCCAGAATTTTCTGTGTCTTGTATGATTCAAACAGTAAACAGAACGGAAATGCACAAGATCTCCCGAGATTTCGCTTTTTAAAATGGCAGCAAAAGCAAGATAGGAATATTTTAAGTAACGATAGTTGAATAGACAAAAATCATAGTATTCATAGAGAAAAGAAGGTCTATAAACATAAGCGGGACATTTTTAGCGGGACACTATTGAATAACACATATATAAACAACGACTTCAACATATTCTTACAAGAATATCAATCGGTGCCCAAATTATCACGTTGTTTTTACACACCGGCTGATAACTACGTGGGCTTTGTCAGCTTGCTTGGTTAAAGCCACGGTTTTCTACTTACCAGTGACATTTCTTCCTGTTTGCTTTAAACAACTGAAGAATAACAGCTGACTGTCTATGCGAAGAAAAAGCGAAGTTATCCGGAAACTATGAAATACTTACAGCATACAGGTTCAAGTTCTGCCTCTTCTGTTTTGGGCTCATGGGCTGACGCTTTACATCCACGAAGTAGAAGAAAGTACCTCTGTCAAAATGGGTTTGCGTCGCCACCTAGCTTGGAGGATATGAACTGCAGCAATTGCTAGTGAGTTACAGCAGTATACAAATTATTGCTCATTTCAACACTTCACAAAGGGACTAACGTAATATGTGACCCTGGACCACAAAACCAGTCTTAAGTAGCACGGGTATATTTGTAGCCAGCCAACAAAACATTGTATGGCTGAACATTTTTGCTGAAAAAACAAACAAACAAACAGCTAAAACCAGCCTAGGCTTGTGGTTTTGGCCACTTTCTCAGCCTGCCCAGGCTTTTCAGGCTGGTCTTAGCTGGTCAGGCTGGGAGACCACCAGCTACAACTAGCCTGGCCAGGCTGGGAGACCAGCTAATACCAGCTACTTCCAGCTTAAACCAGCTATGACCAGCCAACCAGCCTAGGCTGGTTTTAGCAGTTTTTTTTTTCAGCAGGGATGCAAAACATCATTAGGATATTAAGTAAAGATCATATTCCATGAAGATAGTTTGTAAAAATTCCTACTGTAAATTTATAGTTTGACAACTTTAAAAGCGATTTTCTCAATATTTAGATTTTTGCACCCTCAGATTCCAGATTTTCAAATAGTTGTATCTCAGCAAAATATTGTCCTATCCTAACAAATCATTTCATATTCATTTTTTTTTTTTTTAAACTGGTTGTGGTCCAGGGTCACATATAGATATTTTAGGTAGGCCTATTTTATATTTTGAAGATACATCTTGAATTCTATACAAAATTCCACCTTATGAGTCTATTTTACAGTCATTTCTGATTTTCTTTACCTTTTCCATATAGACATTTCACATGGTATAAAAATAACCGCTATGGAAAACCGTTTTAACAATTATTCTTTGAAAATAACTTGCATATGTTCTGTTACTATTATTATTTATTATGATTACGATGATTATTTTACAATCACTTCTGGTATTCTTTACATGGACTATTCCTCCATGCATTGCATTCATTAGACATTTCACATGGTATAAAAATAACCACTATGGCAAACATTTTAACATTTATTCTTCTAAAATAACTACCATCTATTGTGTGACTATTATTAAGATTATGATGATTATAATTATGATTGTTATGATGAAGATGATAATGATTTACTAGTTAGCAGTTCAGTTAGTAGGCTACATTTTTTAGTGTCTTATATCATGACAAGAACAAGTCAAATCAGAATCAGCATTAATTAAATTCAATTAAAATCTTACTACTGAGATTAAATATGACACTAGTGCCTAACATGTCTTAGTTTTAATAAATAATTAAAATGACAGATATGCATCTAAGAAATAATTACTAATTACTAAGTAGTTACTGGTGAAACTAAAATAGCTCTGAGCATTATTAGCCAGACATGAATAGACAATGACGATGAATGGCAAAAATGTGCAATTTGTACTAACATTGGAATATTTAGTTCCAAATAAGTATACCGACTATTGGAATATAAATTGTCCCTACTGGAGTAAGATTTTTTTTTTCTTCCTAAAATATTTCTTATGTAATCACTTATATAACCACGTCTTTATAAAACACGTCAAATTAACATTGTGTACAGAATTTATTGTGTATTTAAATGTAAATAGATTTGCCATGCCCAGCATACTATAGACGAGTGAATACCTATAGAAAAATTTAATAAAAAAGAACCAATTAAAAATACTACTAGTTATATGAAAATAGTTTTTATATAACAATGCTTGTTAAAACAGCTTGCCATAATATTAGACATCGTGGCTTTAAAAGTATTGGCCTTACTGTACAGGAAAGAGGGAGGATATTAGGTCAAAGTGACTCGCTCTCTCAGCAGACGCTGAATTGTACTCATGGTAACAGATTCTGCAAGAGCGTATGCGTGCTCCTGACGCAACAAGTATCTGGTTTCCAGTCTCTCCTTTGGATGACTACGCGCTGTCTGGAGACGAAGAGCTTTTTAACATGAAGAAAATACATAGCCAACATTGTATCTGAAGTAATACAGTTTTAAGTAATACGTTTGTGGAACTGCGTTAAGTTTTAACCGATTACATAATAGTTGCCCAGACTTTTGCCGTTATTTCTACTTTTCCAGTTGCATTACAGGATCGAACTGTATCTGAAAGCAGTCTCTGGCGGATTTTCATCACGTCTTTTCTTGAATCGTATGTGTTTGACGCATATGGATACTTTTCCGGAGCGCAGACGGTAGATTATGCATTCCACAGGATGGGTGCGAACAATGGGAAACAGAGCGGGAGTGAAGGTGAGTGCCAGAATCAAACTCTCACAGCCAGCCACAATGCTGCTTTTCCACTGTTAAATCTCGGTGTACAGCAGCCATAGTTGTGTCAACGTCACTATTCGCCCTTATTCTTTGTAGGCAACACTAACCTTGCAAGCTATCTATATTCTAGAGCATACTTGTCATTTTCTCTTATAGCATGAGGTTTGGATGCATTTTAAGGGGCCCTTTAAACATGTGCAGTTAAAAGACTTTCTGATGTTTCTGGCATTGAGCCATTATAAATATACATATCACATGAATACATACAATAGAAATATACAGTATAATATGTCAGAATCATTATAATTCTCAAATGTTTGTTTAAACTGCAATTTGCTAGATTGAATAAAGAAAAACCTTGGTGATTAAAGAGTTAATTTTCTGTACAGGGATATAGAATTCATACATTAGGATGTCATCACTGCTTAGAGCATGTCTAAAACAAATGTAAATGTTATATTATTCATTGTTTTTAGTGTTTGAGAATTATTTCCCACTCATTTGAAGTATAAATGCCACCTCATTTGAAGTATAAATGAAATGAAAGGACTGAAATCCCTCTTTGTTTACGTTTCATCACAGACAAAATGATTTTGTTAGTGCTTTGGAAAAAAAAACCCATAGTTCTTAAAGCAGCTTTATAAAACTTAAGAGGTTTGGGTTTGGAGCTAATAAGAAACGAGTGCATGCCAGCATCACAATGCACAATGCAAGCTGACTGGTTTTACTAAAGTAGCCATCAACGGAGGGTGTGTGTACTTTAATACGCTGTGAATCATAGCCTAACACATGCTATAATCTAGCATTTCTTCTGAACATATGGGTATATGACACTGATCAGAGATTGTCTATTACAATATAGATGTTGAAGGTTGCTACTGATCATGTCCTAATAGCCATGAGCATTCATGCCAGGGATTTTGCTCTCACAGAGTGAGTTCTTGGCTGCGTGAGAGACTTGTGGTCTTTTAAAGCACACCAGATTTCTCTGGAAGGCCAAGGTTTGGCCCTCCAGACTGGCATTCAGAGAAAAACCCAAGAACTCCCCACATGCAGCTTTCCAATTCACATATTTTACATATCACAATCTTTTGCAGAGTTTGCTGTTATCTTTTGCTGTTAAGGTCCATACAAAGTTTATGTTGTCTCCTAGATCACTTATTACTGATTAGATTAGTTATTTTTACTTTGAACGTCCCTTAATTTAATTAAACATAGTACGATGATGACTATGTTGCAAATGCACTACATTAAAAAAATGCAATTTGTAAGATGACAAATGTACTTTTTCATGTTAAGTAGTGTTTAAAGGGGTCATGACATGAGAAATCAAATTAGCATTGATCTTTTGGTATATTAGAGGTCTTTGTACCATTAAAACATCCTTTCATAGCTTAAAACGTCATTATAAACAAAGCATTTATTTAAGCAAGCTCCAAAAATGCTTGTTTGGATCTGAGATGCAAGATGACATCACCCAGGCACAAACATCGACAAATAGTGATCTTCTCACCATACTGCCCTCCAAAGGCAAAGCGCAGTAACTACACATTTGGTTGAAATTGAGTTAAAGGAACACTCCACTTTTTTTGGAAATAGGCTCATTCTCCAACTCCCCCCGAGTTAATAAGTTGAGTTTTACCGTTTTGAAATCCATTCAGCTGTTCTCCTGTTCTGGCGATATCACTTTTAGCATAGCTTAGCATAGATCATTGAATCCTATTAGACCAATAGCATCGCGTTCAAAAATGACCAACGAGTTTCGATATTTGTCCTATTTAAAACTTGACTCTTCTGTAGTTATATCGTGTACTAAGACCGGTGGAAATGCAAAGCTTCAATTTTCTAGGCTGATAAGATTAGGAACTACACTCCCATTCCGACGTAATAGTCAAGGAAGTTTGCTGCCGTAATATGGCCGAAGCAGGAGCAGTAATACCACACAGCACATGTGCAAATGCTAAACTAGCTGGGAACTCATTTCTGATAATACTCCGCCTGCTTCGGCCATATTACGGCAGAAAACTTCCTTGACTATTACGCCAGAATGGAAGTGTAGTTCCTAATCTTATCAGCCTAGAAACTCGCAGCTTTGCATTTCCACCGGTCTTAGTACACGATATAACTACAGAAGAGTCAAGTTTTAAATACAACAAATATGGAAACTCGCGATGCTATTGGTCTAATAGGATTCAATGATCTATGCTAAGCTATGCTAAAAGTGATATCGCCAGAACAGGAGAACGGCTGAATGGATTTCAAAACGGTAAAACTCAACTTATTAACTCGGGGGGGAGTTGGAAAAAGTGGAGTGTTCCTTTAAGGCTTAAAATTGACTTTGTGACAACTGTTTTGCCTTGTGGCAGTCTCCTGGTTCAATTTTGTCCCGTTTCAGAGAAACGAGAGTGTCAACATGTTTGACTAGCTGGCGTAAAAACTTTAAAGGCATTTTTCTCAGTTTCAGTGTTGGCGTAGTTACTGCACTTTGCCTTTGGAGGGCAGCATAGGCCCCGCCCACTGGCGTTCAGTTGTTTAACGGCTGATTATTTGAATACACTGAATGCGAGTTTTGCGTTGCGTCAAAAGCAAATAGAAATTACAAAAACTGCCGCTATCTTGTCTCTTGTCTGTTATCAGTCCACACGCTTGAGTCTACCGTCAATAGGACAAATGGACTGAAAGAATGTTCGCTTTGACGTGTTTGGTTTAAACAGCTCGTTCACATCTTTGTACAGATATCAAAAGAATCCCTGAGTTAGGAACAAGTGGATATTTTTTATGGCATTCCGAATCGTGTCAGAGGATTGTTTGAGTATTTTGTTTTGTAAACGAGCCACAGTGTCATGAAAAGTTCACAAAGAAACATTTGTTGAAAGATGAAGTGTTACTACAGTAGATCTGACTGCAGCTGCATCACAAACTGTAAGTAAATGGTTTCATAATGTTTTGTCTGAAAATGACCATTTTTTTCAACATGTTGTCAAATCACTCATATGCAATAGCGTTGATACTGTTTTCTATGCAATGATGTTAGCCAATCATAACAGCGGCTGATTACTGAGAAGCTTTAAAGGACCCGGCCCTTAAAAACAGGTCGTTTCAGACAGAGGGTCAGAATGAGAGTTGAAAATAATAATTTTTCCACATATTTATTTTGTTTTTTGTGCAAAAAAACTTTTAACATTATGAGTAAACCTCAAGGAACACATTCAAATAATAAAAAAAATCCATGTCATGACTCTTTTAAGTGGCTTTAATGCAATAAATACTTACTATTGTTTCTTCTAGTTTACTTCTGAGATGTTTTTAAACAGTACCAGTCTTTCTTTTCAGCATTTGTTTTACAAACAATACAGTATGAGTATTTAATGCATCGTGGATGCATCATGGATGCATTAAAGCAAATGTTTGTTCATGTTTAATTTGACGACTGTGTGAACCTCTAACATAGGGAGTTACAGTCAAAGACCATATTTTCTCCCTCCAAATAAAATCAGGATGTCCTGGATCTATTCCAGTGGAACCTTTTTTTGTAACCTAAATAAGTTATCCAAAGTAAACCCGGTCAAATGTATAGTGAATTATAACAAAATAAACATACACTACTAGTCAAAAGTTTGTGAACAGTAAGATTTTTTATGATTTTTTTTTGTTGTTTGTTTTTTTAAAGAAGTCTCTTCTGCTCCCCAAGCCAAAATACAGCAATAACAGTAATATTTTGAAATATTTTTACTTTTTGTTTTCTATTTGAATATATTTATTAAAATGTAATTTATTCCTGTGATTTTAAAGGTGAATTTTTAGCATCATTACTTTATTCGCATGATCCTTCAGAAATCATTCTAATATTCTGATTTGCTGCTCAAAAAACATTTATTGTTATGTTGAAAACAGCTGAGTAGAATTTTTTCAGGTTTCTTTGATGAATAGAATATTTAGAAGAACAGCATTTATCTGAAATAGAAATATTTTGTAACATTATAAATGTCTTTATTAACACTTTTGATCAATTTAAAACATCCTTGCTAAATAAAAGTTACAAAAATAAAATAAAATGATACTGACTTCAAGCTTTTGAATGGTATAGTGTATAATGTTACAAAAGCCTTTTATTTTAGATAAATGCTGATCTTTGGATATTTCAAAAAATCCTGAAAAAATGCAAAAAAAATATTAATAATATTAATAAAAAATGTTGCTTGAACAGCAAATCAGCATATTAAAATAATTTCTGAAGGATCATATGACACTGATGCTGAAAATGTAGCTTTGATCACAGGAATAAATTACATTTTAAAGTATAATCAAATAGAAAGCAGGTTTTTTAAATAGTAAAATATTTCACAATATTACTGCTTTTGCTGTATTTTGTATCAAATAAATGCCTAATTGCTGAGCAGAAGAGACGTTTAAACTTTTAAAAACTTTTAAACCTATTATTGCCTCTTTGTTTTATGCAATTAATGTCTTAAGGATGCTAAAGAAGCCTTTATTTTTTTAAGTGTTCAGTCACATGGATATATGAGCTTAGTGCTTATTTGGTTGGTTTAAGGCTTTTATGTAATTGTGACACTGCAATCTTTGGAACTGGTTTAGGGTGTCTTACATTTGTAACACACTGTTTGTATTAAGAATGCCTTGCTCCTCATTAAGTAGGCCTATATTCAGTGTTTGCTCTGTAATGATAAAAAGTGAGGATCTATGGCAATAGCTTTGTTTGTTCAGTCAATTAATCTCATCAGCAATGAAGCACATTCTTAAGAGACAATGAACAATAAACAATGAATGTGATGTAACCAGACGTTGCATTCAAAGTTGGTGTCTAAGCAGATTCCACTTTGGTTCACTGATTTCACTCATCATTAAAAAACTGGCCTGAAATGTCTTTAGTGATATCACTAGGAGACTATTTAGTGAAAAACAGGTTTGTTTACAGAGCAAAACACATTTTTTTCTCAGCATGTGGAAGCTCCATCAGTCAGGCCATTTATGGTAAAATAAAAGCTTATGTGAACTCGGCTTGTGTTTTCTCTCTCATTGAGCCTGTAAACATGCCTCATATGTGACCTGATGCTCTCAAGTGCCATTGAAACAAACAGGAGTGTTTAGGAAACTTTCACACCAGGGCATGTTATTTTAGGTTACCAAAAGACAGAAATACATTTGTTCTGCTGGTTATTGAGCGTGTCGATTCAAAATAAATCAGAAACAAAGAGGAATCAGCACCACTAATCAAATTGCAAATACGAAGAAACATGAGGCTTAGGTTTACGGTTGTGTCTTTCCTAATTTGGAATCAACTTTTCAGATATTATAAAATCTGCTTCTCATCTAGCATTCCAAAGAACTTTATCATCACCAAAATAAATTGTTTTGGCTGCTAGTGTTCTAGTAACTTTGATCATCTTTATGTAATATTGAATTTTTTTATGTGATGAACTCATTTGAATGGCGCCTCATCTTGCACGGTTATTTCAAATTGAGCTGGGCCTGTTGTTTGGGCACAGTTTTCCTTTAATGTGATTTGTAAAAAGTTTCAGCTTTCGTTTTTTTGTCCATGCCATTGGGGAGTATCTGTGGGAGGCATCTGGTTTGTTATTCTAAGTTTGTGATGGACAGAAAAAGAATGCCTGGCATTTATTGCAAGATTTGGTGAACCCTGTTGCATAATTTTTTTATTATATTTATTTTACTTGTGCACGCTTGACAGATGAAATAAAGTGTTGATACTGTTTTTTGTTTATTATGAGCATTATACAGTCTGTTTCAAAAGTATTCATACCTTCATTTTTTTCATGTTTTGTTAAGTTGCTGCGTTATGTTAAGCTGTTTTTTTATTACTTTTCTTCTACATCAATCTACACTCCATGCACCATAATGAAAAAGCAAAAAAAGGATTGTCACAACTTCATAAATTTATTAAAAATTAAAAATGGAAATAAGTACATTGCACCTTTACCTTTACAGCCTCAAGCCTTTTTGGATGTGGGAAAAAAAGTAATTTAAAGCAGTTTAACATAAAGCGGCAGCAACATAACAAAATGTGCAAAAATGAGGGGGTATGAATACTTTCGCAAGGCACTGTAAATGTACATATGTGTAAGTTTGCTAAACATAAGCAGTTCTGATGTTTGCATACAGCATCGTTGTCGATATGTTGATTCTGTAGTAGTGTTGCTTTGGGTGTCCTGATGTGTCCTGGGGTGTTTTTTGTGATTTTAGGGAAAGGCAGTTCCAGTATTTCCTCCGACCTGAGTTCAAGTACAGATCAGACATCAACCAAAGCTCCAAAGAATGCAGCTACCAGTGAAGGTAGGCATATGGTCTTCATTAACCATCACTAGCTAGCCTTTCGGTTTTTTTTCTTCTTGTTTTGCTACTTTTGACTTGCTGATTATTTTGGTGGAACTTTTTTTGTGAGGCTTTAAAAACTTAAAAATAAACTGGCCATCACAAACACTGTGGAGAACGTGTCTTTTATTTTCATCCCTTTTCTCTTTTTCCTAATCTAGTCTTCAAATCTGATCCAAATCCATAGTGGTGTTTAGAGTTTGCCTTGGGGGGGGGAAGAAGCTGACTGGGTGTGTTTGGGAGAATTGTGTGAATGTGGATGAAAATAAAATGACAAATGCTGGGGAACTTATGAGGCTGGCTTTTGAGGCCTTTTTCTTGTGAGGCTTTCTTTGTTTATTTATTCTGGGTGGGATTTATTAGAACACAGTCATTGGTATGATTTCGCTCTAATAAATCATACCCAGAATAAACAAACACTTAAAGACCCCATAAAGTCCAAATTTTTGTTTTGCGGCTTTCAGTCTGTTAGCTTTGAGGTCATATGTACATTGCTGCTAAAAAGTTTATGGTCATTAACTTAAAAAAAATAAAAAATTTAAATATGCTGTTCTACTGAACTTTCTCTTCATCAAAGAATCTTGAAAAAAAAAAAAGTGCTATACACTGATAATAAAAAATGTTCAGCTCCAAATCAGCATATTAGAATAATTTCTGAAGGATCATATGTGACCCTGGACCACAAAACCAGTCTTAAGTCGCTGGGGTATATTTGTAGCAATAGCCAAAAATACATTGCATGGGTCAAAAATGTTGATTTTTCTTTTATGCCAAAATCATTAGGAAATTAAGTAAAGATCATGTTTCATGAATATTTTTTGTAAAATTCCTACTAAAAATATATAAAAATGTAATTTTTGATTTGTAAAATGCATTGTTAAGAACCTAATTTGGACAATTTTAAAGGTGATTTTCTCAGTATTTAGATTTTTTTGCACCCTCAGATTCCTGATTTTCAAATAGATGTATCTCGGCCAAATATTGTCCTATCCTAACAAACCATGCATCAATAGACGGCTTATTTATTGAGCTTTCATATGATGTATATATCTCATTTTTGTAAAATTTAACCTTATGACTGGTTTTGTGGTCCTGGGTCACATATGACACTGAACTATGTAATGGCTGTTGAAAATTCAGCTCTTCCATCACAGGAATATAAATTACATTTAAAAAAAATATTAAACTAGAAAACAGATCATCTGAATTGTTATAGATTTTCACATTATCACATTTATTTATTTTTGCAGCATTAATTAGCAAAAGAGATTTCTTTCAAAAGTCATTAAAAAATCTTACAACTCTAAACCCCCAAGCTACTTTGAGCTACTGTGATTTTAAAGGCATCATAAACTGAGAAATCAAAATTCCCTTAATCTTTTGACATATAAGAGGTTGTACTATAAAAAACATCCTGTAAGTTTCAGTACTCAAAACTTTCTCAGTAATCTAAAAACAGCTTATGTTAAAGCCAATCTATCAAAACGACAGGTTGTGGAATGACACTGAGTGATTCGTACATGTAGTGTAAATAAATAATAGGTCTACGCAGAAACCAAATGATAAAGATGGCCCAGAAGACAACAAAATGCTGTGCTGTGCCATGTTGTGGAAAAACATTCTTTGTTTTTGTCTTTGCATTGCCTTCCTTCTGATCCCAACATTAAGAAAGAGTGGATAAACTTTATTTGAAATGTTTTAAAGTTCCAGACAGTGTCAGCAAGAACTTGGTCCTTTGTTCACTTCATTTAACCATGGATCAGTTTACAAACAAGGCACAATTCTACACAATTGGAATTTTTAAAAAGTGGGATATAACAATATTATCAATATTGTGATATCGCGATAGCAAAACTGTCTCGATATTATCGTGGTCACATGATGATATAAAACAATAGGTCTTCCGGGCAAAAAGTGTAGTTTAAAGAATATATTTAAACTTCTTATTCTAACATAAAAGGTCTTCAAAGTTGTGTTTTGGGCCATTATGCTTTGACACAGTATCTGTCAAACGACTAAAACCGAAAGCGTAATATGGCTTAATCCATTCATCAAGTCTGTTTTTGTCGTGCATTTCAAAGTGAAGCGCGCACTTCGTTCAGGCAATCTGCTCGTGATCTGGTGTTTTCTGCACCTCAAAACGGCTCCATTCACAGTGATTGATGGCAGTGAACTTGTTTGTTGCATGTTTTGTGAGTTTTAGTGTGCATTTGGGAATGCAGTGGCCACCTGTTAAGTTTTATTTTTGCGGCAGACGATTACATTATTTTTGTAAGCCTGTTTTCACAGAAGCTGGAGTTTTCTTTCAAAATAAAGCTCTACTGTGTCGTTCCCGTCAAAATAAAAGCTTAAAAGTGCAAGGTCATGGTCAAAGTCAAACTTTATTAAAATCAGAAACAGACAGACTCATACAATACATACAAACATAAATATCACATGCCCTAACAAATTTCCTCAAGAACCATTTAAAAGCCTAATTGCACAAGGGTCAAATGAATATTTATTTGTGCAGTGTGAATTGTTGACAGTTAGCAGTTTGCGGTTTGAATGGGTAATGTTACTGCAGTTCAAATTAAAAACATCTCCTTCAAGTGTAGAAATTAGGAAAGAAGTATTGTAATTTCCCTACTTTAGTGTTAAGCTCAAATAATATACCTATGAAATATTTATTTTTATTTAATTTGCAGTGCAATTGTTTTACAGTATATGGCCATTAATGGCATTGTTGTTATTATTATTATTGTATTCTAATTTTTTTGGCTTCCTAAAACACCAGTGTGAATGTAATTTAAACTGAGACAGTATATCACAAAAAGAGGGCTGAGTACTCTTTAAAGCTAAAGACTTTTTTCTGTCTTGTTTTCTTAGTTAAGAACATGAGTTGGAGCTCTTAATTTTGAACTCTCAAAGAGTATTAGACAAAATAATTTAATAATAATAATTAATAATAATGTTCAATAGAATAATTTAAAAAATGTTCAATTTCTCATTTGTCTATTTTTAAATATTGTAATAAATATTGTATCGTGGACTTCATATCACCATATTATCGCATTGTGACATTTTGATATCATTACATCTCTAGTACTGACTATTTATGCGTCCATCTATGAAGAATGTAGGCTGTCAAACATACACAACTGTTAGCCAATCATATCAGTGGACATGCGTTTACTTCAGAGTCTGCAATCTGCCACATTTAACCTCTGGTTTCAAAGACAAGGCTTAAGCCTAGTCCTAGACTAAGATGTAAGTCTGAGCTGTTTCAACTGAAAGAAACTTGCACTGATTGATCTTAAACATAGTGTCTTTGTTTTGTCTCAAGATGCACACCAGTCATGTTTTTTTTCTAAGGCACGTTTATAAAAAATTGCTTAAATGTCCTAATTGAACTATGACCTAATCCCGGTTTAGTCTAAATCCTGTCTGTGAAACCAGGCCTAAAAAATCTTCTAAATTATGATTTTTTTCTCTATTACATTATAAGTGGACCTCAGAGAACAGTATGATAAAAAACGCATAGTCTCAGCCTCAGACGTCACGCTAGGGCTGGGCGATATGGCAAAAATGTAATCTCGATAACTTTTTCCCCATATTGAACGATAACGATATATATTTCGATATAAGCTGTTGATGTTGCCAGCTTTAAAATAGTATCCCAACAATGACTAAAGCCACAAAAATTAAAGGGTTCATTGAATTACATTTTAAAGTATAGTTTATTAACAAAAACAGATTACAGATTTGGCCTTAAAACTTAAAACACCTTACTAAAATAAATTAAAAAAATAAAAGTTGTGACAGAGTATGGTAAATGAGAGTAAATGTACAAAATGTAAACATAAAATGATTGTAAAAACATAATTTGTAACAATTATTTATTTATTTATTTATTATTATTAACACAATTGTTTATTTTCTCTATTATAGGTTGAGCTATTTAAATTAGAGGCAACCACTGCATTTTGAAACAATCTACAGTATAAATAACAATTACGACACAGTTCTTTCTTAATCGTATTAAGTGCAGATAATTCAGCCATAATCAAAGTAGGCTACTCTCTAAATATTCAAAGTGCAAATAGAGACCGAATATTTCAAGCATGATACAGAGCTATAGATATACACAACCTATCATAGTCTACATACTAATAACAGCCTAGATATGTCATGTAGCCTAATTTGCACGCATTGGGGAGTCACTCTCTAAACAAGGGGGATTAAAATTGCTTTTGAATGCGCGTGCCTTTTTTGCTTTCGGTTTCAGTTTTAACAATCGCGCCAAACTCTCAGTTGAGCTGAGAGTCACTTTTTAGATAGCCAAACCACTTAATGGAATTCGTGCTACCTTTTTGTCGACAATTTCAACATCTTTGGATAATAACTCGAGGTTAGTTTCACTTTCGTCGCTGCTTCCACTCTTTTTTTTTTTTGTCGTCCTGGTGTTAAGTTTGCTTCGCAAAGTGCTGTAGGAAATGAACTTTGTACTTTGACATGCACACGCACGCTGCACGCTGATTGGCTGTTGTCGCATATTTCTGCTGTGTGATTGGCACTTAGATTAATCCATATCGAGCAAAAAATGTCTAGAGCTTATTATCGTTATTAACATAAATTTTATCGCGATTCGATATAATATCGTTTATCGGCCCAGCCCTACGTCACGCCCACAGAACGTTGGCTAAACGTCTGATGCATATGGCACACTTAACAGGAAACACTTCAGGAATGTCGAAGTCGTCATCTGATTCATTGAATTTGATCGTATTTCCGGGAGACGCAAGTGTCGCGCTTAATGTCGCGCTTCGTGTCGCAGACTGATTTACTCTGCTTTTTGCTAAAATGTGCTCCTGCAGACGCCACTGTTGTTATACACACTTGTGACGTTCGCAAACAAATTACTGACTTAATGCTTGTTCTCCCTCTTCTTATTTAACTTCCAATGCTGGTTATTTCAATGACTGACTTGTTGCATGCCAGTTTGTTGTTGTAGGGGCATTTCCACGCCCCAAAACGTGACGCTGAACGAAACGAACTGTGATTTGTTGTTTGACATGTCGGTCAAACAACCAGGAATTCCAGATCTTCAGCCACCAATCTGAAGGTCTGGCGACGCGAGACTAAAAAAGGCACCACTCCTTTAAAATTTGCAGTCCCTCACATATAGGAAGATGGACCAGAATTGAGATGAATCATCCTTCACTACAGTTTATCGTCCAATCAGGTGGTTTCTTGAATAAGAATACCTCCTGCGAACAACTTGCAAGCAGCAAATCAACTTCATAAACAATAGCCAGAAATAGACATTTCCTGCTATAAACTTCCTGCTGTAATAGGGAAAGCAATATATCAGCATTGGAAAAAATAAAACGTGCTCAACAAGCAATGTCATTGGGTTTGTAAATCTATAATGAAGGTTAATAAAATAACGTGAGAAAGGACAGCCAGCAATCTGCATTTCTCAGTGTCTGTGGTTGTAAAATGTGCTGTACATGGAATTAGGTGGGAAGACGAAGTAAACATGAAGGGGGTGGATATAGCGTGTGCAGTGTGGAAGGTTGTTCTCCAGTGAGGGCATCCTCAGAGCCAATGTGTGGTGTGTGTGTGCGGTTGCGGCCTGCAGTATATCCAGCCCTCAGTGAGAGCAGATCTCCTCTCTCCTCAGCCTGTCCACAGTAATGTCAGAGTGGTTCTTCCAATGACTGCCTCTGCGGCTTTGATTTACACCAGCTCCGCCTTAAACACTGCACATGGGAAGACGCTGTAGCCACCGCTCTGTATAGACCAAGCCATTGTCTCTCTCTTGCTTACAGTTTGGTCTTGTGACCAGCAGAGGTGATAATTACTCACCCTCATGTCATTCCGAACTTGAAGACCTTCATTTTTCTAAGGAAGACAAATTAAGATTTTTTGATGAAATCCAAGAGCTTTCTGACCCTGCATAGACAGCAATGCAACTGGCAAGTTCAAGGCCCAATAAGGTAGGAAGGACATCGTTAAAATAGTCCATGTGACATCAGTGGTTCAAAAATATCTTCTTTTGTGTCCTGCATGTGATACAGGTTTGGAATGACATGAGGGTGAGAAAATGATGACTGATATTTTTATTTTTGGGTAGACTTTTATGTTTGTAAGCTTAGCTATTGTTACTTACCCCATTGGCTGAGTCAGAACTTGACATACTGAACTGCTCAAACAAACAGAGCAGCTTGAACTTGGAAAGGAGAAATATTTTAACATCAGAAAAATTACACACTCTACCTTTAAATGGAATATTACGCGTGACATATTTACAGCTCATAGGAATATTTTGGGTAAAATGACAGAACCAAATTAGCAAACTCTAAGTTTGAAACTAAACCCACATGAATTGTGTGTGGTCATTTTAGTCTCCACATGTTTGCATTTTACAAGGGTAGTTTATGAAATGTATTGTGGACAAACTTGGGAGTCCTTTTTTTAGATTAGCACTGAGTGCTAGCGAGGCATTTTTGTGTCTTGAGTTGTTTCGTTTTAATGTGTATGTGTGGCTCCTCATTGTTCGCCGCTCCTGGGATGGAAAAGCGCAGCCACTCATTTGCTCCATAGTGAGTCATCCAGGCTTACGGTGTATCAAACCGAACACTGAACTTGCCACTGTTTTGGGGCTGTTTGACTGAGGAGAAGTGGGCAGAGCAGCTTCAGAGCTGTCAGATAGTATTGTTCTGAGAGAGGGCCCTTTCCTACCAGCACTTCCTCACTGATAACCCCACAGGAGCTTGAGCCCTGTTGCTTGTGCTGTGGTGTGTTTTTACTGTGGAGTAAAAGCATAAATCAGCTCGAAATTGTCAGTGCTTTGTAGTTTCGTTTAAGAAAAACCCTGCAGTCTTCTGAAGCTATTTATGTGGGATATTTGGCATCAGCACTCCTCACAGTGGTCTTGAGCTGTTGTTGATGCCCCCTGCTTTGATCCCCTGAACATTCCAAGTGTGATTAAATGTGTTACTGCGAGTGGTTCAATTTTACACTTTGAAAGATCAGTTACCTTAACTGGAATGTGGAACTTGACCTAAACCGATCTGACCCTGAGGAACTTTTGAACTCCATCATGGGTTGCATAATGCTATTAGGCTTTATTATTCGTTTGCATAATAATATTCAGTGACACCAACAACAATTACAAGAATATGCCTATTACGGAGTGTCTATTTACACTAATTGCAAATAGCTTGCCTTGTTGGCAGAGGCTATTTACACTAACTAGATTTCGAATCCGCCTTTTGACGAACTCGTTCTTTTCCCTTTTCAAATCACATATCACATCTGAAAGGCATTTATTTTCAATAACAATGAAGGAAGTAATCTAAAGTGGGAAATGATGTGCTTCACAGGTGTTTATCGGCTAGGCTTAGGTGTAAGTGTAGGGAGGGCTTTATTGTCCCAAAGCGCATCCATTTAATAATTTTAATAAATATTGTAATTTACACCCAATATGTTATTATTCCGTACTGTCTGCCACCATTTGCACTAAGTGGTATAAATAGCATGCAACTACTATTACTACAAAGAAAATACTCCTATTGTGTACATAGAATATCGCTATTTGCACTTACACTCCTACACTCTTAAAAATAAAGATGCTTCAGGAAGCCATAGAAGAACCTTTTTTGTCTAAATGGTTCCATAAAGAACCTTTAAAGTCCGAAGAACCTTTCTGTTTTACAAAAGGTTCTTTGTGGCGAAAGAAGGTTCATCAGATTATAAAAAGGTAAGAAAGAAATGGTTCTTTGTAGAACCAAATGAAGCACCTTTATTTTTAAGAGTGTATTATGCTTCTTTACTTTTTGAATTTTAGCCAGTGTGTGTTGTGTAAGTTTGGGCATAAAAACATCTACCCAGCGCAGGGTTGTATTTAACCCAGTATTTTTACTGAACAGCTGGTGTTTACAAGTTTACCTCTGATACTGTACCATGATTCTGACACAATACTTTATTTGTAAGTAATAAATCAAGCTGTACATGCAAAGTTGCCAAAAATGCACCAAAATGTAGTTATTTGTGGAATGATAAAATCTTTAGTTGAAGGTGTGCTCTCTTTTTTTTAAGTTTATAGCCAGGCCAGGCGAGAGCATGGACAAAAGCTGGATTGATTTTATCAGATGTAATTAGCCTAGCAGGCTTTGCTAGTCCTGCTGGAAGTAATCATTAGCCCCTTGCTAGCTACATCTTTAAGAAACATATGTTCTCTGTTTTAATCCCTGAGCTGTAAACTACAACTCTTAAAGATGACCCAAGGAGCTTTTCACAAGGCTGCACAGTTCTTAGTACGTTTGTATGATACTCATGATTTTGGCTAGGACCATGCTGATTTATCAGAAGAAGTTTGTTTTAAATTATATGTCAAGGTTATTCCAAAGCAGGGCATGCTCAGCTGTTTTTAATTAAAAGAGCTGATGGGAACATAGTTCTCATCTGAATTTTTCACCGTAGAGTTCCCTTATTCTTTTTACAGTTTGTTAACTTATTAGCAATGACAGATGTTATACATCACATCAAATATCTTTCATTCTTCAGATCAAACCTTGAAATTGGTGTTTGAAACAGTCATCCAGGTCTATGATTTCCATCCCTTCGATACTTTTCTCCCTAGGTATTACACTTAGCCTCTTACTAAGCTCGAAATAGTTTTGAATTCCTGTATGAAAGACTGTGAAAGTAAAAACGTACGTCAGGCCAGTGGAATTCACTCTCCTTGACTATAGTTTTGAAGGGAGTGCAGACTGACTCCCCAAAAGAGGACTACTCTTTATTAGATTAGAAAATTGTTCTATATAGTGTTGGAAAAAGGACAATGGTAGACATTTTATTAGCTTCATATTCATATATCACTCAGTCTTTGTAAACAAATAAAGGTACACATTGTGCTGTGGTTGAATAATGCCCTATCGAGTGCGTATCAGGTCCATCACATGAGGCTTTAAGGCAAAGACTCTTACATTTGGAAAGTTCAGGGATCTTTGTAGCATCAAGGGCCACAAACCAATTTATTGTTGTTATTTCACTTGTATGATTGTTATTTTACTTTACTGACACGGAAGAGAAGAAATTGTTGAATAACGCTGTTATTTTTTGTTTTTTTTTATGCACAAAAAGTATTCTTGTAGCTTCATAAAATAGAGGTTGAACAATTGATGTCACATGGACTATTTTTGAGATGTCCTTACTACCTTTCTGGGCCTTGAACGTGTCAGTTGCGCTCTTAAAAATAAAGGTTCTTTACTGGCATCAATGGTTCTATAAAGAACCTTGAACATCCATGGAACCTTTCAAATTCAGAAATGGTTCTTTATGGTTGAAAAAGGTGCTTTAGATTTTTAAAATGTTCTTCAAAATGGTTCTAGAAACTGTTCACTAGGCACATTTCTATTACAGATTTGCGCAAAACTTTGGCGATATTTTATAAATGTCGTTTAAAAAGTATTGCGAAATGACGGCATTTCCATTAACCGTTGTTATGCGACTAAAGCGTAATTTTTTTCCTCTCGCAATAAGTCATGGCAACGGATTTTTGTGGGATTTTGGCTATTTTTAATCGAATGTGACCTGTAAATGCGAAAAAGCCGGTTCCATTGCTGTTTTGCGAAATATTCCTTTTTCGAATTGCCTGAAAAAATACCTCATGTGACCGTAAAAACTTTTTTGCAATATATGGGAGTTTTTGCGCAATTGATGCGTTTCCATTAGATGAATTTTCAATTTGCGCAATTTAAGGGGTAATGTAAATGCAGCTACTGAAAGGTTCTTTGGGGAACCAAAAATGTTTTTTCTGTGCCATCACTGGAAAAACACCCTTTTTGGAACCTTTATTTTTAATGGAATTTAGTTTATGGAAGGAGTTAGATTCTAGTTTGGATTTAAAAATTTAAAAAAAGGTCATTTTTTTTGTTAGATTTATATATATATATTCCTTTAGAAATATTAAAGTGAACTAATATCTAATGAGTCTGTTTGCAAATCCAATGTTAATACAGAATAAATTAACATTTCTAGAACATTATTAAAGAAAAATGCTTTACAGTTTTTTTTTAAATAAGCTGCAAGTTTCAGAACAATTTGAATGAGGCATAAAACAGATAAAACGTGACGTGTTTTCTTTCTGCATTTTAAGAGTGTATGCAGGGTCAGAAAGCTCTCGGATTTCAAAAATATCTTAATTTGTGTTCCAAAGATAAATAAAGGTTTTACGGGTTTGGAACGTCATGAGGGTGAATAATTAATAACAGAATTTTCACTTCAACTGCTACTTTAATAACAGGTGTAAACAGGGCCTAAGTGGGTGTATATAGACTACCTGTTATTTGAAAGGGAAGGTCACTGTAACAGAAGACATGGTGTTCAGCTCTCGCGTGTGGTACAACTATTAAGGCTCTTTTGCATCCTAAAGTGCCTTTCTAAAGTGATCTGATATAGAGAGGTTTATGTTGCTGGACAAAGTGTGGTTCCTCTAAGTCTTCTTTTCATGCAGAAATCTGATCTCAGCGTCTGAAGCGTGCTGGAGAGAGAGGAGTCAGGGTTGAGTTGAAGTTCACGGTGAGAGATACGTTTCCATGTTGAAGAGGTGTCTCGGGGTCACACACACACCCTCATACTCGCATATATATATATCTATCCATCTCTTTAATGTGGTTGCTTATGTTGCTGCTGGCTATACTCACTGTACACACTGACTGATATCTTTTGATTTCATGAAAGACTGTTGATGCACACAATGCTATTATAAATATGCGGAGTTTGTTTTTCCATGTTTACATTAGATGTTTCTGTAAGACTTGCCTGATTTAGCTGGATCAACTGTGCATTTAAATTCGAAAAAGGTGGATTTGTGGTTTAGTTTCCATACCTGGAGTTTATGGAAGGAGTTAGATTCTAGTTAGGATTTTAAAACCTGAAAAAAGACATTAAAAGGTCATTCTTTAGAAATATTGAAGTGCAAATCCAATGTTATTATAGAATAAATTAGCATTCCTAGAACATTATTAAAGAAAAAGCTGCAAGTTGCAGAGCAATTTGAATGAGGCATAAAACAGATATAACATGACATGTTTTCTTTCTGCATTCCTTGCAGGGCAGTTTTATTGCTCTGTAGATGGGCTTTATGTCAAAAACTGCACCCTGCTGAGAATGAATTTTGTAAAGAGCTGCTTTGTAGAACCCAAGAGTGACTTTGCTGGTACTCTTAACAATACACAGACAGATATGGTTTTTATATATAGGTCCCACAAATTAATTTTTAAGCAATTTTGTGTATTTGAACCCTTTCCAGCAATGACTGTATGATTTTGAGATCAATATTTTCACACTGAGGACAACTGAGAGACTCATATGCAACTATTACATAAGGTTCAAACACTCACTGATGCTTCAAAAGGAAAAACTATGCATTAAAGCAGGAATTTGAAATTGAAGATCAGGGTAAATTTGACTTATTTTGTCTTCTGGGGAACATCTTAGTATCTTCTATAGCTTCTGAAGAGCAGTACTAAATGGAAAAAATATGATATTTAGGCAAAATAAGAAAAATGTTCAATCTGTTCAAAAGTTTTCACCCCCAGCTCTTAATGCATCGTGTTTTCTTCTGGAGAATTAGTGAGCGTTCAAACCTTTTGTAATAGTTGTATATGAGTCACTCAGTTGTCCTCGGTGTGAAAAGATGGATCTCAAAATCATACATTCATTGTTGAAAAGGGTTCAAATACACTAAAATGCTGAAAAACCAAAGAATCAGTGGGACCTGAAGGAGGTTTCTAAAGAACAGCGGGAAGTTTTAACTGTTCAGGATAAACAAGGGACTCATGAACAACTATCACGAAACAAACAAACAGCTGTCTTGATTTAAGCAATGGAGGACCCTGTACGCAGACCTGACCAAGCGTCAATATGTGACGAGTTGGGAGTGAGAATGTGTTGCCCTGTCTAGTATGAACAGTGTTGGGGAGGTTACTTTGGAAATGTAATAGATTACAGATTACAAATTACCCTATTTAAAATGTAATAAGTAGTGTACCTTTTCAATTACTTTAGAAAAGTAAAGTAACTGATTACAACTGATAACTTTTTGATTACTTTTAAGTTTCTAATGGATATTTTCAACTAAATCATTTTCAAAATCTTTCATCACTTGAATTAAGATTATATTAATTTATTTTAAAGTACAGCCATCACAAAACCAGACCTTATAACAAAAAAATAGTTTACTGTTGTTACAAAATCAAAATTTTGCATAGCTATGACAGGACACACTGGCAAGTAACAATGCCTTGAAAAACTTAAATCTTAAAAAAGATTTCTTTAAATATCTAAATTATCTATTTAAAATAATAGATAATTATTTTTAGTTATATTTAAGAGAAAACACAATTCTAGATTATAATAATTTAGTAAAAACACGTTTTTTTCTTCTTACTGATATAATAAAAAATGGTAAAAATCTGCATAGTATTTTTTTTTTTTACCACTATGTGTGAAGGGAAATCATATACCATACAGGGCTAATAATTATTTATCACTAACAGAAGAAAGAATAGATTCTAGAATAGATACTGCCAAATCCTAACAGACTCCATCATTGTAGCTGTGTCATAAAATCCATGGTATTGTTTTTTTTTTTTTTTAATAAATTTACATTTCATCTAAAACACTGCTTAGATTCAGTGACCAACTGGGGTGCTTCGCTAGATGATAGCTCGATTTTGCAAGACAAAATGGGACAAACTAATTGAGAGATTTGTCCACTGGGTGGCACGTTAGGTCAACATCGATCATTATAGAGAAAAGTTTCAAGCCCTTGAGAAAAATAGATCTATATTATTCGAAAATAAACTAAACTGCAGCGGATTTTCATCCTTCAAATCATTAGTCACGTTTCAGCTGAAAATCACGCAGTAGTCTAAACACTGATTTTACAAATGACACTCAAAATTAAAATCGCAAGTTAGATCTGACATTACCAACCTTATTCAAGGAGAAAAAATGCGATATTTTTTTGTGAAAGGGTTCATAAATACAAGTGTGTCTGGTAAAGGCAGCTAGCAGGCTAGCTAATTTGTTATGAATGTTTTTAATATTGGTCTCGAATACACAAAGGGGACGATGAACGCGCTGACAAAGAGGATTAACCTAATTGGCAGACGTGGTGCACCGCAAATTCAAACCAATCAAAAGCATCAGAATAGCACCGCTTTAATAAATGGCCTTAGCAGAAGGCGTCGTGCATATCAAAAACAGGCAAAGCAACAGATTAATATTATTCAACATATCCCAGATTTTTAAAGAAAATTTTTAGATGTAACCCCATTTGTAATCTTTAACATTTTCATAAGTAACTAATTTAATTACACATTTTTCTAAGTAACTGTAACGAATTACTGTTACATTTATTTTGTAATTAAATTACGTAACGCCGTTACATGTAACTAGTTACTCCCCAACACTGAGTATGAATGACTGGAAAGGTTATGGAAAATGCACTTAAATGCATTGGTCAAAAGAAGTGGGAACGCTGAAAATGGATTATGGCATGGTTTTTTCCCTGAGCACGAAAGGTGGGTGTGACTGTCAGATCAAGCAGATCTTTCATTACAGACATGACAAATCATAATCAGACATCTGAGATAGTCTGTGGCCAACAGTTTCACAGCTGTTGCTTGGTCAGTTCAGGTCCTGCTTTGGTTTTGATTTCCTGTCTTTGCTCTAGATGTACAAAGCACCTGATGTGAACTTTGTAGAGCAGTTCAGCTTGCTTTCTTCTGCGAGACTCCAGTTCAAGTCCAAGTTTTATGATCCAAGCTCTGGATGGCCCGGTCTGGACAAATTTTCTTTGGCATGACATAGAGTGGGTGTTGGAGAGAAGTCATTGGTAAGGAGGTATGCGGTGCAACACGATAGGATTTGTGAGGTTCCAACCGGAAGATGGCCTTCATAAGTGTGTGCTGAATAATACGCCTCATCCAAACTTTGAGCTGTGGTGAGAAAGAGATATAACAGTCTTTTGAACTCATCTCTGGCTCTTCCAAGAGAAGGCCAGTCAGATTTACGAGTCCAGAACTGGATTAATGGCGTGGATAAAACAAGATCTAAGAGAGATGTTGCTTAGCTGCTTATATTTCCCCAAGTTTTTGTGACTTCATTATCCTGCAAAACCCATTGTGAGTTATGAAGTTGGGAAAAGTGTTTAGCCTTTAAAAAAAATGTTGTAAAAACTTTGAAAGGCCATGTTATTTCAGCGCTGTCACACAAATCATTATAGGGCGACTTACATTAAAGGACAGATCTGAGCTTCATTACATTATAATGAAAAAAATCAAATGCAGATTTGCTGGTATCCTTTATTACAAGAGAAGTTCACTTGCAGAACAAAAATTTACAGATATTGTACTCACCCTGTTGTCATCAAAGATGTTCATGTCTTTCTTTCTTCAGTTGTAAAGAAATTATGTTTTTTTTTTAGGAAAACATTTCATTTTTTTCATATAATGGAATTTTATGGTGTCCCCGAGTTTGAACTTCCAAAATGCAGTTTAAATGCAGCTTCAAAGGGCTGTAAATGATCCCAGCCAATGAAGAAGGGTCTAATCTAGTGAAACAATCGGTTATCTTTTAATTTTTTTTTTTTACAATTTATATACTTTTTAACCTCAAATGCTAGCTCTGCGTGAACTCTGTGTATTCCAGTTCATGACAGTTATTCTTCAGTTATTTTTTTTTTGTAATGGGCATTTGACCTTCTTTGCATATTCACTTTGTAAACACTGGGTTGGTACTTCTGCAGCGATGTAGGGTGATTTTAAAGTTGGAGGAGAAAATGAGATGGGAGTTTTTTGACATACCCTAACTGTCATGAAACGGAGTGCACAGAGTTTGCGCAGAGCTAGACAAGACGAGTGTTTGAGGTTAAAAAGTTAGAAAATATCCAATTGTTTCACTAAATACGACCCTTCTTCCCTGGTTGGGATCATTTATAGCCCTTTGAAGCTGCAGTTAAACTGCATTTTGGAAGTTCAAACTTGGGGGCACCATAGAAGTCTATTATATTGGACTTCATTTCAGGATTTTTATAAGAAAAATCCTGAAATGTTTTCCTAAAAAAAATTCTTTACTACTGAAGAAAGAAAGACATGAACATCTTGGATGACAAGGGGGTGAGTACATTATCTGTAAATTTTTGTTTTGGAAGTGAACTACTCCTTTTAAAGGAAGTCCTGGGTATTTAGACTTGTATGGCTTAATATAACCTCAATTATGTTTCTTACTGAAATATGTGCTAGAAGACCCATGAAAGATTTACATTATTTTTAAAAATCCACATAATTTTATACATATTTTAGACTAAGGGGGAGGGGGGCATTATTTAGATTATGTCAAATGGTTGCACTCGATGAGCTACTGGCGCTACCTGTTGCTATTTTTACCGCAACACAACTCAGAAAATAAAACAATGATACGATGGACACAACTACTGAAAGAGCATACAGGAGCGATAGATATAAGGGTAGGCTTAAACTGTTTAAACTATGTATAAAACTATGTGGATTTTTTTAAATAACGTAAATCTTTCATTGGTTTTCTACTATGTATTTCAGTAAAAGACATAATTTACTTTATGTTAAGCCATAGAAGTCTTAATACCCAGGGTTAATTTTAGTAAAAAATTACTATTTCTTCTAAAAGTGTGTGCTGTGTATATTTATGCTTATTAGAGTATTCTTCCACAGAAGCCAGTAGACTATAGGCTTTGTGCAGCAAGCTCACTGGGTTCTGAAACATCTTAGCCACTGTGAAAGGACTATAGAAAATTAAATTTCTCCATTTGGCAACTTTTCCCGCTAGTTGGCTTCACCCAAGTACCAGTGGTGTTGAAAGCTGCTCAGCAGCAAAGGGAAGTGATTGTTTTTCAAGGGAAATGTCTCGCAGGTGTCTGTGTTACAACTTTTCCCAACACAAGGTTTGCCTGTTTAACCAAATGATATGGATAAATTCGGACTGCTGTTTTGTTTTAACCTCTGGATGTACAAGGTGAAAGTGTTGCCCATAATGTCATGACAAAACTCTCTGGAAGTGAAGAGGAAACCGGTTGAGAGTTTGGCCATGGCAGAGGTGAGAGGGAACTGATTTATCCCAGGCACTGGGTTTTAGGTTGTAGGCATATTTTCTTTGTCTGCCTGTTTTCACTGCTGCAGAGATTCAACAGTAGACGTTTAAGAGAGGAAATTCATTTGAAGTCCGTAGACACTTGGCAGAGCACGGCATTTAAAGATTCCCATACTCAACCACACTGTTTTTCTTTCCACAGAGCTTAAGTCTTTGCAAGTCTGACAGAGGTTTGGTAACGGTATTGCTGCAGGTTTTCAATATTTGAGTCATTATATTGCTATTTTTCCCCATAGAGTGTTTTAATAATACACAGGCAGATGTGCACATGGTATTTCTTGCATGCTAAAGCGCTATGGAATGCAAAGATATTAAAGGAGACATATCATGAAAATATGACTTCTTCCGTGTTTATATGCTATAAATTGTCCCTGGTGGGGAAAAACGTAAAAAAGGACAACCCAGTAACTTTGTTTAGGTAAGCGTTTCTCTTCAAACGTGAAAAAAATGAGCGTGTCAGATTTCACTCCCCCATGACGTAGAAAGGGGATTTTATTATAATATTACCGGACCTTAATCTGCACGTTTTTGCAAGTGACAATGGTATACCAGTTCTAATGCCACTGCAAAAGTTCGGTAAAACATCTAACTGTTCTGTCTTTGGCTGCACAGATGAGCACAGAACACTATTTAGAGTCCCAGCCTCAAAGGAGACAAGAAAGCAATGTATTTATTGATTTACTTTCTGTATTATGCTGCTGCTACACAGTTCTAATACAAACATGTGATTTCTTTCCCAGTCATTTACCTTCACAGACAAAACCAACTGTTTTTGTAACTTATTTGTGTTTTTAACATAAACTTGTGTGTATTTGACAGTTTAAGCGCAATAAGACTAGCCTGGCAAGCCAGACCCACATAAATGTAGGGTCTGGGCACTCTCCATAGACAGGGCTCAACCGGAGGGCTGGGATAAACGGTTGTCTTTCAAACTCCTCTCCACGCAATAGGATAGCGCTACAACCAATCAGAGACTTAGTCGGTCAGGTGACGTAGTCAGAGCGACGAAGATTTTTAACAAAAATCAGTGCACTGTGCAGTCTGTCAGCTAAATAATAGACATAGATGGGCACTAAACCTTCAAAAGTAAACAAAAACATGCACAGACAAATCCAAATTACACCCTGCGGCTCGTGACGATACATTGATGTCCTAAGACACGAAACGATCGGTTTTTGCAAGAAAATGAACAGTATTTATATAAATTTTCTTTTTACCTTTGATACAAACCCACGTCCATCTGTCATGAGCACGAGTTTAGCATATCTATGATTCGACTCGTCACATGTGAACGCGCTCTGATGTAGTATACGCAAACACCGAAAGGGGAAATATGTAAAAAAAAAAGTCCAGGATGAGTTTGCGCAAATCTTTTTCAGCTTTAAATGGGTTTGAACAACCAGGACAAGCGCAAGTAATTACCATTTTGAATAGCCGCTATATCCACAATCTCTTGTGCTGTGAGTGTCGTATACACGCCACAGATCGCTTCCGGTGTTTGCGTATTCTACACCACAGCGCGTTCAGATGTAACGAGCTCCTGCTCAGGACACATGGACGTGGCTGTGTATCTAAAGTAAAAAAATTTATAAATACTGTTCAGTTTTCCACGCTTAATTCACGGAACCAGGAATTCATGTCTGACTGAACTTATGGTCGCAGGTCAGTCGTCATCATGTTAAGCCCGCCCACCGACTCGTGATTGGCCCGGTACATCTTGGATTTTTCGGAAATTTAAGTGAATTGAGAGTAACTAGACTGACCTTAGAAGCAAATGTAATTTGCTGCCACTAGGGGCGCGTCTAGATTCTAGGCTACAATAAGACATGAAAGAGAACTAAACTAATATGATTTAAAAAGCATGATTTCAGTGCGATAGACATGATAATCAAAACCAAACAGATGTCTTTTGGCAGAGTATCTGAGGTAGGAGCTGTAAATGCACAGTGCTGTTCTGAAAAGGGGGCGGGGAGCAGCAGCTCATTTGCATTTAAAGAGCCATGCACGAAAACAGCAGGATTCACAAAACGCTTGCTCTTGAAAGATATCTCATTAATAGATGTTTATATAGCATTTAGAATACAGAACTATGGCTATGGGTGTATCGTTTCTGACACGCGCTGTACGTGGTAGACCAATCACAACAGACTGGACCATCTGACCAATCAGAGCAGAGTAGGCTCACAGAAAGGAGGGGTTTAGAGAGACTATATCTTTGAACTGCTTTGAACGAAGTGTTTAAGAATTGTTCAAAAGGTGATATTTAATGCATATCTGACCTTGCATGCATGTAAACCTATTGTAGGAGACTCTCAAAACAACATTAGGAAAAAAGTGCAAGAAGATCTGACCACCTGTGAAGAGTCTCAAATCAATTATGAACGTGTTGGAGGATTCTGGGCCAGCTACTTTAAACTCTTGTAAGCTCTTCAAAAGACTTGAGTTTTCATGCCAAATGACAGGATGATTACAGCGACCGCAGCGCACCCCTGATTAGTGACATGTAGTTATGTGAGGGAGTTGGGAGGAGAAGGATGCTTCGCTTATGTGGAGAAAGAATAAACAAGACCCCCGCTGGACCAGTTTGCTGGTGTGCTGCTTTGGTGTGGCCTTTATGTAGATACCCAGTCTGGCATCTTTTATTGCAGAACTACCATTATGGGAATGTAGGTGTGGTAGCATGACTATACTGTGCTTTAAAATGGCTTATCTAAAGTCTTTTATATAATTGTAATTTCCAGTAAAAATGTCAGAAAGGAGAATCATCAGCATTTGTCATTCTGCATCACTGGCATGTGTGTTTGTGGAATGCTCTTGGAGTACAGAGACCTTTGTCTCTCACGGTTGTTTCCTGTAATGGGGAACAGTAGAGAGAACAGGAAATCGGTAGGCAGTTATTTCCATTGTGCCCCAACTACCCTGATGAGGTCATTGCTTCCTTTTAGGAGGCCAGGAGCTGCTTTATAAGAAGCTTAATCTGCAGAATGAATGTGAAATAATATTGTAATCCTTTCCTTTGGACTTTATGGTGAGTTGAGGAATAAAAATGAGAAAAAAATTATAATTATGAATAAAAATGTGATTCTAATACCTGCTTTAGTTCACCCAAAAATGAAAAATCTGTCATTAATCACCTTAGGATCAGCAATCTCTACATAAAAAAAAACTGATTGTGCAGACCAAACCGTAAGTCATAGAGACTTGAAACTTGGAGGGATGGTAGTAATCACACTGCCGACATTGTCACCAAGGCTCACCCCAATCGGTCTGACGGGGGCGCTACAGCAATCAAAAGTACGAAATCACTCATAACTCAGAAAGATTCTCTGGAGAGCGAATGTTAATAATTATCAAAAAATAGATTGAATTTTCGACTCACTAATGTACAAGCTCAATCTGAGGTCGCAGGACAAAAATCGCAGAGCTTGGCCACTTGGTGCTGCCATAAGAGGGAAAAAAACATAAAAATCGCTATATCTACACAACCATGTGTCCTATCGTCATGAACATTGTTGTGCATGGTCTTTGTCCAAAGTGCCACAAGTGTCTATAAAGGACATTTATGTGTCATGGCCGCCATTGGGGGGCAATATCGTGTTTTTCAAGGGTTTAAACAATTGTGGAACAATTGTGCACTGCAGTTTTTCGCACATATACACGCAATAATTATATCATATGACAAAACTCCTCATTCCAGACAACTTTGCCTCTAGAACCACTGCTGTCAATCAAATCATTTGTTAAATGATTGAGAAGATGTAAAAAACCTACTTTTGTGAACTAGTCCTAGGTTTTTTGGGAAAAAAACATTGCTATAAGAGGGTCGTTTAGAAAAGGGGCATTTCTAAATTTACCCCAAATCCTATAAAGCCTAAAACAAAACTCAACACTTGGCGAAACCTGCTGAGCACATGTGACAGGTGATTCTAAACAGTCACCTGTCTGAACGCCAGTTGGCTATTCGTCAATGTCCCGCTCTGGAAACTCTGTTTGTGCAAATGTTTGTGCCCGGGTGATGTCATCTTGCACCTCAGATTCAAACGAGCTGTTTTTGGAGCTTGATTAAGTAAATGATTAGTTACAATGAGGAGGATGTTTTAAGCTATGAAAGCTGCAGGATGTTTAATGGTACAAAGACCTCTTGTATGTCCAAAGATCAAGGAAAATTTGATTTCTTATGTCACCACACTTTTAAAATTGTCCATGTGACATCAACGGTTCAACCGTAATGTTATGAAGCTATGAGAATACTTGTGTGCAAAGAAAACAAAAATAACGACTTAATTTATCAATTTCTTCGACACATGTTCACCTAAGTACCACGACGCATGGACTATTTTAATGATGTCCTTGCTACCTTTCTGGTGTGCGTTTCCCAAAAGCATCGTTTGCTAACTATGGTTGTTAGTTCCATTGAAATCTATTGCTAAGGACAGAACTTGCGACAATAGTTGCTTTTGGGAAACACACTCCTTTTCGGTGGATAACCTGTAATATTTCATCTGGACTATGACAGGAACTCTGTAGACGTACTCCAGTCTTTTTCTGGATTAACAGTATGTTTCCATTTAGCCATGAAATGCACGGCCCAGTCTGCAGATTAGCTATTTTAGGTTTTGGAGATTAGATCAGCGCTGCACTAATAAGAATCTGTGAATAATGAGCTTTGAGGCCAAATGCTTTGGCTGCTTTTCATGTATAAGGCAGAGGGATCATACACGTTTAGCCTGGCATCCGGCAGCCACTGTGAGATTTGGTTGCTTAGCGGGCCAGCCAATCACAATTCAGTATAAGTAACTCGTTTCTTAGATTTGACTTAATCTGTTAATCCTCTGCCAGAAGACCCATTTAAAGATGTATTTATGTAGAAACTTCATCTCCGTGATCTTATGGAATAGCTCACAGAAAAATGACTGACAAAAATGTTTCATTGTCTTTGGTTTGTAGAGTTTCTTCGATTTAATTTTCTCCGGACGTCATCTGCTAATGTAGAAATTTGTGTGCAGGCAGAGTGTACATGTGGTTAATTTGTGTAAGGGGGCCCAGGCCAGGACGAGGGTGATCAGGCTTCAGACTGTTTCTCCAGATCCTCTCTGCTTTATGCATCACCAGCCAGGCTCTCCAAACTGGGGAGGGGAGCGAATGAGAACAGGGCAGACTGGTTAGGAACATGAAATGCCTTTCCTTCGCCTCCTTTACTGTGGCAAAGCCCTGGTTTGAACACCAGATGTTTGAATATTTCCTTTATGATGTTTTTGATTAAATAAGATGAATCCTGGACCCATAAGGAGGAATATTTCTAGAACAATATTTATGGTGACACGGTTACTTCACTTCTTTTTATTATGCTAATTAGAGAGTGAAAACATCAAAGAGATGTGGCGGTTTGACTCCTCAACAAACAAACAAAACACAAATTATATGCTCACGCCGGAACCGAACGTGTTTTTCTGCACCTAACACTTTGATACCTGATACTGCTTAAGATGGTGAACCCTTAAACAACTTTTGGACTGCTCCCACCAGTTTTTAACATGCAGGATGACGCAGGACACATATGAATTGCTTATTAATACACAAGTTAGTGTCAGAATAAAGAGGGATAACGTGAGTGATTAGTCCATGTGCTCGCTGGTAGTGCATGAGCGCAGCTGCTCTTAAACGCACAAATGCTGCAGAGCCCCAGAATCTCGCATGAGAAGCTCCGAAGGCATTTTAATCAAAACAAGATGCCCCTCTGGAAGCTGGAAGGGGCACAGCTGAGACATATGCAGGACCAGCGTCTGTCAGGAACTGTGGTTAGACTGACAGATGAGCCAAGCGCAAGGAGTGCCAGGTCTGTCAACAACCTCTGAACGACTCGAACGCTGCCGACTGCAGATGGAAAGATCCGTCTCTGCTGTCATGTACCCTAGTACTTATACATTTGCGATTATTTCATTTCTTGGCATGACGTTTGAGCTTAATAGTTCTGACACTTAGGAAAGCAGGTTTTGCTGAATCAAAGTCCAGCAGCTCCAGTCTCTGGCCTCAGACACCACAATGTTGCAAGTTTCCCGGGGTTGCGATGGGAGATCAGATTACTGTCTGCTGCCAGAGGTCACGCTTGGTGTCAAAGTGGAAAAGACACATCTGAAGACATCACATTTTGTTTCTTTCAACCAAAACAATGAATAGATGGTGAGATTTGGAGACCTGAGGTCATGAAGCTCAACCGCAAGAGAATGAGTATGTGAACTGCTTTGATTGAGAAGCTTTTTTATATTAGAGCATCTGTGTTTTCTCTTACAAAAGAGCTCCATTCTGAGAGTAACACGTTAAAGGCTCTCAGTGGGGAGAGTGAACGAGATTGGTTCATAAATTGGAATTTTAATTGAGTTGGAAAGTTTTGTCCCACCATGGTCAAAAGGTATTTTATTGAGTATGATTAATATATACACAAACACAAACAAACAGTTTGAGGTCTGTCACATTTTTTAATGGTTTTGAAGTCTGTTATGCTCACTAAAGCTGCAATTATAAAGAGACAGTTCAGCCAAAAATGAAAATTCTGTCATTAATTACTCAACCTCATGTCATTCCAAACCCATAAGACCTTTGTTCATTATCACAAATTAAAATATTTTTGACAAAACTACCAGATTCAAGGCCCAGAAAGGTAGGACATTGATAAAATCCAAGTCCATCAAGTCCATGTGACATCAGTGGTTCAACTGTAATTTTATGAAGCTAAGAGAATTTATACACAAAGAAAATTAAAATAACAATTTTATTTAATAATTTCTTCTCTTCTGAGTCAGTCTTTGACGCACGTTCATGTGAGTCACATGAACTGTCAGTTGCGTTGCTGTCTATGCAGGGTCAGAAAGCTTTTGAGTTTCATCAAAAATATCTGAATTTGTGCTCTGAAGATGAACAAAGGTCTTACTGGTTTGGAATGACATGAGGGTGAGTAATTGATGACAGAATTGCCATTTTTGGGTGAACTATCCCTTAAATTTAATTGAATTCTGCTTCCTGTTTGCAATTCATTTCTGAACCGAACACACTCCTCTTTGCAACTGTACATAAATTGAACAAACATGATTTTACTTAATCCATCTTGTATCCAGATTTTCATTTAAAACACACACACTTTACAGTGAAGCAGTGACAGTATTGCTGTGAAATGTACTTGGGAGTGGGGCTTTTCTAACCAGTGAAAATAAAATTAAAAACTTGGAGTGGACAGATCACAGGATGCTTTGAACTGGGTGGAGGAATTGCTGTTGCTCCCCTCACATATTAGGTAGCCGTTTTGGAAGAAGGGGGGTAGAAAGAAAACAGCTTGAGGGCTTGAATGTTTTTCAGTGTAATGTAGATGTGATGGATTACAACATATTTGCAACTTTGATTGATGTGGCGTTTGGAGTTTTGAAATCTGCCCCGCGTGTTTAACGCAACTGCCGGAGCCGAATTTTTCGTTTTGGCTAGAGGTGATTCCCTTGATAGTGGTCTGTGTGGAGCTGTGCAGTCATCTGTGCATGAGTAAACAACATGAGTGAACGGGTCTGACCTCCTGTTCACCCTCACTCCAGACCCTTTGGAGTCTGCTCAAAACATAGAAGCTGGCCCTAACTCCAAACATCTCATTTTCGTCCTTCAAAAGGTAGAAGATTTCGACCGAGATTGTGGTTAAAGGGTTCTGTCTTGAGATAAGCACCAATCTGCATTAGGCATATTTGCGAGCAATTACCCCTGGAACACTCCTGAGATGAAACACGACGTTTGTTGTCAAATTTGTCAGCGTGATTCCCTCCAACCCCTCCATTTCTGGCCGTTTTTCCATTTGGTGTTAGTTCGGTGAGAACATAGCATATCCTTGAGATCAAATTTGATTATTCAGAAGCAGACTATGAAGTATGTATGAATAAAGGTCTTAAAGTTCAACAGCAGGAAGCTTTTGTAAGAGGAACAACTAATCAATCCCAGAGCTGACAGCTGTGCAATTAATAACTCTTGTACGGGTTGTCTTGGATTATAGAGGTGTGCAGAAAAACATTCCCACTTGACGTTCTTCAGAGGTCACTGAGTGACGGGATGCTGAACAGCTGGAGGAGTGACGAGTCTGAGAGTTCACAGCAGACTTTGCTTAAGTGAGCTACAGGGTAAAATGGCATTCCTCACATTCCAGTCTGTCATTTTTGGTCTGTGTATTTAAAGGTCTTTACCTACGCCTCGATGCCAACTGATGGGAAGACTATACAGCTCAACCTAATATTGAACATTTGTTCCCAATCTTTTGGGTAAATCAGTTGCATGCTTTGTGGTAGAGCTTTGGCAGAGTTTTGCTGAATGGATCACAAAAATGCTGTGTTTGGTTACTGTTTGGAAATTGTTTATGTTATTCGAATGTTGCAGCTGAAACTTGAATTCCTGATGATTCAGATTCTTTATTAGGCCCACAAAAAAGGCTTAAATAGAGATAGGAGAGCTTTAAGGGATAGTTCACCCAAAAATGAAAATTCTATCGTTAATTACTCACCCTCATGTCGTTCCAAACCCGTAAGACCTTCGTTCATCCTCAGAACACAAATTAAGATATTTTTTTTAAATCCGAGAGCTTTCTGACCCTGCCTAGATAGCAGCACAACTAGCACATTCAAGGCCTAGAAAGGTAGAATGGACATCGATAAAAGAGTCCATGTGACAGTGGTTCAACCGTAATTTTACAAAGCTAAAAGAATACTGTATGTGCGCAAAGAGAACAAAAATAACGAATTCATTCAACAACTTCTCTTTCGTGTCTGTCTTAGATACCGTTGTGAACATGCATCAAAGAAATTGTTGAATAAAGTTTATTTTTGCCATTCAAAGACAGACATTGGGGTCCAAATTAGTTTTGGACACCACTCACTTTCATTGTACGGATGATAGTTTAGAATGGCATAAAATATCTTTAAAATCTCTTTAAACATCTTGTGACTGGTGTATTTAGGGGATTAAGTGCCTAGCAAGCTCAACTCCTTGGTTTACGCCGAACAAAATGCATACTTCAGGTTCGATCGTGAGCCTGGCGAAATTTTGGGGTATTTTTGATTTTTTGAAAAACTCACCGTCGTAAAGGGACGGCAAAAAGTTTGAAAGAGGCGTGGCCACTTTTAGTAAAATGGCTAGAACTCCTGAACAGAATGAGATATATTAGCCGAACACTTATGTATGAGCTAAATCTGGTGGTGCTATAAGAGGAAAAAAAAAACATAAAACAGGTGATACCCACGCAGCCTTGTCCTATCAAAATGGAAATCCCTGTGCATGGTCTTGGTCTCACAAGTGTCTATAAGGACATTTGTGTATCTCAAAAAAAAACATGGCTGACATTGGAGGATGAAGTTTGAGAGCAGTTTAGGCACGATATCACATTTTTCAAGGGCGTAAACAATTGTACATTGCGCATTTTCGCACATACACACGATATTCATATCATACAACTTTGCCTCTAGAACCACTCCAAATTGAGAAGATGTAAAAAAACTACTTCTGCAAACTAGCCCTAGGTTTTTCGCTAACTCTGGGAAAAAACAGTGCAATACAATTCTTTGGACTATGTAAGTCAATAATTATATAAAGAAATATACCCTTTGGAAAGATTCAATGGGGTCATTTAGAAAAGGGGCATGTCCAAATTTACCTAAAATTCTATAAAGCCTAAAGGAAAACTCAAAACTTCACAAAACCTGGTGAGCACATGCGACAAGTGATTCTAAACAAGCATGCAAAATTTTAAGAAGATCAGACCACAGCTAGTGCTATAACAGTCATAAATGTTACAATACATAATATAAGTTTAGCAGCTGCCTTACAATTTTAAGTTAAATCAACTTAAGCCATTTAAATTTACAAGTTATATCAACTCATTTTTATTGTAATAAGTTAAAATGACTTGTAGTTTTAAGCTGATTTAACTTAAAAACTTAAGGCAGCTGCTGAACTTAGGTTTTTAAGTTGAATCTGGTGAAAACTTTTTACAGTGTAAAGATGCTTTTTAAATCAACGATTTAGGTGGTTACAGGCTTGCTAAATTATGTCTTTTTTCATATGTGCTTAAATGCCTTAAAGCGCTTGAACCCCAGTGATCACTGCTTCCAGCTATAGTTTATTTAATATTTGAAATTAAATATAAAAATCATCAGGCTAAGCAATTTTATTTGCCATTTCATAAATAAAGGTTTAACATTTATTCCTTATCCCTGTTATTTTTTGATTCCAGATTTGAAAGAAATGCTGGGAATGTAAACTGTTACTTGGGTTGCAAACCTGATTTAAAACAGGCCTATTTAACCATTTTTTTTTTTTTTTTTGCTTTGAAACATTGGAGCCTTTATTTTTGTCTCCTTTTTTCTTTATCTTTTGTTAGAGCAGGCATTTGTCAGTGGATTAAAAGGCTAGTTGGCATCTTGTCTCTAGAGTAGTTTTATGTCTAAGACCCTCATTACACCTGCCTTGAATACCAATCCACAGTCTATTATGCAGCATTGATGGACTTCACTTCTCTGCTGAAAAGACGAAAGAGGCATTTCACATTTTTCAATGTTCTTTTCAAGGACTTCCAATGATTTATAGCGAAAAAAATGTTTAAGTTGTACATTGACATCAATAACGTTTTAGTTTAGCTTCAAGTTTCATGTTTTCACCTCATTTTCATTAGATTGCAACCAGAACAGGCATGGAACAGTCTTAAAATAAATGCAATAATGAGATACAATTCGTGGCTTGAGGTAATTATGGCTCCTGTGGCATTATGTGTGGTTTTGGGTTAAATTTGGCAAAGTTACTCCTTTAAACCAGACGTTTTGGGGGATTTAGAAGAAAATAACTGGAGCAAATAAAACTTGGAGGCTAAAAGGGAGAAAAAATTATTTTTTCTAGAAACTTGTGGATACTTTAAGGCTAAGCAATATATGTTCAAGAAAATGTCTGAAAATGAAACACCAGAGGCAGGTTTCTCCATATGTTCTTGGTGTGGAGCCACAGACGAACCATTGATTTAAAACTAATGGAGGATTAGAGGATTTTTAATCCTGGTCTTAGCAGCCTGACACACTTTAGTATCAGTGTGACCGCTCTCCAGCCCTCAGTCCGTGGAGCTTTAAGCTGCTGAAATCCCATTGTGTGCTTGAGTAATGCATTATTATGAATGTGCGAAATAGACACTGGCACTCTGATTACAGTTGCTGCTTTACTGTTTATTCAATCTGTCAAAGAGAAAAAATCTGTGTATTTGAGTGTATAAACTGTTAAACTGAAAATTTTCTTTAAGCCTCCTGTTGAGTTCTGACAATATGCAACTTTACGCCTCTACCATTTAGCAAGATAAATTGAGCGAGACGTGCCTTGGCGATTAAAACCCACAAGCAATTTTCAGACATCCACTCTAGTATTCTGTCACACATTTATGGCAAGCAACATAGTGAAATTGATAATGTGAATGGACAGATGGTCAAATATTCTTGATGCTCATGAGATTTTTCTCAAAATACTGGAGACGTAGAGTTAAAATGTGGAGTTCAAGCAGCTTGAGTGCTATTGTCATTTTCATGCTGATTATATCTGAGTGTTTTAAAAAAGAAGTTCACTTGTGGTAAAGTCCAGGTCAACGCCAGTTTGGCCAGCTAATAATTTGGCTGATTAACCAGCATGGACCAGCTAATGACCATAAATGAAACCATGTCAAATCAGCTACTGGTTTAAGCTGGATTTTCCAGCAGGGTTGCTATTTCTAGTTTGAAATGAGCAGCACAAGCTCCTCCTACTGTTTGTTCAATTAGGAGCTGATGTTTTGTATTAGCAACGCAAGGAAACAGCGTCTCCTCATGGCAGTGTAAATGAGCTGGTACTGAGGGCAGTAATGTAGCGTGTGAGTCAGGGCTCAGTGCCAGTCTGCAGGGCCACTTCCAATTCTTCGTCTCTAGTGGTGACATTAAAACGTAATTGGCTTCTGCTTCTTCTGCCAACTGTAGTGGCTCCCCATAACATTATGGGACTTTGGCAGCTCGGAGGACTAAGTTTGTCAATGTGGTGACTGTAGCCATTCAATCAAGGCTAAATGTCTCACTTTCTATATTCCCTTCTGGCATTTTTAGTTGTGTGGGGATTTTGTCCTTACTGGGTTTTTCTTTCCTATAGGATTTTCTATTTCCTTTTAAATTAAAGATACAAAATTACTGGTCCTAAAAAAACCTAAATTAAAGGGATAGTTTACCCAAAAATGAAATTCTGTCATTAATTACTCACCCTTATGTCGTTCCAAACACGTAAGACCTTTGTTTATCTTCAGAACACAAATTAAGATATTTTTGATGAAATCCGAGAGCTTTCTGAACCTCCATAGACAGCAAGAGTCCTACCACGGTCAAGGCCAAGAAAGCTACCAAAATATTATTAAAAAAGTCCTTGTGACATCAGTGGTTCATCCGTAATTTTATGAAGCTAAGACAATACATTTTGTTGTGCAAAAAAAACTAAAATAACTTTATTCAACAATTATTCTCCTCCTTGTCACCCTAGCGCCTATTTGGGGAGTTCTTGGTACCATCTGGGCCTTGAACATGGTAGGACCCGTGCTGTTTATGGATGGTCAGAGGAGAAGGGTCTGGCTGCAGACATGCACTCTCAGCGGCGCATGCGCACTCAGACACATGCACTCTCAGCCGCACATGCGCAGTTAGACAAATGCACTCTCAGCCGCGCATGCGCATTTAGATAAATGCACTCAGCCTCACGCACGCGCTCAGATTCACGCATGCGATATTTACAGTAGATCGAAGGCAGAAACACTTCAAAATGCTTTTTACAAACTAAAAGCACGAAATAAAATAACTTCCTATTAACACCGCCTGAAAATATACATGAAAAAGAAAACGTATTTTTTGGAGGTGGACTGGAAAATGCTGCTATTTAAAAGTGCCGTAAAGACTGGTGTTTCTGGTCATGGCTCGGATTTATATAAAATGCTAGTACAAACACTAATAATCAACACTCAATCTACTTCAGTAATGTCAGATTACTTTGCATATGTGCCTGTGTTAAAGATGTGCATATTGGCAAATACACATACACATGTTCCTTATTTTAATAATTATAAATTATATTAAAATTAAACTGAAACATTATACAGTGGTCAACGTTTGAAGTGGATCAAAAAAGTTAAATTTGTCCTGTAAGACAAGAATGGTTATTGTTTTGGATTAAGGACAACTTTGATTGAAGTGCTGACTACTGTATATATAAGCTTTACAATGAATTATTAAATCATTGACTAACACCATTTATAATCCTTCATTGCACAATGAGAATTTTATGTGTATATATAGTAATCAACATTTGAAGTGGATCAAAATCTTTTATCAAAGATGTCTTAAAACCAAAACAATACACATTTTTGTCTTAGGACAACTTTGATGTACTTTTTTGATCCACTTTAAAAGTTGACTACTGTATATTTAACATTTTATAATGAATTATTAAATCATAGATTAAAAGTCAAAGTCTGTTGCTGTCACATTCAATGTTCAATGTTAAATATGCTTCCAAAACACACCAGGAAAATAATTCAACACACAGCTGTTGGTGATTGTTTACTTTAGTAAATAACATGACATGGTATTGTGACAATATGTGGGTTATTTAAGTTGCTGTTGTCAAACAATTTTAATACATAGATAAAATAAATGAAAGATTACTTACTATAACTACTATTATATTATAAAATCATTACATAAAAAATAAACAACTATGTTTTTAAATGTAGTGTTCGATAATAATATGCTCTAAAAATTATAATTATGCATGTCTTGCAAAAATTCAAAAACAAATATCAGTGGCTCTACAAGATCGTCCTTGATGAACCAGTCCAAGGCCTCAGCAGCTTCTTCATCCTCCATGCACAGTATACGAGGAAGCTGAATTGAGCCAAGATCATCCCCAGAGTTCTCCATGCATCACTGACTTGCAGTCTTAAGACACGCACCTAAGAAACAACAATGCAAAAGAGGATATATACAAATATGCTGAACAATAATGACTGCAATCCCTCTAACAACACCTACTTTTCAAATAGACTGAACCACCTGCTTTTCCGATGCAAACTCACGGGTGAAGAGACATTTCATCTACCTAGAATTTTGAGTTTGAATCTGTTACCTTTAGTACTACCTTTTAAAGTAACTGGCACTTTTCCTGAGGAGCTACAAAGTAACATGTACAAATTACCTGAACGTATAGAAAAATACAGCACAAGTTTACCTAGTTTGTCAAGAAAACATGCTATTTTTAACCTTATGATTCTTCAAGTATGTGCTTTTACCTGAGAGATTTCTTCAAACCTCCTTTTATACAACCAAAATACAGGCTGCTGATCACCTCTCAGGAAGGCTTTGGACTCCTCAGCATAGTGGGCAAACAATTTCCATGTCTGGAAAATAGATATTGAACATTAAATGTTACATAATTCCTCTCTCATGAAAGCTTTTAATTTTCAAAAGCCAAAAAACAAAACAAAAACAACAAAAAAACAATTCTTTACCGTTCCAGTCCAAAATTCTCTATCAACATGACACACCACCATTTCCTCAGCTCTGCCATGTCCAGCTGCTCAAAACATAAAAGGTAATGGCCTTTGTAAGTTTCAGTTTCTCAGTGTTAGTGAATACTATAATAATACTTACAACTGTGTAGTCAAATGGGGCATTCAGTACATGTACAATGCAGACAATAATTGAAAGACAAGTATGTATTAAGAGCAAAAACACAAATTAACCACAAACATATTGTACATCTTTCCATCAACATAAATACACCAAAGTCGTTTCCATATGGTTGTCCAGGAAAACCCTTAAATATAATAAAAGGAGGAAATAAGCACAATTTCGTAAATAGATAAATTAGATTTAGATATACTATACATTATATTTAGAAAGATTACAGATTATATTTAGATGGATTAGACAGACGATAGATAGATAGATAGATAGATAGATAGATAGATAGATAGATAGATAGATAGATAGATAAAAATGGATAGATAAATTAGATTTAGATAAAATGAATGGCACAAGGGGCAATGATACAAAGTGCAGCAAGTTGTGCAGAATGTGCACTTTGGTAACAGGTGCTTTAAACCTTCTAAGACTACTGATTGAAGCAGCTGTGAGCATAAATTGAAGGGACAGAAATGAAAATCATTCTGTTTAATATTCTTTTAATTTTTGTTAATTTCTTGGAGCTGTATTTCATGTCTCATTTTAAAGAACCGTTGTTAACTTTAAAATTACTTTTATTATTTAAAAAAAAAATCCATCTTCAGATTAAATAATGTTGAGTAGCACCTCGTCTAAACAATTAGAGCAGGTCAAGCCCAGTAAAACACTCATTTTTTCACCGTCTAAACAAAACTGAATTTAGACAGTTCTTCACTAATTTACCGTATAAATTATAATAGGTAACCAATTAACGTTACCACAGACGCGATATATGTGATAGATATCAGGATAGTTTTTTGATAACGTTCACCTTATAATTGAAAAAGCACTTTCACATCTCTTTATTCTTGTGCGAATGAAATAAATACACTTACAATAATCCCTTAGCGGTCGTTGATTCCTCTAATCCATTTTAAAATACGTCCATTATGTCGAGGTGCCTGTGTGTGCCTGAAATATCAGATAAATGTAAAGATCATTTTAAGAACATTTACCTAAGAATTAAAAACAACAATTTTACTTTACTTAATCTTGTACAAATAAATATACTTACAATTCCTGTGCGGCCGTTGAATCCTGTGTATCACGTTGAGAGTGCATGTCTGATTATACATGCGCGGCTGAGAGTGCAAGTGTCTAATTGCGCATGTGCGGCTGAGAGTGCATGTGTCTAATTGCGCATGCGCGGCTGAGAGTGCATGTGTCTGAGTGCGCATGCGCCGCTGAGAGTGCATGTCTGCAGCCAGACTCTATTGGGTCAGAGAGCTCTTGGATTTCATCAAAAATATCTTAGTTTGTGTTCCAAAGACGAACAAAGGTCTTACGGGTTTGGAACGACACGACATAAAGATAAGTAATTAATGACAGAACTTTATTTCTTCGGTGAACTATCCGTTTAAATGTAATGCATTATCCCGCTGATAATACAAATATGTACTGAAATACTAAAACACTGCTACTGAATCTACAGAGTTAAAAAGAGAGTGTGACCATTGTAGTCTAAATTTCCTAATCAATGACAATAATGAGCCGGTTGTTTTGAATGAATCGCAGAATCAGTATAGTGTGATTCCAGAACAAATTACTTGAAAGAGCAGTTCTTTTTAGCAAATGAGAAACATGCAGTGCAAAATATAGTCTGGATCCTGAATGAATGATTCTAATAAGTTGCGTCTTGGTAATGAATCAAACACACAGCTTAGAAATGACTGTGAGATTAGCTGGTTCCCAGCTAAAAGAAAACATTATGAGAACTTTAGCTTTAGTGTTCTGGCAAGGTTCCCTTGAAGAAAAGAATTACAAACAAACATTATTTTAGTAGTTAATAGAACATTAATTTAAAGTAATCTTATCTTTAAAGGGAACATCAGATGCCCATTTTCCCTACCTGATCTCATGACAAAAACGTACCGTTGGGAACTTTTTCCCGAAATACGTACCAATAGGTACATATCACTGCAGTTTCCAACAGAAATGAACACTAGAGGCGGTAAAACAGTGAGCACTTGTTATCGTTTTTGTACATGGTTATGATTACAGCTCGTCATGAGATCAGGTTGCTTTTTCCACAAGTTGGTATGATTCTTTAGGGTCTTCATGAAATGTCTGCAGCATACTTTGGTTAAAATTCATCAAAGGTCGTGTAAAACAAATTTTTTTTACCTTGTCAGAAACAGCTCTGTTCACAGCGACCCGTTTCGGTGCATGACTCTTTAAATAATAATGATCTACTGCTCACCCCACCCCTCTCTTCCGTTTTTTGTGTATTTGGTGTAGGGCTGCACGATTAATCGTTTTTAAACCGAAATCGCGATTTGAAAGGGTGCGATTTTCAAATCGCAAGAGCTGCGATTATTTCGATTTATTATCAAATGTGGTAACAAGCATTTAAGTCGTTTCTGACAGGTCGCTTCATGTGCACATTACGTCTTCATGCTTATATTACGTTTGATGCAGAGTTTAACCAATAGGGGGCATTTTAACACTGCATGTAGAGACATGCACAGGACGTATTTTTCAGTCCCGCGTCCGCAGAAATATGTTTATCTCGTTCAGTTCCCGCCTCGACATTCATGTTTTGTCCCGCTCCTGCCCACATAAAAGTAACCTATATCGTTTTTTTCAGTACATCAATTGAATTTACATGAAACAGTTTTGTAACATCTCGTAATTTCACAAAACCCCAGCATAAACGCTCCTGATAAAATATTTGTTATATAGGCTAAGCATCAACATTCTCAAACCACTGTTATTCTTTACAGAAGAGCAAGCATGAGCTACTGTGTGTATCCATAGCAGAATGCAAGCAGACAAAGCTAAAGTTGACATCTCAGTTCAAATGCGATCTCATAAAGCTCTAACACAGTTTGAACATTATGCACAATGAATCTTTCACAATGTCTCCACTTCGTGTGTTTTAATTCGCGAGCA
>NC_133370.1:28916057-29059421 GCF_049309525.1 Garra rufa
TAATTGTTAATTTTATTTAAGATACTGTAGTTATTTTCTTAATATGTCATGATAACTGACAACTTTATTTTAAAAAAGGCAACAATGTTTAAGAGGTTTTAAATAAACAGTAGAACAGTGTAGCATACTTTCTGATTATGCTTGGTCTTTCTTTGGTGCTGTTAAAACCACCATATCAAACCTGTAGCTCTTTTATGAAATAGTAGTAAATCGCATTTTAAATCGCAAATCGCAATTTTGATCAGAAAAATCGCAATTAGATTTTTTCTCCAAATCGTGCAGCCCTAATTTGGTGGCACGTTATCAATAAAAACAAAACTAATCCAATGCGTCGGGAGAAAATTAAAACTCTTACGTTCACTTTTACATCTAACTACAAAGGGTGAAAATATGCTAATATACGACAGTCTGTCAGCGGTTGTGGGCATGGCCTAAAAATCAAAACAGCTTGATAATTGAAACCATTTTGTTTTTTTGGCTATTAAAAATAGGAGTGAATGGATTTTTATCATTGTAGGATGGTTGTGTCCACACATTTATATACAAACCATGTAAAAGTGAATTTTGCATCCGATGTCCTTTAATATAGTTCTATAAAAAAAAAAAAACATTTATACATCATTCATGGAATGTTTTTTTTTTCAGAGTAAGTTCAAGTTTTTTAGAAATACATGCAATTTCTATAAAGTGGCCCTTTTACTTTGTCGATCAATGGGCTTGAACATGTTGTGATGTTATAGAGATGTGATCTTCATGAAGGCAGTTTTTAAAGACTGATCCATCAGTGTGCCAGCTTGCTGGCTCTCATATTCTCATCAGTGGAGGCATATCCTTTATATATGGGTTATGATCATGCGCTGCTGTTTCCCATTACTCAACACAGCACACTCTGAAACTGTAGGAGACTAAAACATCTGTCAAAGGGAACAATGGGGTTATCATGCCCATAAATTAATGGAAATAACAGACTTGAGTTCTGCTGAACAATACATATTGCGGTTAAGCAGCTCGCAGTTTAATCAAATGGAATAATAAAAGCTTGGTAACCCTTGATTCACATCCAGTCATTACTGCCCTGATAGTTCGGGAAAGGCTAAAGAAAGCCTAATACATTATATCTGGGGGTTCAGTGATATTAGGCATGGATCGGGCCAGGAGAAAATTCACGGAAGATTGGTATGTGAATATGGTTTTTGCAGGCCATGTGTACATCCTAGATCTCAACAAGACTGCCAGAGTAATTTTTTCTGAAAGCTATGAAACACTTTGTACCTCAGTCATCATTGTGGGATAAAGCGAAGAGCATTGCTTGTGTAGAAATAGAAAGGAAAGGAAAAACTCCAATTTGTTTACATTATTTCAACAATTTGTCTTTGTTACATAATGGTGTTTTCAGAGTCGCTTGAGTGCAATATCATAATGTGTTCTTGTCCTTTTCTCATCCTTTCCTGTCTGTTTTTCTATTTCCTCTTTTCCCAGACTCGGACCTTAGCATGCGAACAGTGAGTACGCCAAGTCCAGCTCTGATTTTGCCGCCTCGTTCATCTCCAGGCGTGCTTAATGGCTCCTCCACGTCTTCCTCCACGTTCGGCACGGAAACCATCGCCATGGTTCACACGCCGCCCACTTCCCTCACCCATCCTCAAAGGAGCCTTCGGCAGCCGAGAGAACAGCAGGGGGCGCCCATCGACATCCTTCCGGACCATGCTTTCTTACAGATCTTTACCCACTTGCCCACTAACCAACTATGTCGGTGCGCCCGCGTGTGCCGCCGCTGGTACAACTTGGCGTGGGACCCGCGCTTATGGAGGACTATTTGTCTGACGGGAGATGTGCTACATGTGGACCGCGCACTTCGGGTTCTCACTCGCAGACTGTGCCAGGACACCCCCAATGTGTGTCTCACCCTGGAGACGGTGGTGGTCAGTGGCTGTCGGAGGTTGACCGATCGAGGACTGTACACAGTGGCACAGTGCTGCCCAGAGCTCCGTCGCTTAGAGGTGGCCGGATGTTACAACGTGTCCAACGAGGCCGTGTTTGAAGTGGTGTCACGCTGCCCCAATCTGGAACACCTGGATGTTTCAGGTAATTCATCTTGGGTGATCATGTTTGGTTGTATATAAGTATTTATCTGTCTTAAACATAATACTTCAGTTTCAGCCAGTCATGAGATATTTAAAGGTGACTTATCATGGAAAGCTGACTTTTTTTGTGTTTAAGTGCTATAATCGAGTCCCCAGTGTATCTACCAACCCAGAAAACATGAAAAAGAACAACCCAGTAAATGTTTTTTGTTAAGCCTTTCTCTGTAAGCTTGTGAAAAAATGAGAGCATCAGATTTCGCTTCCCCCGTTATGTAGTAAGGGGATCTTATTGTAATATTACCGCCCCTTAATCTGCACCACTTCCTCCCACGGCGCTGTCATTGTGTTTTTACAAGCGACAATTATGTACCAGCTTTAATGTCATGGCGAAAGTTCAAGCAAAGCATGCTAAGTGTTCTGTTGTTGACTCCACAGATGAGCACAGAACACTATTTAGAGTTCCAGCCTCAGAGAAGAAGAGAGAGCAGTGGATTTATTGATTTATTTACTGTATATTACCCTGCTGACATACAGATCTAATATAAACGTGATTTCTTTCCCAGCTGTTTACCTTTACAGACATAATCGACTGTTTTTGTAACTTGTGTGTTTTTAACATTAACTTGTGTGTATTTGACAGGTTAAGCGCAATAAGACATGAAAGAGAACTTGGTTGGTATGAGCTGTAAAGGCACAGTCCTATTCGTGCACGAAAACAGAGTGTTTCTGTGGTTGTACTCTGTCAAAAACAGCTCTATTCACAGTGACCCATGTCAGTGCATGTCTCTTTAAATCAGAGGTGTCTGAAGTCCGGCCTGCGGAGTAAAACATGAGTAATAATAATTGAGCTGCAATTTCTTTAGCGCATGAGAATTCCTGCACATGCCAAAAGCAGAAGAGTGCTATTTGTTTAAAGCACTCGGTGCTCAAAACAAATGTGTTTACTTGCTGACTGATCTCGATAATGCGACCACTAAACAGCGCTGTGAGATTTGGAGCAGAGGTCTCTGTCTGATACAAACCACAGATGTCGTGATCAGTGTTGGGGGTAACGTATTACAAGTAACACGATTACTTAATCACATTACTTTTTTCAAGTAACTAGTAAAGTAAAGCATTAATTTTTAATTTACAAGACAATATCTGAGTTACTTTTTCAAAAAAGTAATGCCAGTTACATTTAGTTTATTTCCTTTATGTATTTACTCCTATTTTATTAACCAATGTCTTTGCTGCTGTCCTTTGTTGATCCAATTCAACTATACTAATAAGCAAAACTTACTTTAGATTAACATTTGTAACACTTCCTTTTCCTATAGTTCTACTGTACAGATGTGAATTTACTTTTCCTTCAGCCTTAGGCTTATTCATTTTACTTTTTGGTGTGAAAGGGCTTTTTTTTTTTACTTTCCATGAAAAGTAACTATGTAATGTAATTAGTTACTTTTTTAGGGAGTAACTTAATATTACTTTTATTACTGGCTGAAATATGCTAATAAGGTACAATCCTACAGCGGGTGTGGGCGGGGCCTGAGCAATATGACATACTGCTCAGAAAACCAAAACGACTTGATAATTGAGACTGTTTAGGTTTTCTGGGCATTTAAAAAAAAGGAGTGAATGGATTTTTATCACTGTAGGGTGGTTGTGTCCACACACATCTATATGCAAACACCATATAATAGTCAACTTTGCATTCAACGACCCCTTTAATGTTTAATGAACAGTTATAGCAGGAAAAAGACTGCGAAAAATATAAAAATAGTCCGATTAAAAAATGAAAGACATTGTGATTGTTGCATGGTTTGGTTTGGACACAGTGTAAAAGTCATTATAGTAATGAACATAATTATTTGAAATAAGGCCGTGTCGATAATATATGTTTTAAATATATGTTTTAACTAACTTTATTTACTTATTTACCAACTTTATTTCAACTGGTTTTTCTGCATAGCCCAGATTTTATGTTAGACATCAAGTGGCGTCCCAACATGGCACCAAAATTGTTTATTGTACATCAATTTTGTGTCTACGTGATACAGTATTACATGAACTGCATAGGCCGTATGCAAAATTATGTAAGTTATTCATGATCTAGTCTGAATAGGAAAATTGGTCAATTTTGGTTTCTGAAAATCTCTTCAATTTCAGTGGTCTTATGCTCTTGGCAGCCAATAATTCACCGCACATATCAAATTGTGGTTGGCACTGACTATGTCACTGCAAGTGAACCCAAATTTAATCTGGACTGGGTTGTTCCTTTTACCTTGTGACCCATAACAAAATCACTCAGAAATTCTTAGTAAAGTTATTTTGTTCATGTTTTCAAGGATGAGAAACTATAGTTGCATTTTGTCATTTGCATTCATCGTAGATTTTCCCCTGCGGTTCACAACCAGAACAGACCTGTGGCCCAGTTGAGAACCAGCGGTTTAACATTTGGCATAAAAAGCATAAATAATGAAGTATTTGAGTCTGTACTAACACAGCTATATTGAATTTGACATTCTCAACAAAACATGTCAGTAATGTAGCTGTGTTGGTCTACGAACTCTCTGAAAACACAGAAGGATTTTTATTCAGCTGTATAAATGACTTCCTGACTCAGAGCCAAACAGCCTGTGCTTCACCTGCTTTGTTGTCCAGTGCAGAAGACAGTCGACTCTTTTTTTTTCTCACAGAGATTATTCTGAAATGTCCAGGACTTCCTCTTGGAAAAGCTGGAAAAGGTATTAATAGCTCTGGCATTCTGTCTGTGCTCTCTATACTTCCCAAAAGAAACATAAGCCCAAGCAGAACCAGGACCTCTGACTTTAAGGTGCTTAGGGAAAATCTGCTACCCTAATTTAGAGAATCAATGATCAACTGTTTTTTGACTATTTAATGTGCATATAACTTTAAACTGTTTATATAAAATAGCTTTTATATTAATATTTGTCCACCTGTCCAGTATACATTATATAGCTTTCTCTGTTTATGGTTTAATGACTTTACCTGGCAACCTTTGTATCAGTATTTCTTTTCAGTTTTCTTAGAAGCATTATATTTCACAGAGGACTGTATAGATGTTTACAGTTTAAAAGTATGTCAGAAAATACTCCTTCTCCTCATGTCCTCAAGTTCCTTCCCTGGTGTTTTATTTCCAACTTCCTGCGCTGCACTTCCTGTTCAAGCATGTTGTTTTTCCTGTGTGAGTGCAGGGGTCCGGCTGGGGTCCCTCTGCCGTTGGACTGGTGCGCTGCATTCTCAATGTGCTCCTAAAGGAGATGCAGAGAGATCCCATCCCCCACTCCTCCTGATATAACTCATTTCAGATGTCTTTCCAAGGTTTAGATCAAACCCTCCGCTGCCATTTTCATGTTATTCAGATATGCTGCAATAACCTTCAGCTTTAGTTCTACTGTGAAGTCTTTTGTTTGTCTGATGTTGGTGTTTCATAAGTTAAGTCAGATGACAGAGGTGAAAAGCAGACAGCAGAGTAGATACATTTCTCAGATGGCATGTTTCACATCAAGGCTTTCTTCTGTGATTTCTGTAAAAACAGATCTAAAAGCAAACAGTTGGTTCAATTTCTTTTCATGTGCATCTGTCAACATGAAAAAGTCGTCAGTCTTTTGGGAATAAAAAACATCTTATACACATGGTTCTGACAGAAATGTTTTGGGATTTTTCTTTTTCACAATGTCTAAACAGCCCCTATAATTTATCTTCAAAGACACAGTTTAAAGCTGAAATGTGTAATTTTTGTTCAAATATTTTTTCCTATACCGCCTTAATATGCAGAGACAATTATAAGTTTGAAGAAAAAAAATATTATCCAAGAGCACATCTGGTTCTCAAATAAGAAAAAAAAAACTAAGGATGCTCCAGAAAGCGTAAAATATACAAAAAATATATTAGTGTATATATAATATTTCTAAAGTATATATATTATGTCCTTATGAGAGCATATTTTCATATCCAGGTACATTTTGATATTAAAAAGAAAAAATTGTTATTAAAGGGGTTACATCTTTAAAAACACCAGCGTGTGACATCTTTTTAATATTAAAGGTGACATCGGATGCCCATTTTCCACAAGTATGTGAGAGTAGGAGATATTAACTAATATATTAACAAATATATTAAAAATATATATTAATTCCAAAGCTTATATTTGTTGTATATTATTTTTTACATATTTAAGTCATTAATAAAATTTTAAATCTATATTAAAATTTAATGTAATTGCTTAAAGGTAATCCATTAAACAATGTAGACAGACCTAAAATTTTATAAATGTGACCCTGGACCACAAAACCAGTCTTAAGTCGCTGGGGTATGTTTGTAGCAATAGCCAAAAATACATCGTATGGGTCAAAATTATTGATTTTTCTTTTATGCCAAAAATCATTAGGAAATAAAGTAAAGATCATGTTCCATTAAGATTTTTTGTAAAATTCCTACTATAAATATATCAAAATGTAATTTTTGATTAGTAATATGCATTGTTAAGAACTTAATTTGGACAACTTTAAAGGTGATTTTCTCAGTATTTTGATTTTTTTGCATCCTCAGATTCCAGATTTTCAAATAGATGTATCTCGGCCAAATATTATCTTAACAAACCATATATCAATAGAAAGCTTATTTATTGAGCTTTCATATGATGTATACATCTCAGTTTTGTAAAATTAAACCTTATGACTGGTTTTGTGGTCCAGGGTCACATATAATATTTTATTTTTATTTATAAATATAATTACATAGTAACTATATAAAAATAAAAATACCATTGATATTTATCATTACTTGTACTACTTTATTTGGTGATACTAGAAGCACAGAAATTACAGTTTTGGTCGATTTTTAAGATTACGGTTCAGTCTGTGTTCAGTTAAAACAGCACAAATACCGGCCACCTATTATTTTTACAATATGTAATATAAGTCTCAGGTGTTTAATTTGTGAAGTTTCAGCTCAAAATACCCCACATTTCATTTATTATATCATTTTGAAAATGCCTATTTTGAGAAGCAGAAACACAAGGTATGCGAGTACTAAAGATCTCTTTCATGTCTTATTGCGCTTAAACTGTCAAATACACACAAGTATATGTTAAAAACACACAAGTTATAAAAACACAGTTGAGTTTGGTTATGTCTTTGAAGGTGATGATGAAGACAAAATGGTGGAGTGGTGGGAGGAAACGTGCAGATTTAGGGGCGGTAATATTATAATAAGATCCCGTTTCAACATCCCTATGGTAGCAAAATCTGAGCGTCTCCTTTTTTCACATACTTGCAGAGAAAGGCTTACTAAAACAAAGTTACTGTGATTTTCCTTTTTCACATTTTCTAGGATGGTAGATGCTCCAGGGAGCCAATTATAGCACTCAAACTTGGAAAGAGTCAGATTTTGATATTCCTCTTTAATATCCTTCTAATATTCTGTCTTTATTCTCTGCAGGGTGCTCTAAGGTGACCTGCATCAGCCTAACTCGGGACGTGTCCGTGAAACTCTCCCCTCTTCACGGGCAGCAGATCTCCATCCGCTTTCTTGACATGACTGACTGTTTTGCTTTGGAAGACGAAGGCCTGCACACCATTGCTGCCCACTGCACTCAGCTCACCCACCTCTACCTGCGGCGCTGCGTGCGCCTGACCGACGAGGGCCTGCGCTTTTTAGTCATCTACTGCCCGTCCGTGCGGGAGCTCAGCGTCAGCGACTGCCGCTTCATCAGTGACTTTGGCCTACGGGAGATTGCGAAACTAGAGGGCCGCCTGCGCTACCTCAGCATAGCGCACTGCGGCCGCATCACAGACGTAGGCATACGCTACATAGCTAAATACTGCAACAGACTGCGTTACCTGAACGCCCGTGGCTGCGAGGGACTGACGGACCACGGTATTGAGCACCTCGCCAAGAACTGCCTCAAGCTCAAATCCCTGGACATTGGGAAGTGCCCGTTGGTGTCGGACGCCGGCCTGGAGCAGCTTGCACTAAACTCATTCAACCTGAAGAGACTGAGTCTGAAGTCTTGCGAGAGCATCACGGGCCGTGGGCTGCAGGTGGTGGCGGCGAACTGCTTCGACCTTCAGCTGCTGAATGTACAGGACTGTGACGTGCCACTGGAGGCGCTGCGCTTTGTCAAACGTCACTGTAAACGCTGCGTCATCGAACACACCAATCCAGCCTTTTTCTGAGAGCTGCACACATGGACGGATTTGAGAAGATAATCTCTTTTGACCCGGGCCGGTGACGTCTCTGCTAGAAAACACAGCGGAGATTTGCACTGCTGCACCTCTGTATTTAATTTGCATGGTTGGGAGAAATCGTAACTTTTTTTTAATCCATTATTTATATTTTTATTCACTTATATATATTTTTGATTACTCATCTTGTCTATGTCAGATTGTATTACGTGTAGCATGTAAATTTCATCATGAATGCAATTTGTTGACGCGTAGAGGATAACCAGAAATGAAACTAGACACATTTTGCAGAACTAAGGCGGTCCACGCTTCAGATTTTTGTTGTTTACATTTGATATTTCTGTTATGAATGTTTTGCTTTGTTTCATTGTGCAAGCCTTGTAATAGCTTGGTTTCTATCTTGGTTTTCATTGTCCAGGAATATTACCAAACAGTGCCATTTTTGCTGTGACGTTCACCTTTGTAATGGTCAATAAGGCTTTTTCAGGTGTTTAACAAATGGGAGGCCACAGTGGAATAAAGAGGTCTAAGCCATATTAAACAGAACCATAATGTCTGCTTTTATTTAGCTAACCTAATTTATCCGGGTCTTGGAATGAAAAAAAATGGAGCAAAATATGCTATTAGAGTGGTTGTCAACCTGTGGGCTGCAGCCCTGTAAAGGACCAGGGAAGTACTGCAGGATGATTTTGATTAGTTTTAATTTGTTCCTCCTGTAAACAAGATATATTAGTCAAAATAAAATAGCACAGTTTTTTGTTATATTGTCATATTATATTAATCTAATATGTGGGATGCAGACCATTTTGTTGTTGGGAAGGAAGATAACACCTAGAGGTTATTGTGACTTTTCTCAGAATCGTGAGATATAAACTTGCAATTGCAAGTAAAGTCAGAATAGCAAGATATAAATTCACAATTCAGATTTTTTTTTCTCAGAATTGCGTGATATAAACTCAATTCTGAGAAAAAGTCACAACTGAGAGATATAAACTCGCAATTCTGCAAAAAAAGTCAGAATTGCGTGAAATGAACTCGCTTTAGCAAGTTAAAGTCAGAATTGCAAGGTATAAATTCACAATTCTGACTTTTTTTCCTCAGAATTGTGATATAAAATCTAAATTCTGAGAAAAAGTCACAACTGAGAGATATAAACTCGCAATTCTGTGAAAAAAGTCAGATTTGCGTGATATAAACTCGCAATCGCAAGTTAGAGTCAGAATTAGAATTAGAGTCAGACTTTTTTTCCTCAGAATTGTGTGATACAAGTCAGAATTGCGTTTTAGTTTGTATCATGCAACTCTGAGAAAAAAAGTCAGAATTGCGAGATGTAAACTCGCAACTGCGAGGAAAAAAGTCGCACTTACCTTTTTTTTTTTATTCAGTGGAAACAAGCTTCCAGGCATCCTCTAAGGTAAGCATTGTGTGATTTATTTTCAGGCAGTATGTGTCATTTATAATGAAACATTTCAAACAAAGGTGTTTTGACAAAGTTACTTAAAGTTGATCTGTTTTTGCTATCATTTAGTCGCTAATCGACACCTTGGTCAATTGCCACAGAACACAGCTAGCTGGCGAGGCAGTGGTGAGAAAATAAACGGAAATGTAATCAGATTCAGTTGAGTCTGATTCTATTTCCCAGTGATAAAACAGAGAAACAGCAGCACGGTCCAGTGTAATATTACATCCCAGAGCAGCAGCGCAGGCCAGGCTAACAGACAATATACAGCTGATTAACATCACAGCAGTTCAGAATAGCAGTACATAAAACTGAATTTCCCAAACTGTTGGGAAAATCCACAAATTAGGATGTTTTGTATGGAAAAATGGTGGGGTGAAATAGAAAATGATAATTCTTGACAGTTACTGACAATGGAGTTTTTGTTTTTAAATTGTTGTGGGTTCTACAATTGTGGGTACTATTATGGAAAATAATAACCATTGCAAATAGCAAACAAATCAAAGCAGCATTATATTACAGCATACATAAACGCAATGAGGAAATAAAACTAGGAAACAATTATTGAATAAGCATGTCCTATTCTGTGACCTAAACTCCTGAAACAGTGGTGTCTCATATTTTAGAGCAGACTGTGTAATTTGGAAAAGAACTCAATTAAATCTATGTGTGTGCGTGTGAAAATATTCAGCTGAAATTCAGCTGTTTATAATAGTTAACGTTTTCATAAGTAACTGTAATATATTTTCACATTTAATTCCATACATGTAAATAGTTACTCCCCAACACTGGTATTAGTACAATTTCTTAACTTTTTAAATGTTATTTAATGTTTGTACTTTTGGAAATACATCTTTACTACACTCTAAAAAAAACGCTGGGTTAAAATAACCCAAATTGGGTTATTTTGGTAACCCAACGCTGGGTCAAATATGGACAAACCCAGCGTTGGGTTATTTTAACCCAACTTATTGGGTTAAATCTTTGACCCAACACGTTGGGTTGTTTTATTTACCTAGACTATTGACAAAAAAAATACTACGTTGCTGGTTGAAAACAAACCTGAAATATTTAATAATAAAGAGAATAAATAATAATCAAAGAGAATTACTTAAGACAACAAAAAAAGAGACAAAATGAATTTATAAAAGGCTATTTTAATGCAAAATAAAAAATACAATTTGCATTAATAAATGTTAAAATATACATGTGTGTGTTTGTGTGTGTGTGTGTGTGTAGTAAGACAACTTTCTTTTTTATAAACTCATAATTTATCATAGAAGTATGTTTAACAAAGTGGCACAAGTAAAGATTCTAATCTAAGTAGTCTGACAAATTTCCTCTTCATATAAACCCATATTAATTTCAAACTCACATTTAAGACATACATTTTTATATACACATATATATATATATATATATATATATATATATATATATATATATATAATAGGGGTTCTATACATTTAACTTTCAACTTTTCAATTCATATAAACCAATATTAACTACATAAACTCACATTGTAGATGCACATAAATAGAAGTAAATATCAAGTCACAACATTTCAGAAAGGGTTCTTTATGTATATATTAATCTGACAACTTTCCTCTTCATATAAACAACATTTTAGAGAGGGTTAGTTGTTGTCCAGTAACACTTAAAATAGCTACGAAGCAGTTTTACTGAAGGGGATTCTGTTCCTGGTAGTTTGTAGACAACAGCCTCCTTTAGGTACTCCACCATGTTAGTGCCAACCTGTTAAAAACAGAAAAACGTTAAAAACATACAAATCACTTTACACACACAATGCAGCATTAAACAAAACCAATCCATGACAAATAATTAATTTAAAGCTCTCCTGAGCTGATGTTTTTCTTAATAAATACTGTAGTCTGATGTCCACTTATGATATTCGTGTGTTTTTACATTAAAAATCATAAGAATCAATAAGTTATGTTATTTTATACCCTGGTTTTGAGAAACGATCGATTTTAATGGGCGTGTTGCACTAAAGACTTTTGAAGTTAACGCCTAACGTACAGCTCTGTGATTGGATAAGAGTTTTGCGTAGTAAGTTACGTTAGAGTTTCTGTGAATAGACACGCAGGCTACGAGTAATCAGGATCAAGCGGTCTTTTACAGTGCAATATTGACACATTCTCACATTAAAACACTGCATATTACTGTCAGATCAGTTACTGATGAAGCAGTGTTGTTTTAAAAAGTCAAACTCCCTGCAAATGCAACGTTAACCTCCGTTTTGTTTACACAAGAATCGCGTCGAAGTGAACAGACATGCTGCATTTAACTCACATCAGCTAAAACGTCTAATTACATATAATATATAAAGACACGTTTACTAAACGACTCACCAAGTCACATATTCCAGAGGAAATGTTGACCAAAAAGACGTTTTCAATAAATATTGAATATAACTTAAACATGTAAAGGCTGTAACGTAATTACAGGCATACCTTTACCGATTAGCAAACCAAAACGAACTAAGTTAGATTATACTGTTTAATACTGCTAATGTAATGTGAACCGCCAAATTTGGTATATTTTTGCATTTGTTGGTGTAAAGTATTAGTTTCATACATTAAAAACCCACAAACATACCTTTTCTGTCGTCGCTGAAGGACGGTTGTTCCTGAGGTGATTCAAAATGGCCGCGAAGGTAGCGCTTGGCTCGTCGAGTAGGGGGAGTGGTTTACTCTCTTAACTGTCACTTGATTGGATAAAATCAGTAACCCAATGTTGGGTTACACAAAAACAACCCAACACTGAGCAAAACAACCCAACTAAATGACCCAACAGGCTTAACCCAGCAGTTGGGTTAAAAAAACAACCCAGCATTTTTTAGAGTGTATCTACTTAAAGGCCAAATATTTAACATATGCTTTGTGCATTCTGCAAATGTAACTGTCTATGTGTAACTGTTTAGTTTATCATTATATATATTTTTATTATTCATATTGGGTGTTTGCACTAACAGATGGTCAGTTACCCGGATGCACGGCCATATTGGCGATACTCGGATGTAAACAACAGCATGGATTGCATGGTCAATGTACTAATGATAGTTAAGTAATATTCTGACAAACTAAAGTTAATAGGTGGTAAAGATACGTACACACAGTATTAATTGAGATATTAGCCTAATATTTCACCTACCTGACCAGAAATAATAAGAGCAAACACAAATGTTGTCAAGATTTTTGACCTGGAAAACCTGTTTCAGTTTGACCAACTACAAACATTTTGTTCCTCAGTTTTTTGCACTCTTCTCCTTGATTTGTTGTAACTTCAAATGTTTTTCCCAATTTGAATAATTAGTACAGCCCAAAACATGGCAACTGATCATTTTCAGCAGCGATAATCAGCTAAATATGCAAGTTTTGTCCGGTTCAGTGGCATTGTTTACATTCAGTGCCACCATGGCCGATTTATGATGCAAAACACTCACACAAGATGTGTCGTGACCGTGGAACTAACTTAAACGTTTAAAATTGTATTTAAATCAACCCACATGCTAGTCAGGCCTAAATATATCATACATACAAACAGTATTTTGATTACCACAAATAAATATGAATACCTCGAAACCGAAAAGGGTGTCTCTTTTGATAATTGATGATAATAGTGCTCCACTCTGGTCCAGGTTATGTTCTTCATGGTGGTGGGCCATGATGGATTCTAGCTTCCGTTTGGATGCTCTCGTCTTCCGGTCTCCACAGAAATCCATGTCAAAACTAAGTAAAAACTGAGTAAAAAGACATTTAATTAATTAAACTTAAACTCTTTTTTATAACTAAATCTAAAAATGTGCACAGGGTTATGCTGTGCTATTGTTGCCTGATAACAGCAATACGCTTAAAGAATTCCTGTAAAGTACTTGTTTAGCGTTTCAGCAAATCTGTGTAAATTCAACTAACCGCTGGTCGTTGTGTGTCATCTTTCCACTCATTAAACTATGACAGGTGAGTTACTTAAAAAAGACGGTCATTGCGACACAATAAAGTGACGAAACTAAGACACCGTGCTTTTTAAAAACCAGTTTCATAGGTTTAACGTTAAATTATCAGTTTGGAAAATACGTTAATTTGACTAGAAACAGGAAATGTCAAGCATCGTTCCAGTCAGGCGAGACTTTCGCGATCAGGAAAAAAAGTGGAAAGCCACCTCTGTTGGTGACAATAATCACTACACGATTGCATTGATGATATGTGTTTGTTGGGTTTTTGCAGTGTATTTGCGCTATGTTTTGAACATGCTGTAAAACGGGAAACCTTTCGGGGACGGGGACAGCTCCAGATGCTCAAAACCGGGACTATCTTTGGAAAAAGAAGACGTCTGCAGAACTAACTTCCAGTCTGAAACTGCTTGTTTGGCGCTGCTGGCCTGAAACGTACTCGGTTACTAACGTAACCTCGGTTCTCTCAGAGAGGGAACGAGTACTGCGTAAGCTTACGCTTGGGAAAATCCTTTCCGCGAGAGATATTGAAGCCAAAAAATTATCCTTAATTTTGTATTAATGTAAAACGCGTTGCCGCAGTGAGCAGACATAGGCGAGGCGTATTGCGTGCCTATTGGCTGCTCTGCAGCAACTGCAGCACCTATCGAGCGAGGCTTGGCGCGATGCCAGCTCCAATGAGGGCATTTCGCGCCTAATACGTCATCTCCCGCCGAAAGTGGTGTGATCCAAGCCTATAAATATCGCTCGAAGGCAGCTACACTCTTTTCATCATAAAAGCGCCCTGAGCACGCGCTTGCACGGCAAGGTACGCAGTACTCGTTCCCTCTCTGAGAGAACCGAGGTTACGTTAGTAACCGAGTACGTTCTCTTATGAGAGGTCTCTCGTACTGCGTAAGCTTACGCTTGGGGACCCCATGTAAAACGCCGTGCATGCCAAGATCTGATACCATAGACCCGAGGGCGATAGCCCGGGGTTCATATAGTGCTTGAACGTGCTTGAACGTATAAGGGGATTAGCACCCTAGAAACACTGGCTCCTGGTGTATCCGGGCAGGTAAACGACCTGGATAAACTTGGAACATGGGTCTAGATATCTGTTAATATCTAGACCGATAGCAACTTGGCCTGTAGGGCGGGAACCTCCAAGTTGTAGAATCTTATGAATGTAGACGGAGAGGCCCAGCCTGCCGCCGTACAAATGTCTTGCAAGTTAATCCCACTCGACCAAGCCCACGACGAGGCCACGCCCCTCGTGGAATGTGCTCTGACACCCAGCGGGCATTGCATGCCCTTGGACTCGTACGCCAGTGCAATAGCATCCACTATCCATCTGGATAAAGTCTGTTCTTGACGCAGCCATTCCTTTAGAATGCCCGTAAAACGAAACAAACAGCTGTTCTGTCTGTCTAAAAGCAGACGTGCGAGACACATAGACTCTTAGCGCTCTAACTGGACATAAGAGTCTCGCGTCAACCTCTTCATCCACAACCGGTAGAGCAGACAGTGCGATGACCTGTGCTCGAAACGGTGTGTTAATAGACTTTGGCACATATCCATGCTTGGGTTTGAGTATAACTTTAGAGTCGTTAGGTCCAAACTCCATGCATGTCGCGCCCACGGAGAGCGCATGCAGGTCTCCGACGCGCTTCACTGAAGCGAGCGCTAGGAGGAATATAGCCTTAAGAGACAGATATTTTAATTCAGCCGCCTGTAGTGGTTCGAATGGTCCGCCCTTCATAGCGTCCAGCACCACAGAAAGGTCCCACGTTGGGACTGAAGGCGGTCTGGGTGGATTTAATCTCTTAGCTCCTCTAAGGAAGCGTATGATTAAATCGTTCCTCCCTATTGACTGACCTAGCGTTGTCCTCGAGAACGCTGCTATGGCCGCCACATAAACTTTGAGCGTGGACGGGGACCTGCCCTTGTCCAGCAGCTCTTGTAGGAAGGAAAGTACATCTGTCACTCCACAGTCTGTGGGTGAAGATCTGCGGGCTGTGCACCAGTCCACAAATATCGACCACTTCGAGGCATAGAGCCGTTTAGTAGCCTGTGTGATCGTTGATATCACTCCTGTGGGGAGTTCATCATATATTCCCTGGTGACCCATACATGAAGGGACCACAGCTCGGGGTGAGGGTGCCAAATCGCGCCGTCCGCCTGCGAGAGGAGGTCTCTCCTCACAGGTATTGGCCACGGTGCGATGCTCGTCATCTGCATCAGCGCTGGGAACCAAGGCTGGTTCCCCAAAACGGCGTTATTAGCAGTATTGCACACCCTTCCTCCTTCACCCTCTCTATCACCTGAGGTAGGAGAGAGACTGGGGGAAAAGCATAAAGAGGACGGCGGGGCCACGCATGGGCTAGCGCGTCCTTGGCTTTGGAAAAGAATTCTAGACAATGAGCGTTGTCCTGAGATGCAAATAGATCTATCTCCGCTCTGCCGAATATTTTCCATAATAGCTGCACCGTCTGAGGGTGCAGCGACCATTCGCCCGCCGGAACATTGTTCCTGGACAGTCTGTCTGGTCCTACATTTAGGGTCCCCCGCACGTGCGCTGCCCTCAGCGAGCGCAGGTTGCGATGAGCCCATACCAGAAGGCGTTCTGCAAGTGCATGTAGGTTTCTGGACCTGAGACCGCCCTGGCGATTTATGTAAGCCACTACCGATGTGTTGTCGGAGCGGACTAATACATGACTTCCCTTCAATAAGGGAAGAAAGTATGTCAGCGCATTCTCCACTGCCATCATTTCGAGGCAGTTGATATGCAGTGATTTCTCGCGTTCTGACCATAGGCCGAACGACGGTCTGCCCTCTAGCAGCGCTCCCCATCCCGAGGTGGACGCGTCCGTGGACACTACTTTCACCTTCGAGGGTCTCTCTAGAGTGACACCTTTTCGGTACCAGTCGGCTGCTCTCCACGGCATCAGGGCTGTAACGCAACTCTGATTGATCGTGAGACGGAGTCGACCGGACGCCCACGCTCGGCGCGGCATGCGCGCTTTCAGCCAGAACTGCAGTGGGCGCATGCAAAGCATCCCTAACTGTAGAACTGATGATGCTGAGGCCATAAGACCTAACACTCTTTGAAAGGTCTTGAGCGGGGCAGACGTGCTGCAGCAGAGCGCGCTCACTGCGCTCTGAATGTTCAGCGCGCGCACTGACGATAGCTTCGCTGTCATTGACAGCGAATCCAGTTCTATGCCCAGGAAGGAGATATTCTGGCTGGGGTTCAGCGAGCTTTTCTCCCAATTGACTTTCAAACCCAAGTTCTCGAGGTGATCGAGTAACATGGTCGTGTGCTCCCTGAGCATTGAGCGAGATTGCGCTAAAATCAGCCAATCGTCCAAATAATTCAGTATTCGCACGCCTTTCAGTCTGAGCGGGGCGAGCGCTGCGTCCATGCACTTCGTAAACGTACGGGGTGCTAGGGACAAACCGAATGGCAGGACTGTGTACTGATAAGCTTGGCCCTCGAAGGCGAATCTCAAAAATCGCCTGTGACGCGACGCTATCTGTATTTGAAAATACGCGTCTTTCAGATCCACTGACACAAACCAGTCTCCTCGGCACACTTGTGCGAGGATTTTCTTGGTTGTGAGCATTCTGAACTTTCGCTTCACCAGCGCTTTGTTCAGTTGTCTTAGATCTAGTATGGGCCTGACTCCCCCGCCTTTTTTCGGAATCAGGAAGTATTTGCTGTACAGCCCTCCTTCGCTCTGACCTTGAGACAGGGGTTCTATGACACCTTTGCTCAATAATGTGGTCACTTCGGCTCGTAGCAGGTGTGCTGCATCTGCCTGTATCGTGGTCTCGACGCGCGCCGTGTAACGGCGAGGGCGTCGTCGAAACTGGAGCGAATAGCCTCTCTTTATGATGTCCAGCACCCATTTTGAAACCCCTGGGAGTTTTTCCCATGCATTTGCATGTAATGCAAGGGGGTGGGTGCGAAGCGCGCTCCGATCTGTTAATAACGGGGCCGCTTCGGTGTCTGTGACATGCAAGGCTCGGGGTACGCTGACCGCGGGGACTGCTATCTCTGTGTGTGTATGTGGTTGCGTGGTAACGGGCACATTTAACACACTCGATGCAGCTTTTAGTCGCGTAGATGGGGCGTCGTCCGGTTTCGTTTTTACAGAAACCGTAAGACCTGCCTGATGTGATATGTGTGGGCACTCTGGGGTGGGCACATATACCACATGTGAAGCGCAGTCGATTTGGGTCGACTTTATGTGCGGTTTGTATGACAGGATGTGCTTATGTGTAGTGATGGCAACTGGGCAGTGGACATGCGTGCTACACACAAAACACCTTCGGCCGTGGCCGGAATACCCGAAATTACACTCTTTTGAGGATTTATTTGGGTAGCCGTGAGAACGGCTTTTGTGTGCAGACAGACAGGCTGCAGCGCCGGCCTGATGACTGCGGATGATGCTGGAACAGCCACATTTCCTGGAGCTGAGCGAGCGAATACTTTCGGTGGGAGTCTGGCAGCCGCGGGACTCGCGCACCGGCGTTTTCCTAGCTGTACTAGGCCTGCTTCGGAGGGTTAGGTTTCAGCTCAACCTTGGGTCTCTGCGCACGCTCTCCGTGGCGGCGACCTGCAGAGCGGGAACGAGGTCTCGCTCCTTGCGTCTGGTGGCGTTGTGAGACGGCTGCAGCGGGCTGATGCTGGGGTCTAGAGCTCTGCGCTGGCGGCTTTGGGCGACCGGAAGAGCTAGACCGCTTAGGCAAGAAGTGCTTCATCGCCTGAGAAGTCTTCTGAACCTCAGCAAACCTCTCCGTGAAGTCCTTCAACGATGTGCCGAACAGACCCGTCGTGGAAAACGGCGCGTCGAGAAAGGCTGTGCGCTCGGACTCCGCCATCTCTGAGAGCGTGAGCCACAAGTGCCTTTCTGTCACCGTCAGCGCCGCCATGTTGCGTCCAATGGCCTGAGCTGCCCAGGCTCGCCGTGGCTTGGGTTAAAATCCTCATGAGCTCTGACTCGATCGAGGCTCTCGCGCTGGGTGGGGCGCGGGCAGGGGGGGCGATGTCCGCAGAGTTCGCCCAATCCTCGCTGCCTGACGCTGTCAGCGAACAAGAATCCTCCTCCCCCTCCATTCCACTCCCCTCAACAGCGCCTTCGGCGGGGGCAGCGGCTGACAGCGGCTGCTCCGGATCCGGCACCGAGAAGGTGAATATCGGCAAAGCTAGCAGGCGCGCCGGCGAGCTTTGACGGCTGGAGGACGATTCTGGTAGCCTCTGGGCACGGCGCCGCAGTAGGCTTCGGAGCGGGCTGTGAGAAAAAGGCCAAGCGAGTCCTCAGAGTCGCCATGGCCAGAGACTCGCACTGAGGGCAACCTCCCTCGGCGAGCGCCATCACAGCGTGGTCCTCTCTCAGGCAGGAAACGCACACGGCGTGGCGGTCCCCGTCGCTGAGTGCAACTCCGCATGAGTCGCAAGAAGGCATCTTGAAAAAGACGCTGCTCTTTTAGAAGTGGTAGCAATAAAAGGATATAGGCGCCGGAAAGCGCAGCAGGAAGGCAGGAAGGCGGCGTAGCCAGCAGCTTCAGACTCGTCCCGCTGATGAGCTTTCAGTCGACGGCGGCTTCTTCTCCAGCTCCAGCGATGCGAAGGCGTCGCGTGAAGGATGAAAAAATCAGAGTGTAGCTGCCTTCGAGCGATATTTATAGGCTTGGATCACGCCACTTTCGGCGGGAGATGACGTATTAGGCGCGAAATGCCCTCATTGGAGCTGGCATCGCGCCAAGCCTCGCTCGATAGGTGCTGCAGTTGCTGCAGAGCAGCCAATAGGCACGCAATACGCCTCGCCTATGTCTGCTCACTGCGGCAACGCGTTTTACATTAATACAAAATTAAGGATAATTTTTTGGCTTCAATATCTCTCGCGGAAAGGATTTTCCCAAGCGTAAGCTTACGCAGTACGAGAGACCTCTCGTAAGAGAACTGTTGTCTGCAGTTCTGCAGAACTAACTTCTAAGTAATATAATTAAAACAAAAAGAACTACATTAAGAAAAAAGAACTATAGGCGATATATTGTTATCTTGAAATAAAAGTACTCATATTGTAAAAATAACGGCAATTACTGTGCTTGATAATAGACGTCACGGTTTGGTCAGTTATCCGGATGCGCTGCCATGGTGGAGATACTCGGATGTAAACAACAGCATGATTGCACGGTTAATGTAGCCTACTACTGAATAACGTTCAGAACGTTGTTCTACTCATTTAAACGTGTGAAAGCTGCTAAACCATATAGAGAAGGACTTAGTAAGCAGGAAAGAGTGGAATATTTCGGTAATAGGTGCTAAAGATATGTATGAGCAGTATTAAGATATTAGCCTAATTATTTAACCTACCTAACCAGAAATTATAAAAACAAACAAATGTTAAGATTTTTGCCCTGGAAATCCTGGTTCAGTTTGGCCAACTACAAACGCCTTTTGTTCCTCAGGCAGTTTTTTGCACTCCTCTTGTTTTTTTTTCTATATCTTTTGGCACTACAATTGTACTCCAAATGTTTTTACCTGGTCCGACCGATTAGTACAGCCCAAAACATGACAATAATTGACTATTTTATACAGCAATAATCAGCAGAATTTGCAAGTTCAGTTATTTTCTGACAGGTAACCTTTCGCTAACTTATCAATGTTGCAAACATATGCAAACGCAACATTTATACTGTCGTCTGCTGAGGTCTCTCCCTTATGCTGCGTTCACACCGCCCAAACCGTCATGCGTCAGTTGCGGCAAGATTACATGTAAAGTCAATGGTTGAGTCCGTCAGAGGTCCGTCAGAGGCTCTGCGTTGCGTTGTGTCCGTTGGATCCGTCAACTTTTCAAGCGTTACCTGCGTTTCAAGCGTCAACGCAGCCAACGCAAGCAACGCAGAAGTTCAGCTAGTTGAACTTTTGACGGACTTAACGCACTTGACGCAGTGCGTCAACCAATCAGAGCGTCTCACTGTAGCGACGTCACCACACGTATTTTGAATGAAGCGGGAGCAGAAAAAACAAAAACATACAATTCTCTGCGATTGAAGACGGCTACAAACTTATTCTAGCCGTCTGCAATCGCAGAGAATTGTATGATCCGTCCTCGTTGTTGTATAAAGACAGGAATGTAAAGGAACTTGCTTGGATGAAGATCGCTGAAGAGATCGGGTTGTCAAATCTTTTCTCAACGTAATTATTTCCCATTTCGTTAGCTAGCGAAACATGTTCATGAGAGGATTCCAAAATGTCCAGTCCCAATAGTTTGCCATGGTTTATTCAGGGGAAGTGTGCAGAAAACTAGATGCGTTGGGAGCGTTGCCTGACGTGTGCGGTGTGAACGCACCAAAAAGCAAGCGTTGCCAGCTTCAACGTACATGCGTCAAACTAGATGCGTTAGGTGCGTTGCCTGACGCAGACAAAGTGTGCGGTGTGAACGCACCATTACACACTGAAAAACCACATGGATGCAGATTGGGCGTCCAGGCAACTACAGAGAGATAAAGGAAAAACCAAAAAAAAAACAATACAAAAGTCGGCTAGTCATTTTAGACTAGACTAGACAAAACAAAACATTTACTGGTGTGAGGTTTGGGCACCACCTGCTGTCTTGACCTGTTAATTCAAGGCAAGTTTAAAGCGGAGAAAATGTGTTATGAACACAAAATACATAGTGGATAAGTGTATGTGTATTTAATAATGTAGCTGTTTTAATGCAAGTCGTTCATTTTCAAGTTCGGAAATACTTTTTATTCGTGTGACTCTATTTCTTATTGTGTATTTTAAGGTTTTCTCTATCAGCCCGGCTAGCTCAGTCGGTAGAGCATGAGACTCTTAATCTCAGGGTCGTGGGTTCGAGCCCCACGTTGGGCGCACATCTTTTCCACCTCACAGAAAGTTACAACGGATCACCATTTTTGTCCATTTAGTTCCTATTCAACCTCTTAACCATCTCTTTATGAAGTAATAACAACTAATAATCAATATACTTTTATTAAATATTGTAGGCCTACTTATTAAATATCAGACCTAGCGACAGTAACTGGGGTAGGACTTCTTGCATCCCTCCAGCATGTCCTGGTCCAAAAATTTTATATGATAGTAGCGATTTTATATCTCCTTCAGTCAAATGTTTAGAAAATAGCTGAACGTTATAATTTTAAAACAGGAGAAGAACTGTAGTTGTACTAGCCTTGTTCCACCAACAGGGGGCAGTTCTGATACATGCACATATGGTCACCGGTCAGGCATTAAATATTCTCTAATAACAGATTTTGGTTTTAAAACATGTTTTAGATGTATTTAAAAAGATTATAGCTTTGGAAAAAATGATTTCAAAGCTTTGATGTCTCTGATGAGATCTTTTTTTTACTTATTGACGCCTTGTTCATGAAAGGTGGTAAATAAATCAAAGTGAATGGAAACCTGTATTAACAGGAAAGCTTTTTTTGGTTTGTGAGGATGTTACCCTGGACTCTTATTAGCAGTGGATAAGAGAATATTCTGAGGGAGGGTGTTGGTTTGGGTTTTGCAAGAGACACCTGTCGTTCCAGTCCCTGGGTTTTGCTCTATTTAATTTGAAAACTAAAATGAAGACAAAGATAAACAAGCCAATTACATGGAAAAGTAGGCCACATATGTTTAACTAGATGCTGTTAAACTATCAGTCATGCATGCCTGGCCAAATCTGTGTCAGTGAATGCACCACAGAGCTCTTATAGACTTAGGGTGGAAGAGGGTGTGCTGGAGATCAGGCAGTGTTATCATAAGGTAAGCTAAATATTGAATATTATGAATATGACTGTCAGTCAGCTGGGGGAAAGTGTCAGGGTCAATGAGGGATTTTGATATTTTAAATATTGTGGCGGGAGTCCCGAGGAACAATCAGCGTCGCCCTGGCAACTCATCAGGAACACCTGCAACTGCTCAACACGGACCAATCGATCACGGCGAGATCTCCTTTATAAACGAGCCCCAAAGGACAGAAGGGTGAGAAGCTTCTCCAAAGAGCTAAAACGCTTACCGTCTCTCTCTATCGTTCCTTTCACAGACTCGCCGTGACGATTGGGCCGCACCCAGCCTGGACCGCTTTCACTCGGGGTGACCGCACGTTCCTGCACTCACCCCTCACTGGCCACAGTCACCAAAGAGCACGAAGGGACAGAGGATTCACGAGACACCGAGCACCGAAGACGCCACATCGCCCTTTCCCCGTATTATCTCCTTCACTTCTGCACTATTGTCAATAAACGCACCCTCCGGGGCTCACCTAAACCTCTTGTTCTGTCGTGCTATTCCCCGCCCGGCCACAAGGTGGTGGAGAATGCGGGCAACGTGACGGGCCTGGGAAGCCGACGAACAAGACACTCTTTGTTTACACCGCCATCTTGCCTCGTCTCTCACTTCCGGTTTTTTCTGTTTTTCAGGCGCGCTCCTCCCCGGCAGAATGGAGGACATTGTGAAACAGCTGGCAGAGGTTAGCGTCCGCCAGCAACAGTGTTTTGAGCTTTTGACCGAACAACACGGCCAAATTCAAGGTTATTTAGCAGAACTACGACTACCAGCCGCTCAACATATTCCCCTACCTGATCCCCGCGTCACTGCTGCTCGGCTTTTACCCAAGCTAACCGCAGATGATGATATTGAGGCTTACCTCAAAATGTTTGAGTCAGTCGCTCGTACAGAGGGCTGGGCTAGAGGTACTTGGGCTGCGTTACTGGCACCGTTGCTTTCGGGGGAAGCTCAGCGTGCTTACTTTTCATTACCTGCGTCTTCTCAAAGTAATTATAATGAACTGAAAAGAGAAATTTTAGGCCGCTTAGGGCTATCAGCGACCACTGCCGCCCAGCGCTTCCATGAGTGGGAATTCAAAGCGCGGTTGCCAGTACGCACCCAAGCCGCCGATCTGATGCGGTTAGCCGAACACTGGCTGCTAGAGGACTCGCCATCCCCCTCCCAAGTCGCCGAGCGGGTAGTGGTTGACCGGATGCTGAGAGCGCTCCCGCGCTCGATGAGGCAGGCTGCCGGCATGCGGGGCCCAAAGTCCATCGCAGAGCTCGTCGAGGCGGTCGAACTGGCGGACGCAGCCTATCATCGGGAGGCCGGGGAGCGAGCGCCGCCTTTTCCCCGGAGGGTGCCCCAGGAGCGACGGCCGCCAGAGGGCATCCCACGACCAGTGCGCAGACCGTCCAGCCCCCGCGACGAACCGATGCCCACGGACCCACCGTCTCCGCCTGTGAAGCCTTGGATGGCGGGCTGTGTGGTTCACCGCAGGACCCCCCGTGGAGCCCCGATGACCACGGTGAAAATTCAAGGCCGCTCCTGTCAAGCTTTACTGGACTCAGGAAGTGCCGTGTCCCTAGCAAGGCCCGGCACGCTGGAACCCCGGCCTAGTCCCAAAGCTGTAATGCCCATTACTTGTGTCCACGGAGATACCCGCCACGTATTTACTAATCTTCTCACCTTCCACAAAGGTCGTAAAGCCTGGACTCTGGAAGTTGGCGTCCTCAAGGACCTACCTGTGCCGCTGCTACTGGGACGGGACTGGCCGGGGTTGGAGGCCGCCCTAGCCGAAACCACACAGCCCGCCCGTCCACGCCGACGCCTACGTCGCCAGCCGTCGCGGGGGTCTGAGAGCCCACACAGCCTGCTGACAACCGACAGTGGGAGAGAGGGTGAGTCCCCCGCCCGTGATACTAACCTTTTCCATAATGTTTTCCAGCAGGTTACGGGTGGGGGAGACTTTGGAAGAGCCCAGAAGGAAGACGACAGGCTGAAACACTGCTGGCGGCAAGTACGCGTCCTTGAAGGCCAGGACGTCCTTCCGGCCCCTCACCCTCTCCCACACTTCGTCGTGCAAAACGGTCTGCTGTACTGTGTCGCGGAGCGGCGGGGGGAGGTAAAACGTCTTCTCGTTGTCCCCAAGGAGAAAACGGAGACAGTCCTGGAGCTGGCGCATGCTCACCCCATGGCTGGACACCTGGGCGCCCAGAATACCGTGCAACGTATCCGTGATAGATTCCACTGGCCGGGACTCGAAGCAGAGGTCAAGAGGTTCTGCCAGGCCTGCCCAGCATGCCAACGGACATCCCCACGGAAACCTCCCCCCAGCCCACTCATCCCTTTACCCATCATTGGGGTGCCCTTTGAGCGGATCGGGATGGACATCGTAGGGCCGTTGCCGAGGTCTGGCCGGGGCCACGAGCACATCCTCGTCATTGTAGACTACGCCACCCGGTATCCAGAGGCCGTTCCGCTACGCCAAGCCAACGCGAAATCCATCGCCCGGGAACTGTTCCTGCTGTGTAGCCGGGTGGGGCTACCGTCGGAGATACTGACCGACCAGGGAACGCCCTTCATGTCCCGGCTAATGGCTGACCTCTGCCGGCTGCTGAAGGTACGACAAATCCGCACATCAGTCTACCACCCTCAGACCGACGGGCTCGTCGAGAGGTTCAATCAGACCCTGAAGCAGATGTTGCGGAAGGTAGCTGCTGAGGACAAGAAAGATTGGGACCTCCTCCTCCCCTATGTGCTGTTCGGAGTCCGAGAAGTTCCCCAGGCATCCACGGGGTTCACCCCATTTGAGCTCCTCTTTGGACGACAACCCCGCGGCCTCCTCGACGTGGCCCGAGAGGCCTGGGAGCAGCAGCCGGCAGTCTACCGGACCGTCGTTGAGCATGTGCAAGATATGAGGAGTAAAATCGACCGCGTCATGCCATTAGTCCGGGAACATCTGGTGAAGTCCCAGCAAGCCCAGCAACGTCTGTACAACCGGGCGGCCCAACCGCGGGAGTTCCACCCAGGTGACAAGGTGATGGTCTTGGTCCCCAACGTAGCCTGCAAGTTCCTGGCACAGTGGCAAGGACCCTATACAGTGGAGGAACGAGTCGGCCCGGTGAACTACAGGGTAAGACAGCCCGGCCGAAGGCAGGCTGTACAACTATATCATGTCAATTTGCTGAAGAAATGGGTCGGGGACCGAGACCAAGTGGCCGCCCTAGCCGTCCAAGAGCCCGCGGTTGTGGACGCCAACCCTAACCTCTCGGCCGCCCAGAAGACGGAGCTGCGGCACCTGGTCGGTCAGTTCCAAGACGTCTTCTCCGACACCCCCGGCCAGACTAACGTCCTCTCCCATGACATCCACACTCCTCCAGGCGTCGTCGTCCGGCAACGGCCCTATCGAGTCCCAGAGGCCCGCCGGCAGGCTATAGAGCAGGAGGTCCAAAAAATGCTCAAACTGGGGGTAATTGAGCCATCCCGGAGCCCTTGGTCCAGCCCGATCGTCCTCGTCCCGAAGCCAGACGGCACCCTGCGCTTCTGTAATGACTACCGGCGCCTCAATGAAGTCTCTGCCTTCGACAGCTACCCCATGCCCCGAGTGGACGAACTCCTAGAGCGCCTGGGAAGGGCCCGGTATATCACAACACTCGACCTGACAAAGGGCTATTGGCAAGTCCCCCTTTCTTCCGAAGCCCGACCAAAAACAGCCTTCTCCACTCCGTCTGGCCACTGGCAATACCGGACCCTTCCCTTCGGCTTGCACGGGGCACCCGCAACATTTCAACGCCTCATGGATGTCGTCCTTCGCCCCCATCAGACATACGCGGCGGCGTACCTTGACGACGTAGTCATCCACTCGGAGGCATGGGAGGACCACCTGGAGCGGCTCCGCAGGGTGCTGTCTGAGCTCCGTCGGGCTGGACTGACCGCCAACCCCCGCAAGTGTCACCTAGCCTACAACGAAGCACGCTACCTGGGGTTCACGGTCGGGAGAGGACTCATACGACCACAGGAAAACAAAGTAAAGGCCGTCCTGGACACCCCCCGGCCCACCAACAAGACCCAGGTACGTGCCTTCTTGGGGTTGGCGGGCTATTACCGGTGTTTTATCCCCAGTTTCTCCTCTATAGCTGCCCCCCTGACGGACCTGACCAGGAAGGGACAGCCAGAACGGGTCCACTGGAATGATTACGCGGAGCGGGCCTTTACACGCATTAAGGAAGCCTTGACCACGGAACCCGTCCTGAGAGCTCCAGACTTCGGCTGTCCCTTCTTGCTCCAGACGGATGCCTCTGACACGGGGTTGGGAGCCGTGCTCTCCCAGGTCCAGGAGGGAGAAGAGCATCCTGTCATGTACATCAGCCGTAAGCTGTCCCAGGCCGAGAAGAAATACGCGGCCGTGGAAAAGGAAGCCCTCGCCATCAAGTGGGCAGTCCTGGAGCTAAAATATTACTTACTGGGTCGACATTTTACTCTCTTTACAGATCACGCCCCCCTACAGTGGATGGCCCGAGCAAAAGACACGAACGCCAGAGTCACAAGGTGGTTCCTTTCGCTCCAGGACTTCCACTTCGATGTGCGCCACCGAGCCGGCACCAGCAACACCAACGCAGACGGGCTCTCTCGGTCCTGGGCAGCATACGCAGGTCTGTCAGGGGTCACTTTCCCCCCACCCCCAGTCTCCCCCTTTTCTTCTCTCCTCCAGAACCAGGACGTCGCTTGGGGGGGGGAGTGTGGCGGGAGTCCCGAGGAACAATCAGCGTCGCCCTGGCAACTCATCAGGAACACCTGCAACTGCTCAACACGGACCAATCGATCACGGCGAGATCTCCTTTATAAACGAGCCCCAAAGGACAGAAGGGTGAGAAGCTTCTCCAAAGAGCTAAAACGCTTACCGTCTCTCTCTATCGTTCCTTTCACAGACTCGCCGTGACGATTGGGCCGCACCCAGCCTGGACCGCTTTCACTCGGGGTGACCGCACGTTCCTGCACTCACCCCTCACTGGCCACAGTCACCAAAGAGCACGAAGGGACAGAGGATTCACGAGACACCGAGCACCGAAGACGCCACATCGCCCTTTCCCCGTATTATCTCCTTCACTTCTGCACTATTGTCAATAAACGCACCCTCCGGGGCTCACCTAAACCTCTTGTTCTGTCGTGCTATTCCCCGCCCGGCCACAATATAAATATACATATGACTGTCTGAAAACAGTTTGAAAAAGTGCCCTAAAATCAAGATAAACATAAATCCGTTCCATATTTCTAACACAGGTGTACTATAGTCTAAATTGTATGTTGTGCGGTGAACTATACAGCAAATACATTTGTTTTCTGAGAATTCAGATGTCCCCACATATGACTGACTGATAAATGGTTTTCATGTTCATCAATTCTTCCTTTTTTAGACAAAAATACAGAATTGTAATGCAAAAATAAAGGTTATTTCTGAATTTGTCCAACCAAAGATGTCAAGTGACAATAGCTAATAACAACATTGTCAATTATCTGTTAGACATGGTAGATAACAAAGATGATCTGAACAAAGACACATTTTTCCACATTTTTGATAACATCCGAGACAGGAATGTATTGAGGCACAGATCTGGGGAAGGGTACAGAAACATTTCTGCAACACTGAAAGTCCCAATGAGCACAGTGGCCTCCATCAGCCATAAAAGTAAGAAGTTTTGAACCATCAGGTCTATTCCCAGAGCTGGCCTCCTTTCCAAACTGAGCAATTGTTTGAAAAGAGCCTTAGCTACACTCTTAAAAAATAAAGGTGCTTCACGATGCCATAGAAGAACTTTTTTGTCTAAATGGTTCCACGAAGAACCTTTAACATCTGAAGAACCTTTCTGTTTCACAAAAGGTTCTTTGTGGCAAAAGAGGGTTCTTCAGATTATAAAAAGGTAAGAAAGAGATGGTTTTTAAAGAACCTTTGACTGAATGGTTCTTTGTGGAATCAAAAATGGTTCTTCTATGGCATTGCTTGAAGAACCCTTTAAAGCACCTTTATTTTTAAGAGTGTAGAGTGGTGGCCAAGAAGATGGTCACTCCAACTGAGCTCCATGATCATGTGGAGATAGGAGAATCCTACCGAAGGACAAACATCACTGCAACACTTCACCGATCTGGTCTTTATGGCGGTGTGGCCAAACTCAATCCTCTCCTTAGTGAAGACACATGAAAACACACTTGGCATTTGTAAAAAGGCACCTAAAGGACCCTTAGACTCTGAAAAACATGATTCTCTGGTCTGATGAACCTCAATTCTAAGCGTCATGTTTGAAGGAAACCAGGCACTGCGTATCATCTGCAGAGTACCATCACAAAAGTAAAGTGTGCTGGTAGCAGCCTCATGCTGTGGGGCTGTTTTTCAGCGGCAGGTACTGAGGGACTCCTCAGAGTAGAAGAAAAGCTCAATGCACCAAAATATTGAGATTAAGCCTTAATGAAAACCCAGTCCAGAACATTCAGAACTTCAGACTGGGCAGAAGGTTCACCTTCCAACAGGACAATGAACCCAAGCACACAGCAAGAGCGGCTTATAGACAACTCCGCGAATGTCCTTGAGTGGCCCAGCCATGGCCTGGGCTTGAACCCAATCAAGTATTTCTAGAGAGACCTGAAAATATGCGTCTGCCCCCATCCAACCTGACAGAGCTTCAGAGGAATGACAGATAATTGCCAAAAGATGATGAGCAAAGCTTGTAGCATCATACTCAAAAGACTTGGGGCTGTAATTGGTGCCAAAGGTGCTTCAACAAAGTGTTGAGCAAAGGCTGTGAATACTTATGCCCATGTGATTTCAAAGATCTAAAACAAACTTCTTTCACATTGTCATTATAGGGTATTGTTTGTATAATTTGGAGGAAAATAATGGAAAATAATCCATCTTGGAATAAGGCTGTAACATAACAAAATGTGGAAAAAGTGAAGCACTGTGAATACTTTCCGGATGCACTGTAAATAAATCAAATGAAGCACAAATGTAAGCACTGCATGAAAGAGAAAATAAAAACCAATAAACATTCTTGAAAACATGCTCATTTGTGTTTCTAAGAAGAGAGAAAGTCATACAGGTTTGAACAACAGGAGGGTGAGTAAGCTAAATGAGAAAATTGTATTTAATTAATTTAATGTACTAAATTATATTGTTATATAATTGTTAGAATAAAATGAATGACCTTTTACACTACTATTCTAGAACAAATTCTAATTATCATGAAGGCATTTTTTACCTACTTGGTGACAAATCTGATTAATATGAATAATAAAAGTGCTTACAACATATACTTTGTGTCTCATCTTACTTTTAAAGCACATATGTTTGTTTTTTTATTACACAGCAGTGTTGCTTGGGTCCTTGGGCTACGTTAACATTGTTGCCGCGGGTTAAAGCAACCCTAGTAACATGATATTTATCCCCAGGAATGTGAATTTTCCTAGACAGCACACTTGTTTTGGAAGTCATCTGCTGTGTACAAACACAGATGTCAGTTCTACATTCATTCTAAATCATAAACATCTTAAAGACATCTAATAGACGTCTATTTAACATCTGATAGCATCCTATAGATGCCTCTATGATGTATGTGTTATCAGGGTTATCGGGGAACCCCTCCAAAAAACATGTATTTTATCCCCAGAATGTGATTTTTAATGGGGGACTCCTTCGAAACACAATCAGGCTAGTTTTGAGTAGCAGTTGGGCTGGTTTTCTTGTGAAAACTTGGCAACCCTGGACAATAATAAGATCCAAACAGAGAAGTTTCGTGTGTAAAAGCTTAAACATTTGATCTATTTTTTGTATGCACTACATTTCATCTCCAGCAGAGGTCCCTCCAACAACGACTCTAAATCTGACCGACCATGTGCTTCCTGTTGCTCTACTGAATAGGCTGTTTCATTTGACCTAAAGTGTGTTTTCAGACATTTTTGCTTGACCATGAAGAAAAAAAACCTCAGCCTGGCTTCCTTTAGATTTGCTAGTCTGGAAAAACAACAAATATTTAAGCAAAGACATAAACATATATAAGCGCATGCAAAAAATGCATATGAACACACAGCACAAGCCAACAAGTCTGATTTTGACACTTGTTAACATGTTTAAATGTGTGATAGATCAGATTTCATAGCTAAATGTGATTTTTATCATGTGAGACTTGCCTTCTGTGTGATCTACCCTGTCAACACTTTTTCTGAAAGCAGCTAGTGGCTTATTTTACCACTCAACACATATTATAATGCTTAAATGAATTTAAACAAAACACTCCGACTGAACTTCGAGAGTAACAAAAGATGAGAAATAGTCTCTTAGTGCCTAAATATAATTTTATGAATGATTTCTCTCACAGAAATGAGATTACAGAATCACTCTAGATATTTACATATTATACATCAATCTGTAATTTCTGTGCTTTTTAAGTACGCTTTGCTCTTATGTCTTGTTTTATCTCATCAGGCTTCACAGCTTGTCATTCCAAGCGTGTTTATCTGAAACAGAGATGCGCCCCTGTCAGATACGCACTTGATCCGCTGAGGAGGACCGTGGCATCAGTGCAGAGACGTGAACTTCTTCTCCGTGTCCATGACGCATCCCCTCCTCCATTAGCCATCAGGACAGGGGGAGTAGGAGGTGGCCGGTGTGGGGGGAGGAGCTCTTTAGTCCTGAGCGGCGTTGTGGCTAATCTAAAGACCTGTGATGGACGCCTCTCTGGCGGCACAGGCCGCTGGACTCCACCCCTGAGAGGAGCGGGGAGGATGGGGGATCGCGTGAGAGGGCACGGGGGGAGGGGCGGAAGGAGGAGGAGGAGGAGGCGAGGGCTGGGGGAGGGGGGAAGGTCATTAGTCAGCATGGCGAAAAGGAGAACAGCAGGACACAGTGCCACACATTACAGCCCCACCACCTCCTGCATTGTCCTCCCTCACAGGCCAAATGACTGCTGGAGGATCCACCGACTTAAGTTTCTAATCTCTCACGAGGGGGTTGGAGTGGCTCTTTTGTCGTGGTAATCTAGAGTTCTGGGCAGGTAAAGTATGTAACACATGTAAATGAATGAGAACGGAGGAGGAGATGGGGACGTTTGGTTTAGGATTAGGCGTCCAGTCAATAATAAGTATTGAGACCCTGTGATGTGCTTCTATCTTTAGATTTCTATAGGCCGCCCCTGTGTGCGTGACAGCGAAGAGTAAATGCAATATTTTTGTGCCCGGCTCCATCAAAAGTGACCTTTACTGCTCAGCATGGCACCACAGCAACAGACACCTGCTGTTCCAGTCCTCGAAGAGCCGCTAGGCCATCAAACCACACGTCTCTCACAGCAGACACCCTTTCGAAGAACTTCCTTTGTGATTTAGAAAGGTATTTTACTACTGTGGTTGTTTCGAAGAGTGCTGTAAAAAGTAAACTGGCTAGTGTTTGGATGTTGATTCTTAACCATCTCAGTAGAGCATCCATGTGTAGGCAGCAGCCAGAACTCAGGGCACAGACGTGGTCCAGGCTCGCGGCTGGGTTTGTGTGTCACGCTGATAAGAGATGCAGCTGGAGGGGAACCAGCCCATCACTTGGTCAAAGACAACGGCAGAAGATGCCAGAACACAGGAACGGATGAATGGGGTCATTGAAAAGTAGTAAAAATAAAGAGAACTATATCAAGATGGTTTATTCTGAGTAACATTACGAAGTGTATTGTGAGATTCTCAACAAGTGACGGCCCCAGAGCCTTTAAAAAAAAGTCCATAAAATTAATCAGTAAAATGTATTAAAAGATTAATTCAATTCCAGAATAAAAACTTCCTGATAATTTACTCACGGCAATGTCATCCAAGATGTTCATGTCTTTCTTTCTTCAGTCAAATTAAGGCTTTTAAGGAAAACATTCCAGGATTTTTCTCCATATAGTGGACTTCAATGGTGGCCAATGGGTTGAAGGTCCAAATTGGTTTCAATGCAGCTTCAAAGGGCTCTACACGATCCCAGCTGAAGAATAAGGGTCTTATCTAGCAAAACAATCGGCCATTTACTAAAAGTAACTCACAAGTAATGGAAGTTACGTAATCAGATTACTTTAACTACTAAAGTAATGCATTACTTTTAAATTACTTTTTCAAATAAGTAACACCAGTTACTCCCCCCCCCCCCCCCCCCATGTATCAATTGAAAGCTCTCCTATCCCCATGTTTTGAGAAATCGGGAGATTTCAAAATGAAAAAAACAAACAAACAGTGAAAAATGCAACTCAGAATATGACGCAAACCTGCAATAATTAAATATCTTAAATGTGACCCTGGACCACAAAACCAGTCTTAAGTCGCTGGGGTATATTTGTAGCAATAGCCAAAAATACATTGCATGGGTCAAAATTTTTGATTTTTCTTTTATGCCAAAAATCATTTTTTTGCACCCTCAGATTCCTGATTTTCAAATAGATGTATCTCGGTCAAATATTGTTCTATCCTAACAAACTATGCATCAATAGAAAGCTTATTTATTTAGCTTTCATATGATGTATAAATCTCAGTTTTGTAAAATTTTACCTTATGACTGGTTTTGTGGTCCAGGGTCACAAATGTCTTAAAGGATTAGTTCACTTTCATAACAACATTGCACAGATATTGTACTCACCCCCTTGTCATCCAAGATGTTCATGTCTTTCTTTCCTCAGTTGTAAAGAAATTATGTTTTTTTGAGGAAAACATTTCAGGGTTTCTCTCTTTATAATGGATATAGATGGCGCCCCGAAGTTTGAACTTCCGAAATGCACTTTAAATGCACTTTAAATGCAGTTTCAAAAGGCTCTAAACCAGGGGTTTTCAAACCTGTCCTGGAGCCTCCCCTGCCCTGCACATTTTGTATGTCTCCCTTATTAGGCACACCCAATTCAGGTCTTGCAGTCTCTACTAATGAGCTGATGATTTGAATCAGGTGTATTAGATGAGAGAGACAAGCAAAATGTGCAGGGCAGGGGAGGCTCCAGGACAGGTTTGAAAACCCCTGCTCTAAACGATCCCAGTCAAGGAGGAAGGGGAAACGATCGGTTATTTTCGAAACAAATTGACAATTTATATACTTTTTAACCTCAAATGCTCGTCTTGTCTCATCTCTGCGCAGCGCATGCAAAGTCTGTGTGATTCAGATAAATACAGTTAGGATACGTCTAAAAACTCCCATCTCGCTTTCTTCCCTAACTTCAAAATCACCTTAAATCGCTGCAAAAGTACCAACATAGTGTTTACAAAGTGAACATACAAAGAAACTCAAACTCCCTTTACAAAAAAAGGTAAAAACAGCATTATAGGACGATTTTGACATTGAAGACATAAACGAGATGGGAGTTTTTAGATGTACCCTAACTGTATTTACCTCAATCACACTGAGTTTGCATGTGCTGCGCAGAGATGAGACAAGACGAGCATTTGAAAGTAGGGCTGGGCGATTCTTTCGATTTTTTTCGATTAATTCGAATTTACGTTTTAAGACAATTTAATTTTTTATTAAATCGAGGTATCGTGATTTTTTAATAAAAATATTAGATACATTGTAATTGCACCAATGGCAGAATAATTAAGAGGCAATGTTGTCCGACCACATGATGGCGCGCCTAACTAACCGCTGTATTCAGAACGGAAAACAAATAACGCGTTCTGGTAAAATAACGTGAGTCACTAAGGGGACATGATTAGCTGCTTGCTAGCAAGTTAGCCTGTTATATTACATACAATTTCACTTATCACATAAACAGAGTAGAGAGATGATTGAAGACAATAGCGAATTATTTGCATATCAAGGCTCGAGTGCGACCAGCATATTACGGCATATTACGGCCATATTACGGCAGCAAACTTCCTTGACTATTACGCCGGAAAATGTAGTTCCTAATCTTATCAGCCTAGAAACTCGCAGCTTTGCATTTCCACCGGTCTTAGTACACGATATAACTACAGAAGAGTCAAGTTTTAAATACAACAAATATGGAAACTCGTTGGTCATTTTTGAATGCGATGCTATTGGTCTAATAGGATTCAAAGATCTATGCTAAGCTATGCTAAAAGTGATATCGCCAGAACAGGAGAACGGCTGAATGGATTTCAAAACGGTAAAAATCAACTTATTAACTCAGGGGGAGTTGGAGAATGAGCCTATTTCCAAAAAAAGTGGAGTGTTCCTTTAAGTGTCTTTGTTGCTGACCTTCGATGATCCAATTCAACCATACTGATAAGCAAAAATTACTCAAGATAAACTAACAAATTTCTCTTCTTTTTTTATTGCTGAAGAGTGTTGAACTTTGTTCTTCTGCATTCAACTGTACAGAGGTGACTTTACATTTCCTTCAGCCTGAGGCTATGGTATGAAAGGGCTTTTACATTTGCCAAAAATAAAGGAACGTTTTATATTAAAAACAAACAAACAAGCCCTAGGCAGATTTAAAAAGTAACTCAAAGGTAATGTAATGCATTACTTTCCATAAAAAAAAACTATGTAATTAGTTAGTTACTTTTTAGGGAGTAACACAACATTTTAATGCATTACTTTTAAAAGTAACTTTTGGTTAGTAACACTGATCAGTACTCTCGCCTATGTCACACGTGACCTTTCCAACGCGACTCTGTAATGCGTGAAGTTGGGCTAGTGCAGGACAAGCATTGTGATTAAAAAGTATTTAATTTTTTTTTTAAGAAAACGTCTGATAGATTCACTAGATAAGACCCTTACTTCTTGGCTCGGATCGTGTAGAGCCCTTTGAAGCTGCATTGAAACTGCAATTAGGACTTTAACCCTTTGACCCCCATTGAAGTCCACTATATGAAGAAAAATCCTGTAATGTTTTCCTCAAAAACCTTAATTTATTTTCAACTGAAGAAAGAAAGACATGAACATCTTGGAGCAAATTTGGAGCAAATTTTGGGGATTTTTTTATTCTGAAGAGAATGTTTAATATTGCCATGAGCATAATAAAGCATAATTTAAAATGGCAAACTGACTTTTTAGCTTTGTAGTATTTTGACAGAATGTTTGGTTTGTAAACATGTCTTGAATTTTGATTCAGGACTAAATTTCATGCTCTCTAAAGTCAGTAATTGACCGTACAAAACACATTTTGCTTAGCACAAACCATGTCAACCACTATTTAAAGGAATAGTTTACCCGAATTTTTTTTTTTTCATTTCTCATTTCTCATTTTTCATTTGTTCACTTTGAAACACAAATAAAGATATTTTAGTAAAACTTTTTTTGTCCAAGTCCATTTAAGCGTTGATATCATAAAAGAAATAGAAAAACAGTTCGATCCAAGCATTCTGAAGAGACACAATTGCTAAACATGGATCAAATCACATACATAGAACACATCAAATATTGTAAACAGAAGCTTGCCATACTTGCTTGACACGCAAGAACAAACCCCATTGGTTCTTGCACATCAAAACCAATGAGATTAAATCCAGCAGAAATCTCATTAATAGTATCTTCTTTTGTGTTTCAAGGATGAACAAAACATACAAGTTAATAGGTGGTAAAGATACATACCAGCAGTATTAATTAAGATATTAGCCTAATATTTCACCTACCTGACTGGAAATGAAAAGAACAAACATGAATCAATATTTTTCTACTGGAAATACAGGTTCAGTTTGGCCAACTGCAAACGCCTTTTGTTTCTCAGACAGTTTTTTGCTCGATTTGTTATAACTTTTGGCAGTCTATAGTACTCCTAAAAACCCAAAACAATAATAATTTATCATTTTCAGCAGCAATATTTAGCTAATTATGCAAGTTTCACTTGATTCAGTGGCATTGTTTACGTTGAGTGCCGCCAATATGACCGATTGAGTGAAAACACTCTATTCATGATTATTTTGTTTAAGTTCATTGTATTATTAGCATTGTTGCTATCCACAATTGAATCAGAACAGTCAACCTGACAATTTATTACATTGAGACTTAAGGATTTAGGATACATTTTTCTTCAGAGATGAGAAACTGCCATGTGTTAAGTTATGCATTCCTCTCCTCCACCCTCATTTCAGCAGAAGTTGAGCAAAACATTCTGCCGCAAATCTTCCTGGGCCAACGGGGTATAATGAGGGTGTTTGTGTAGCGCAGGAGCGTTTAATTTCACAGTGAAATACAGCCCGTCTCTGGGGCCACACAGCTCACAGACACCGACTTTGGGCAACATGGCTTCTGATGAGTCATACCTGTGCTAAATAATCAGTTTTCATCTCAACTGTGTGAGAAGCACAGCCCAGCCAGCAGGATCAATCGGCCTCTCATAAAGACTGTTTCCTTTTATTGTATATCCATTTATTTGATCAAAAATACAGAAAAAGCAATATTATGAAATATTATTGTAATTTAAAATAACAGTTCTTTTTACTTTAATATACTTTGAAACATAATTTATTTCTGTGATGCAAAGCTGAATTTTCATCAGCCAGTGTCGCATAATCTTTCAGAAATCATTCTAATATGCTGATTTATTATCAGTGTTGGAAACAGTTGTGCTCCTTAATATTTTTTGGAACATGTGATACTTTTTTCATTAAAAAGTTACTAATTCTTTGATGATTTCTTTCAAACCCCAACCTTTGAATGGTAGTGTATGTTGTTACAAAAGATTTCTATTTTAAATAAATGCTGTTCTTTTTAAGGTTTTATTCATCAAAGAATCCTAGAAAAAGTATCAAAGGTTCCAAAAAAGAAAAAAAAAATTAGCAGCACAACTGTTTCCAATATTGATAATAAATCAGCATATTAGAATGATTTCTGAAGGATCATGTGACACTGAAGACTGGAGTAATGATGCTAAAAATTTAGCTTTGTATCAAAGTATTTTAAAATAGAAAACCACTATTTAAAATTTCAATAACATTTCACAATATTACTGCGTTTTCTGTATTTTTAAACAAATAGACGCAGCCTTTAAAAAAAACATTAAAAATCTTACCGACCCCAAACTTTTGAACAGCAATGTATAGGTGTAAAATGTTTGTGGGCATCAGTGTTGTTTATTTATTTGGTAACACTTTACAATAAGGTTCTTTAGTTAACATTAGTTAACCACATTAGTTAACTTGAACTAATAATGAACTGCACTTATACAGCATCTATTAATCTTTGTGAATGTTAATTTCAACATTTACTAATACATTACTAAAATCTTGTATTAGTTAATGCAGTGTGAACTAACATGAACAAACAACGAACAACTGTATTTTCGTTAACTAACTTTAATGAAGATTAGTAAATACAGTAACAAACGTATTGCTCGTGGTTAGTTCATGTTAGTTAGTACATTAACTAATGTTTAACTAATAAACTTTATTGTAAAGTGTTACCTTTCGTTTACATATGAACTAGGATTTTCCCCTCGAAATGAGAATTGTGTCGCCATTTACTCTTTCTTTCAATAAATACAAAATTAGATGTTAGATGAAATGTTCATGCTGCTCTTTTTCATACAATGAAAGTAATATGACATATTTAAAGCTGCAGAGGATATTCTCAAGATATGATATGACTTTCAGACGACTTAAAATGTAGTGAAAGTTGAAATTCTTTCATGTGTTTTCGTGTTTTAGTCTTTTTTTTTGTCACTTATGTTTTATGGAATAGAACAGCGTGAACATTATGCTAAATTTCTCCTTTTGTGATTCCTGTAAGACAGAAACACAAATGGGTTTGGAAGCAAGACCCTTTTTTAATTCTTTTATGGATAGGCTATAAATTTTCTTTACTTGCAGTACAGAGTAATTCACAAGCCATATGCGCAATAAAGAGAAGCTTCACTGAAAAAGCGATAGACATTTGCAAGGTGGTTTCAATGGATTTTTGGCAAGTTTCCACCTCATCCAGTGCTCATCTATCTATCTATCTATCTATCTATCTATCTATCTATCTATCTATCTATCTATCTATCTATCTATCTATCTATCTATCTATCTATCTATCTATCTATCTATCTATCTATCTATCTGCGTGTCTGTCTTAAGAAAGACAAAATAAATCAGTATGGCATTGAATGATCTTTATTTATTTATTAACAATTTTGGCATTTAGTTCTGATTCTAAACAGCTTACCAAAAACTTTGCGGAAATATTATCAGTGAAAATTATTCTCACTTCGGTGTAGGGTCATCTCCATTGACAGATAATTTTACAGAGACACAGAAGTAATTTACCGGGGCTCGTGTCCCATAAAAAGGCTCTAGCGACGTCCGTTTTTGTAACGATAGGAGGATGTGCAAATGACATGATTTTTGAGAGAACTATGTCTTTAAAACATATTTCTATTTTTATATCCCTCGCTCTTTTCTTCGAGATGCTGTCGGTAGTTTTAAGTTGACATCTGTTTGCACTACTGAGTGAGAGCGTGCACAAGTGTGTGTGCGCGCAGTTTGAGAAACAGGCCAGGCGAGCAGTCGGCATGACACTTATCACCCAGTCTGCGATTGATGCTCTGCCTCTCGCCCTCAATGTCACGCACGACACATCCGTCTCCGGGGGAAACAGGAGGTGTGAGAGCGTGTGACAGTTTTAAATCCCCTCAGCCGGGGAGAAGGACATCGGCGCTGCATCTGATAGAGCCCGGCTACGTCCCTCCCCCCCTACCTGTGTCACCGGCGCGGGATACTGTGATCAATCACGTAACCAAGACGGCGAGGCACTAGGTCGTCAAGGCGACCGCAAATCGCTCTTTATCGGAAAGCTGCAGAGACAGGCGGCCTGGCCAACTCCAGCTGGAAATGACATGTTTATTGGCTCAGAATAAGAATCAGCTGGCCAGAGCCTGACATTTGAAGAAAACAGTAGTTTTTGGGGCTCATTGGCTGGGTGGTTTCGTGGGGGGCCAGAGGGATAGATGGTGTATAACTCATGCTTTTTGTGACACATCCCCTGGAATAGTGTAAGAGGAAACTGTAGGTCATCGAGATCACATTCCCGTGCATTACTAAAACCCTGAAGGCTCTCCGATGAATATCAAATCAGTTCTGCAGCTGAACGGAGCATATAGTCAACGTATTAAGAGATGCAGGACCTCTGCTGGTAGATGCAAGCACACAGAGCCCCAGGCTTCAGAGACAGACCTGTCACAACAGCTAATGAGCTGCTCTCATTAAGGGAGCGTCTAACAATTAGCTGATTATGTAATAATAATTTTGATTAGTCGCACCTCGATGCCCCGGGTCATTTCTTCTGAGAGACCGTACCTGCGTCCCTGAATCAATGGAACATTAATATACTGTCAACAAGGTGATAAATCTCCTGATGTGCATTGGAACTTTTTTGATGATACAGTGCATCTGGAAAGTATTCACAGCACTTCTTTTTCCACAGTTTGTTATGCTACAGCCTTATTCCAAAATGGTTTACATTATTTTTTTTGCAAACAATACCCTATAATGACAATGTGAAAGAAGTTTGTTTGAAATCTGACACCTTTGGCACCAGTTACAGCCTCAAGTGTTTTAAAGTATGATGCTACAAGCTTGGCACACCTATTTTTTGGGCAGTTTCTCCCATTCTTCTTTGCAGGACCTCTCAAGCTCCATTAGGTTGGCTTGGGAGTGTCCGGTGCACAGCCATTTTTAGATCTCTCCAGGGATGTTCAATTGGGTTCAAGTCTGGGCTCTGGCTGGTTTTAAATCGGTTCTTTATCTTTCGGCACCAAAGCACCAGCTCAGAACCAGGAAAAGTGGTTCGTAAGTAGCACCAAAACGTTTTTGGCCTAGAAGTAAGTACCACTTGCGTCAGGGGCAGGGTTACCATAACCAACAAGATGAACAGAAACTTGTTTGGGATTTAAAAAAAAATAGCAGCTAAACATGAACACAATGGATTCCCCGTAATTGGATGCTGCTGATGTAGATTAGCAAAGTCATTGTTGATATTAGGCTTTTCGGGATGTGTCGGCACTGCGCGGATCGGTCACTTTGTGGCGTTGAAGTACTGAGAGAGCAATTTAAAAGCTTAAAGAACCTTCTGCTCTCCAATCGCTTTCGCAGTGCTTTGGTGTCAGTTGCGCGGGGGCCGATGCATCTCGTGGATCTCTAGCCTGTAGAAAAGCAAACAGGTTCTTAGAAGGCTCGCCAGTCGAACCAACTCTGAACTGGCAATAGCACTAGCTCTGAACTAGCACCCAGTTCCTCACAGAGTTGTCACATAGCTACTCCTCCCTGCTGAAAAAACCAGCATATGCTGGTTTTTTCAGCAGGGCTTTGTTATCTTGGCTGTGTGCTTAGAGTCGTTGTCCTGTTGAAAGATGAACCGTTGCCCCAGTCTGTGGTCCAGAGTGTTCTGGAGCAGGTTTTCATCAAGGATGTCTCTGTACATTGCTGCATTCATCTTTCCCTCGATCCTGACTAGTCTCCCAGTTCCTGCCGCTGAAAAACATCCCCACAGCATGATACTGCCACCACCTTACTTCACTGTAGGGATGGTATTCGCCAGGTGATGAGCGGTGCCTGGTTTCCTCCATGACATGACGCTTTGCATTCAGGCCAAACATGGAGGCCCTGTGCTCATTGGGACCTTCAATGCTGCAGAAATTTTTCTGTACACTTCTCCAGATCTGTGCATTGATACAATCCTGCCTCGGAGGTCTACAGACAATTCCTTGGACTTCATGGCTTGGTTTGTGCTCTGACATGCACTGTTAACTGTGGGACCTTATATAGACAGGTGTGTGCCTTTCCAAATCATGCCCAGTCAACTGAATTTACCACAGTTGGATTCCAGTCAAGTTGTAGAAACATCTCAAGGATGATCAGTGGAAACAGGATGCACCTGAGCTCAATTTTAAGTGTCATGGCAAAGGCTGTGAATACTTTTTATTTTATATTCAATAAATTTCACGTTGTCATTATGGGGTATTGTTTGTAGAATTTGGAGGATAATAATGAATTTAATCAATTTTGGAATAAGGCTCTAACACCTTTCTCCTGTGTAATAAGCCATGATGGATTCTAACTACCATTTGGATGCTTACATGTTCCAGTCTCCATATAAATCAATGTTTAAATGGGGTAAAAAGTTAGACTGAATTAATTAAACTAAAACTTTTTGAATATATCTAAAAGCTGTGTTTTAATTTGACTAGAAACACCAGAGACTGGAAATGTAAAGCTCTTTCTGTTATAAAGCGAGATATCCGCATTCAGGAAAAAGATGACGGATAACTGTCACTTGACGCCAAGCTTACAGTTAAGGGAGCTAATTACTTTTTTGTAGCCTGAAAAAAATTCCACCTTATTTTGAACATACACTCTTAAAAACAAAAGTTCCAACAAGTTTATGCAGAGATGCCATAGAAGAACCATTTTTAGTTCCCCAAAGAACCTTTTAGTGAACAGTTCTTAAAAGAACCATTTTAAAGAACATTTTTAAAAGCTAAAGAACCATTTTTGACTATAAAGAACCTTTTCTGCATTTGAAAGAATCCGTGGATGTTCAAGGTTCTTCATGGAACCATCGATGCCAATAAAGAACCTTTTTTTCAGAGTGTAAAAGTAGACCAGCAGGTGAAAAGATGTAGATATGAAAAGTTAAAAAAGTGATACAAATCTAGTGACTGTGGAGGCCATTTCAGTTTAATGAACTCATTGACATCTAGTTCAAGAAACTAGTTTGTCATGATTTAAGCTTTGTGGCATGGTGTGTTATCCTGCTGGAAGTAGCCATCACAAGACAAGTACATTGTGGTTATAAAAGGATGGACATGGTCAGCAACAGCACTCAGGTAGGCTGTGGAGTTTAAAAGATACTCAGTTGGTACAATGGGGCCCGAAGTGAGCCAAGAAATTATCCTCCACACCATTACACCACCAGCACCAGCATATACTGTTGATACAAGGCAGGATGGATCCATCCATTAATGTTGTTTACTCCAAATTCTGATCCGACCATCTGAATGCCGCAGCAGAAATCAAGACTCCTCACACCAGGCCAACTTTTTCAAGTACAATTGTTCAGTTTTGGTCAGCCTGTGCAAACGGTAGCCTCAGTTTCCTGTTGTTAGCTGACAGGAGTGGCACCTGGTGTGGTCTTATAGACCAATTTGGAGTAGACGTCACAGTTATGTCACCGGAAGCTGCGTGCACATTGTGATAGAAAAACACTGGTAACAAGTAGAGGGAAACAAGTAAAATCAATGGAATCAAAGGAAAAATGTATTGTTGTGCCTTTGGATGTCAGAATCAGAATGCAAATCATTAGAATAGAATACTGTCATCAAACATGCCATTTAAAGCTAAACGCAAAAGACTATGGATGAAACCTGCTATGTTCAAAGGGGGCATATCGTATTACAGTTGCAGAATGAAATAATATTTAAACCTGTAACATATTACATAACATTTACCTATTTGATCTCACATTTCTGACTTTATAACTTGATTTTATTCAAAAATAGCTAGTTTGTCAATTCTGAGGAAAAAAAAAACAAGAAGTGTGGGTTATAAACTCAAGATTCTAAGCCGGTGATTTACTTTATTTTTGGTAAATTACTGGTAAATTACTGTTAAAGGGTTACTCCACCCCAAGATGAAAATTTTGTGATTAATCACTTACCCCCATGTCGTTCCAAACCCGTAAAAGCTTCGTTCGTCTTCTGAACACAATTTAAAAGACTTTGGATGAAAACCGGAAGCTTTGTGGCTGTCCTAGTGACTGTCAAGTAAATAACACTGTCAAGGCCCAGAAAAGTATGAGAGACGTTGTCAAAATAGTCCATCTGCCATCAGTGGTTCAACCGTAATTTTACAAAGCTACGAGAATGTTTTTTGTACGCAAAGAAAACAAAATAACAACTTTAACAATTCGTCTCTCCGCGTCACCGTAGCACCATTTTGGAGAGTATCCCCTGGGGCCTCATTTATAAAACTTTCTTACGCACTGATTTGATCTTAGAGTGTTCGTGCGATCAAATCCACGTCAAAGTACAGATTTATAAAAACCGTCTTTGACGTGGAAAAGTACTTATCTCCACGTCAGATTCCAGCTTGGCGTACAACCGTTTCCTTGTGGTAATGCCTGGTATTGCAGATAGTTCAGCCTCACTATAATTTGATTTCTTGCGCTCCTTTTTACTTGCCATTGTCACAGAGTTTTTGCTTTAGGAATGAGCTCATGTTATATGTTAATTAATTAAGCAGGGGCGTTTCAACGGCGGAACATTCAGCTGCACACAATTCCACGATCATTTGTGATTTATAACCGAATGACTGGCGTACGCATGGATTTCGCCTACGTTCGTTTTCTCTGAATCGCTCTTACGATCAAATCAGAAAAAGTTCTTAGATAAAATCAAGGATGGTTTCTACGCAAGTCTTTATAAATGAGGCCCCTGGACTCAAACAGCGTACGTTGTTCTCTGTCAGCTGCGTCACACGGATACGCTGTTTTCGTTCGAATCAAAGCGTACATAAATGTAAATTGTCGTTAGTGTGGTCTGTGTGAACGTAGAATGAAAGATTACCGGTATGAGCATGTGGGTTGTTGATGTGACATGGCATTTTCACTGTCCCACAAGATAAAATTAATATAATTATTACTGTCCTTATTTAAAATGCTGTAAATTGTAAAACATTTCTTTGTCCTACATGGGCCTGTTGTTATAAAAGCTGCAGTGTTATTTTATTTATTTATTTTTTTTTTTTTTGGGCCAAATATCAAAATTGTCCTTTGTTGTGACTATCTCAAGCATGATTCAATAAATTACAACTTTTATAAATTAAAAAGAAAACATAAAAATGTTAATAAATACCCCCGCCATAATTGTGCAAGTGTCTATTTTAGTAAATGGCAATCATTTTTGAATTGTTCAAATATTTAACTTTTTTTAACCATTACAAAAGTTTTGTTTTGTTCATTGGACACCGCTAAATTATATATTTTTAATTAAAAATATAATAATGTATGTTAAACTACATAATCATGGAAAATTCTGCAAAAATGTGCTCTGGTTTTAACCGCTAATGACAGGTTAGCTCGGAATAGCAAGATTATTAATTGACACAAAAGGCTAAAACTTCCTTTGGTGTGTGTGTGACAGGTAATGTCAACCCGTAAGACACCTGTATTGTCACACCACAGGACAAAGATGTCACACCAGTGGACAAGGTCTCTTTAAGAAGCATTTTAAATAATTAATTAAGGTTTGTTTAATTTCTTTTTATTCTTTTTTTTGATCATTATTCACAGCTTCTGCCACTGAATAAAAATAAAAAAGGTAATTGCAACTATCTCACAATTCTGACTTTTTTTCTCGCAATTGCGAGTCTACGTCATATAAACTCGCAATTCTGAATCTTTTTTTTTGCGAGTTATAAAGTCAGAATTGTGGGATATAAACTCACAATTGCAAGAAATGAAGTCAGAATTTCAAGACATAAACGCAATTCTGACTTTTTTCTTGCAATTGTGAGTTTGTATCTTGCAATTCAGATTTTTTTTCTTCTCAGAATTGTGAGATATAAACTCGCAATTACCCAGTTCTGAGGAGAAAAAAGACTGATATGATAATTAAGTTTATATCTCACAATTCTGACTTAACTCGCAATTGCGCGTTTGTCACAATTCTGACTTCATTTGTCAGAAATGCGAGTTTATATCTCGTAATTCTGACTTTACAACTCGCAATTGTGAGTTTATATCTCACATTTCTGAGAAAAAGAGTCAGATTTGTGAGATAAGTTGCAATAACCTTTTTTATTATTTAGTATAGCTATTCATATATTATTTTATTAATGCTTTGTTTGTTTTGTTATGTCACACCATAGGACAAATTTATGGTACAGTTCAGTAAAAATATATTTTTTTAAATTTAAGAATTGACTCTGTGATCCTTTATTTATTTTTTTTTTTCAAAGATCAGACTTATATATTAAATATATGCATTTCTTGGTCAAAAATGTCTTAAAAATAAGCATTTTTTTACTGGTTTGTTAGCTACCCAGGTACAAGTTTAGAACACGCTGATGTAAGACATCGACTCTGGGCCAATCATAACATTCTGAAGCAGTTGACGTATTTACTCCACGTTGTGTAGTTTGGTTTAAAGTTGTAATACGATGTAACAAAAACACTGAATGCGTTTGGAGGCACAGCCATTTAGAGGAATTACCAGTTATTGATGTCACAGAATTTACCGGTATTTTGAAACTGATGTGTGAATGGTGCTTTACCGGTAAAAAGACGTAATTTCATTGCCTGTGTTAACAGCTCATTTTTATATATTTACCATTTACCAAGTAGATTTTGATCTTGATAGCTGTACATGGCTAGAAATACTAAATTTTTAGTTGCAAATTATGGTCTTGCCTTTAAGGGATTTTGGAAAAACAGAACAAGCGTTTTTGTTTTGGCTTGAAGCACGGATTAAAACAACGTGATTTTCTGACATACTGAATATCACTGGAAAACAATACATATGGGTAGACGTTGATATCACCCTTTCAATGCAGGAGCCCTTGGTCGTCTATTACAGACTACTACAGCAGCACAGCAGCAGTCGAGGGAAGCATTCAATTCGGCCTTCCCGAGAAAGGGCCTCTCCCAAGGGGAAGCTGCCAGCTCTAATCCCAGCGGCCCAGCGCTAGTGAACTGTGCTGTGTTGCCATGTTTGACGCTCAGTGGCTAACCACAACCTGCCTCCTCGCCAATGACAGACTTCACACCCAGCAGTCAGTGGTTTGTGAAGGAGGCACGATGCCGGCGGTGACGAGCCCTCTGCGAGCGACTGCGCCATGTGTCAAGATGGCACATAATGACTAGGAACCACAGAAGATTTTCACTGCCACAAAAACCGCTCTGACAACACGAGAACTCGCTCTTCATTAAAAACAGGAAGCGGAGAAAAACCATTCGACAAGCGCAACGGCTGCTCACCGTTATTTGCTTATAAAGGACAAAGGGAAAACAGTTCCCACGTCCAAAAACTCAATTAACGTACATTAACACCTCAGGACTTCCACGGCAACAATAAAAGCCATCATTTTGACAACTCTGTGCACGAGCACCTCCTGTCCAAATCTCAAACTCCAACTCCTGCCAAGAGCTGCATGCTGGGTGCACACGAGACCTATGGATTTCACGAGCCACTTCATCGGAAAGTGCAATTATGAAAGATGTCTGTCGAGAGCGGGGGAAAAAAAGCCTTGTTCCAGGCGTTAGGCTCATAATGGCTGGCTACTGGAGCGGACAGAGAGCCCCTGCCATGTCCTCTCGTCCTGTCGGAGCGCGTTATGTCAGCCGCTCCACAGGACTGATGGTGTTTATGATGGCTAGAGTAAACAGGCCTGTCGGAGCCTCTCTTTCCCTGGCAACCAGGTCATGCAGTGCTACTGTATGAGGCATCTACTGCACAATCCTTCAAATAATTCTGGTTTCGAAATTGATTTTTCAGTATTAACATTAAAATATATCAGATTTTTCACTACACGATTATCTATAAAAATCTTGACAAATTAAAAGAATAAATACATTTTTTGACCAATAAATCACACCATTGCATACAAAAGGAACAACTACACTAAACAGAAGTGAAATGACAACTAATGAGAATAACTACATATTTTTACTCCAAACTTGCATTATAGTGTTTGGCATAACTTCTTTCTGTGAACTGATTCTTATTTTATAGTATTCTATACAGTGATAAATACAGTTGCAATCAAAATTATTCAACCCCCTTGACCTGCAAGACATTTTGCTGCAGAGAACAAAATTTTGTGAAAACAATTCAACAAAGGCATCAGTACACTATTAGAGAACGTTTATTCATACACTTTTGAGTAATTTTGAGAATGTAAGTTGATGACTAATGAAAGAAAATTAAATTGGCTCTAAATGTTCATGTTCAAAATTATTCAACCCCCAAAAGTAAAATCTGGTGCAGAATCTTTTATTCTTTAAAACTAGCAATAAACACTGCTTGAAAGTATTTAGAAGCTCTTGTCACCTCTCTACTGCAATCTTGGCCCATTCCTCGCCTGAAAAAGCTTTTAGACCACTGATAATATTTAGTTTCACATTGCTACTGCTTTCTTCAAATTCAACTAAATATTTTCAATGAGAATTAAATCTGGAGACTGAACAGGCCACTCAAGAACATTCTATGACTGATCCCTGAACCAAGCTTAAGTAGATTTGGATGTTTACTTTGGGGTGACTGTCCTGCAGGAAAGACAATTGATTAATAGCTTCAGCCTTTGCACCAAAGGCATCACAATTCTTGCAAAAATGTCCTGATACTTCAAAGAATCCAGGATGTCCTTCATACAGTCATGTTTTCCACTTCCTGCTAAAGTAAAACAACCCCATAACAGGACTGATCCACCTCAATGTTTGACGATGGAGATGGTGTTCTTCTGCTTACAAGATTTGCCTTTTTTGCACCAGACATACCGCTGATCCATGGGTCCAAAAAGTTCTTCTCATTCTTCCAGAACTCCACAGGTCTATCCAGATCAATTTTAGGATGTTCAAGTCGGCCTTTTTGTTCTTCTTGGTCAAGAATGGTATTCGGCAAGATGCCACAACATGAAGGCCATACTTGTCTAGTGTTCATCTTGTGCTCTGCATTGAAATGTTTTTCCTCCTTTCATTGGGTCATCTTGCAAGTATTTGGCTGTACATTGCAGGTTTTTCTCAGTTGCTCTGATCAAACATTTTATGATATTGTGTTTTTTTGTTCAACACCCTCAAAGGTTTTCTGGTACAACACACTTTAAACTAAAGAATAATGCTGCCAGCTGTGTCTCTAGGAACTTTTAAATGTCTTGAAAATCTTCATACAGCCTTAGACTTTACAATATAATAAAACTATTTCTTCTCTATAGCTTTTGTGAGAGCTCTGTTGACTTTACCATATTTGCTACTCAACTTCAGCACATGCATGTACTAACTGTATGTATGTGCAACAGCTCAAGCTCATTCTGTTTTTAAATAGTGTTTCTAAAGGCTTTATTGTGTTTTAAGGCAATTTTGTTCCCCACCATAAAAATAACTGACTAAAAAACAGCAATGTTGAACAGGGGTTGAATAATTTTGAACATGAACATTTAGAGCCAATTTAATTTTCTTTCATTAGTCATCAACTTACATTCTCAAAATTACTCAAAAGTGTATGAATAAACTTTTTCTAATAGTGTACTGATGCCTTTGTTGAATTGTTTTCACAAAATTTTGTTCTCTGCAGCAAAATGTCTTGCAGGTCAAGGGGTTGAATAATTTTGATTGCAACTGTATGGAAGACAGTTACTGCCACTGAATAGAAAATTAAAAAAGAAAAAAGGTTTCAAATTTTTTTTCAAAATTGCGTGATACAAATTTGCAATTGATTTTTTTTTAGAATTGCATAATATAAACTCACTATTCTTGACTTTTTGTTCTCAGAATTACATGATACAAACTCGCAATTGTGAGTTATGAAGTCGGAATTGCGAGATATACTCACAAATGACTTTTTCTCAGAATTGTGAGATATAAACTCAATTCTTATTTTTTTTTTCTCAGAATTGCATGATACAAACTCGCAATTGTGAGTTATAAAGTCAGAATTGCGAGATATACTCACAAATGACTTTTTCTCAGAATTGTGAGATATAAACTTAATTGTTGACTTTTTTTTCTCAGAATTACATTATACAAACTTGCAATTGTGAGTTCTAAAGTCAGAATTGCGATACAAACTCATAACTGATTTTTTTCTTCAGAATTACATTATACAAATTTGCAATTGTGAGTTATAAAGTCAGAATTGCGATACAAACTCATAACTGATTATTTTTCCCCAGAATTGCATTATATAATCTCATAATTCTTGATTTCCATGAAGCCCATATTTATAATACATTATAAGGGTATTCTTAAGGCATTATAATGAATGCATATTGCATTATAAAAAACCTTATAATATGTTGTATCATCTCATGAGTATTCATAAGAACAGTTTTAATGTATTATAATTTTTTACTTATTTGTGGTTATAGCTTTTAGGAGTATGATTACCTCCTCATAGTTAAAACGTATTATAAGTCTCATATCTTGCCATGTTACTCATGTCACTTTACTTAAAGCATACAAAGACCACTAAAAATATTAATAATTAATATTTCTCAAAGAGCCATAAGATCAGGTATCAGATCAGATGAATGTGTAATACGTATTATCAGTTTGATTATTTTAATGCTACCCTTTAGACAGCTTTTGATAAGTAACTAGCTGATAAGTAATAAGTTGAGATATATACTTAAAATTGCGAGTTATAAAGTCAGAATTGTGATATACTCACAATTGACTTCTTTAAAATTGCATGATAGAAACTCAGTTCTTGACTTTGTTTCTCAGAATTGCATGATACAAACTTAACTTTTTCTCAACTTTACTGCTCAGAATTGTGATATAAACTCAGTTCTTGACTTTATTTCTCAGAATTGCATGATATATACTCAAAATTGCAAGTAAAAGTCTGAATTGATACAAACTCACAATTGCATGATAGAAACTCAAAATTGCGAGTTAAGTCATAATTGTAAGATATAAATGAAAAAATTGAGCCTTTTCCTCAGAATTGCATGATAAACTCACAATTGCAAAAAATAGTCTAAATTGCGAGTTAACAAGTTTATATCTCGCAATTTTGACTTTTTCATCAGAATTGACTTTATAAATTGCAATTGCTAGTTTTTATCATGCAATTCTTACTTTATAACTCTCAATATAAACATACTATATGAAAATACCAGAGATGGCTTGAAGAACAACATGCTGTTACAGTCGTCTGCTGATTCTCAACAAATTCTCTACAAAACATTTCTTTCTGCACTTTATTCACTTATTGCACTTAACTTGTCTATATAAGGGATTTCCAGGAAAGTAATTTCATTACTTCTATGAGTCTCTGGTACCGCTATCAAGTGTGAATGAAACAAATCACACATGCAAGTTTAATGCTTCATAACGGCGGTAGGTTATTATTATGCAATATTTTGTGTCACGTGTACTATACATTTTTAAATATTGCCGATACTGGTATATTGGAACACCCCCTAATCAACAATATTTCACGGTTGTTGTCAATACTGGTATATCACAACACCCCTAGTTCCAAGTGTAGAAATAAAGTACTTTGCACCTAAATTCAACATTGCTACAGCTGGAACTACACATTTGGTGCTAATGATTAAAAAAAATCTTTACAATTATTTCAAACAAATCTAATTTAGCAGATCAAATAGATGTAGGCATGAAGTGAATGAACAATTTATTCTGGTAGATATATAAAAGGTTAGTTGCCATCAGAGGATGCTGTTTGAAATCCCCACAGAGCTACACAAACACCGTTTTGGTTTCCTAGGCGAATATTGTGAGTCACTTTTATTAAAAGCATCATTACTACAGTTGGCAGCAATTTACAGTTCATCATACATGATGGTTTCAAAAAAAAAAAAAAAGAAAAAAAAGAAAAAGGACACTCACAAAAGAAAAAAAAAAAAAACATGTACAACATTTATGTCTGTAAACTTCAAGGCTAGTTAGAATTGAGGTAATGCTGTTCAGCTTTGTGGCTAAAGTAACAAAAGTCCATTCAAATAGATAAAGGTACCTGATTTTATTCTTACACCAGTGCATTAACATGGATACAATGAGACAATTTGACTGCAGTAATTTATTTCATGTCGCTTTTTCACACTTTCCGGTGTTTAGTCAAGAGAGTAAAATTGAACATTCAAAAGCTGCCTTCGTTATTGCTGTCTCCACAGGTCGAGAGGTCTCCTCACCCGTTTGGATTGTCAGTGTGAGAGACTGGGAACAGTCCGAGTGTAGGCTATGATATGTGAGAACTTTGCCCGCTCCTCTCAGCAGAACAGTACAACGAAAACCACGATTCTTCCTCAGCAGCGGAGAGTGTCTTAATGCCGTTAAATTGTACACCACTGAATATTACGAGATGCTACTCATTGTTACAATATCAACAGTAGAGAGAGAGAAAAAAATATGACAACAAAACAATAATATTAAAATAAGGAGAGAGCAGCATAGCACTATTGGAACGATTAATTCCTATAATATTTCAGGAAATTTCCATCTCATCTAGAAGGCACCCACACAGTGCCAAAGACTTCAAGAAAAAAAAACAACAACAAAAAGTAAGGGAAAATACAGGAAAAAACACCCTTTTGACATCCGCACAACTGTTCACGTCATCCCTGGCTATGCTAATGGTTACAGAGACAGCTTATTTGCTTTCCTCTCAACGTTACCTGTCAACAAAAACCAAACGACCAAAGTGTTTTGGATATTGAGTTGGCATGTAAACAACTGGAATAACCATTCTGTCAGAGTTCAGTCTGCGTCTCCATAGCCCTGGGGAAATGTTAGAAGGCCTGATTCAGTTCATTTTTTAGTCACTTTTGTCATCCTCATCAGCAGGGTCATCATCCTCATCATCATCATCATCATCGTCCTCATCATCCATTCCACCCTCCATGGAGTCTATTTCCTCTGCCGGCCCTGCCAGGTCATCATCTAGTACTGATGAATCAGCAGTCTTGTTCTGGCTCTCCTCTGAGTCACTGTCTTCAAGTGTGTTGTCAGCAGTTTCCACGTCAGCCGTGGAGGCGTTCTGGTCCTGATTTGTGCGGGGCCCTTTACCGGGCTCCTTGTCCTCGCCGGCGGCCCCCAAGGCTCCGGACACAGCGCTCTGGAGGTCAGCTAGAGAAGCTTGGGGGAAGCCTGGGATGCCCAGGCCGCCGAGGCTGGGGGGTAAGAACATGGATGGGTAGAAGAGGCCTGGGGCCATGGTGGACAGTAGGAAAGGGTTGAAGGCTAGCGGGTTGGTGGACATGCCGGCGGCGGTGGCGGCAGCGGCTGCTGCGTTCAGCGCGGCTGCATCGCCGGTTCCCTCTGCAGACTCTGTTTCGGTCGATTTATCCTCTTCCTTCTCCTCATTCTCATCTCCTTCGTCCTTGGTCTCCTCGTCCATCTTCGGCTTGGGATTCTCCTCAGATTCTGCCTGTTCTGCGCCGTTGGTGGCCGTCGCTGCGGCCGCCAGGTTTCCTCCAAACAGACCTCCCAGGCTGAACATGTTGGGGAGGCCACCCATGCCAGGAAGCATGAGAGGCAGCATGGCTGCGGCGTGCTTGGCGTCCACTCCCCCTCCGAGAGCAGGGGGAAAGCCCATGAGGCCAGCAGCCAGCTGGAGACTCTGGAGGTTCTGCAGGCCCTGCAGACTGGTCAGGTCCATACCTCCAAACAGCCCATTCATCAGTAAAGGATTAACGCCGGATGTGGAAGCCGCCGCTGCTGCGGCAGCCACCTGGGCTGCTGCTGTCGCCTTGGCGATCTCTGATTTGGGTCGCCTGCCTCTGCGGCGCACACCCTCCTCTCTGACTACTGGCCCAGTCAGAAGACGGTCAAACATGGCCTCTGGGAGAAAGCCCTGGAAATAAAAAGGAAATATTATAACTTGAGTATATACAATAACAATGAAAAGTTTGCCATTAGTATGATTACGCTTTAAAAAAATGTGTCATTTGGGAATGCTCCAAAATTAAAATTCTGGATAGAAACCAAAAATTCTGGCAGCACTTGGCCGTAATAATCATTTACCATTTTGTTAAATATAAAATAAGACTTTTTAAATTTAAATGATACTGAATTAAAAAGCCAATAAAAAAATTGGGCAGAAAACATCTTAAATATCAATATATTATTTTTGTTTTAAACTGATTTTTTTGTTGTTTAATTATTCAAATAAGTTACATTCATTTTCAGTGCATCTCTAGTCTCTTTGGCTCTTCAAAGCTCCATTTATTTGATCAAGACTACAATAAAAACAGTAATCGTCAAATACTTCAGTTTAAAGTGCTTCTTATTTATTCCTGTGATGAGGAAACATGTCAGTCTTCAGTCAGATGATCTTTTAAAGATAAATATGCTGACTTATTGCTCAAAAAAATTTCTTATTGAAAGTTGAAATCTGTTGTGCTGCTTTATATTTAAAGAATTCTGAAAAAAATGCAGTTTCCACAGAATTTTTTTTTATATATAGTTCATTTGCAAAAACAGGACATGCATTATGCATTCCAATTAATCTCAATCAAACTGCAGTTGGGTTATTTTGATTAAGTAAAAGTAACAAATTACAGCTAACTAACAAAAAAAAAAAATCATAGAAAAACATGATTTTTTTGAAAAAAAAAAAAAAAAAAAAAAAAAAGATCAGTTTTGGCGAATAAACTTCATATATTAAACCGAAATCTTTTGTAATATTACAAAATGCGGTTTGCTGAATAAAAGTATTTAAAAGAATAACATTACTCAACTTAAACGTTTGAGTGGTAGTATAGTACATAATTTTTTTAAACAAAGTAATAAGCAATTTTATTTATGCCAATTACTAATTATTTAAACGTAAATAATCCAAACGTAAATAAAAGACTCACTGATTGCTTCACAATATCCGTCCAGTCTGGGGCGATAGCAAATTCTGGATTTTCAACCAGCCAGCGGGGTAAATCCTTCATTGGAGGTGCCATGGCTCCTCCCATCTGTAGTTACACAAGTTAAAAACGTTATAGCGAGTGTAAAGAATATTTTGTGGGAAATAAACCAGCTCCATTCATAAACATTAACACTTGCCTTTCTTCCATTCCTAACATTAACAACAGGGACCCTCTCCTCCCCAGTCAGCGTATTAATGTCGATCTTGTTGGGATTGCGGCATCTGTGTCTCTTCTGTTTGGGCTTGGCAAACTGAGAAAGGAGGTGGTCCTCATTCTTCTGAAAGATAAGAAGAGTGCTCAGTAAGATAAAACACAGGACATCCCCACATCAGCCAACAGGGGAGGACAAAAAAAGAAGAAAAGAAAAAAAGGAAGTTGAGTGGGCACAAAGAAGTGAACTCACTGGTGCATATCCAGGCATATCCATAGTGTAAGTGGGGTGCTGTCTCAGCCACTCCCGTAGGTCCTTAGTGCTGGGTCCATCTTCCCCTGTAAGATGGCTTCCCTCTTCTAGAGCTTCAACAGGAGCTTTATGTGCAGGAGATGACATGGGTCTGTTTGCACGCCCATCCACAAAAGCTTTGGTCCCATCGGAATTTTCCTGTAGATGCAAAAGGAACAGAAAATGTGCTTAATGGGTTAAAATGATGAGTCAATGCAAAACTCCCACATCACATCCTGACAGGATACGTACCGCATTGAGTTGTCCTCTCTTGTTCTCCACAAAGAGCAGCTCCAACCCCTCCACATTTTTCCTGCGACCTCTCTTTCTCCGGTTGGGGAGTTCAGAGTCAAGTAGAGAGCCGTTGGCTCTTGGTCTAGAGGAAGCGCCTGCTTGCAGAAGCTCCATCTGTGCTTTCAGGGCTGCGGAGGAGGCCATGGCTCCAGGGAAGGCGGAGGAGGAGGCGGACACGCCGTGCAAGGCCTTGGTCAGGTCCATGGCCTGTGCTTGGCCTTCTGAGGCATGAGACTCTCGTAACTGAGCGACCATCTCCATGAGGTTCCTGCGCTTGGCAGCCCGCTCTGCCTCGATCTCCACCTTCCTCCTCCTGCGTCTGCGCTGCCGAGGTACCGACAGGCTCAAAGCATCGTCCTGGACCAAAACAATGAGAGGGTGTTTAATAAATGTATTTTATAATGTTAAACTTTTTAGACAACAGGTGCATCACCACCCATAAAGTGAATCTCAGGGGGCGCAGTAGGCCAGGTTGGGGGGGGACTTGCCTTGTTGACCTGTGGTGACATGGTGAGGTCCTCACTGCCACTATAGCTGGTCTGACCCACCATTGAGAGATCACCAAGACTCCGCCTCTGCAGGGGGCTGTCCGTTGCCATGGAGCTGTAGCCAGGCAACAGGCCTGGGAAGTCAAAGAACTGCCTCCTGTTGGAAGGCCACTTGCCCTTCATGACCGCATCACAGATGTTGTCCATACGATTGATCATTACCCTGTCCTGAAGTACAAACACAAGAGCAGCACAAGTGTGAGTGAGTGTGTGCGCGTGGATGCATACATAATGAACTAGAGGGTACACACAAAGGGTATCTCATTTTCTCCATTTCAGCTCCGGTTTCATGTCCCAAGGATCTTATAATGCAATTTTGCTGTTATTAAAGGAGGAAGCTCTGAACCCATCAATACAGTCTTTTCACTATGCATCACATCATCATGTCTTCCGCAAAGCTTTGAGCTTGGCTTCATTTAGCTTTAAATCACTTTTGTGGCAAATTATATATGTATATTAGTACATGCTAGAAGAGGGGGGAAATGGATGTGTTAAAGGAGAAGTTCACTTCAAGAAACAACATTTGCAGATAATTTACTCACTCCCTTGTCATCTAAGATGTTCATGTCTTCAGTCGAAAAGAAATTGCATTTTTTGAGGAAAACATTTCAGGATTTTTCTCCATATAGTAGACTTCAATGGTGCCCGCGGGTTTGAACTTCCAAAATGCCGTTTAAATGCAGCTTCAAAGGGCTCTAAACGATCCCAGCCAAGGAAAAAGTATCTTATCTAGCGAAACGATTGGTTAATTTCCAAAAAAAACAAAAAAACAACCTTACTATTTATATATATTTTTTTAACCTCAAAAGCTTGTCTCGTCTAGCCCTGCGTCCTACAAAAATAGTCCTAAATTGCTGCAGAAGTACCGAACCAGTGTGTACAATGTGAACACACAACGAGGGTCCAAAGCCCTTTGCAAAAAAAACAAACAAAAAAAAAAAAAAGGTAAAAGGGAGTGTTTCAACATAACCTAACTGTTACGAACCAGAATGTACAGTTCCCGCAGAGCTAGACAAGACGAGCATTTGAGCTTAGAAAGTATATAAATTGCTTTTTTAAATTTTTTTTAAATTAACCGATCGTTTTGCTAGACAAGATACTTCGTCAGCTGGGATTGTTTGGAGCTTTTTGAAGCTGCATTTAAAGTGCAATTTTGAAGTTTAAACTCACAAGCACCATAGAAGTCCACTATATGGAGAACATTCCTGAAAATTTTTCCTCAAAAAACAGTTTCTTTACGACTGAAGACAAACAGACATTAACATCTTGGATGACAAGGGGATGAGTAAATTATCTGTAAATTTTTTGTTCTGGAAGTGAATAACTTCTTTGATGCATAGAGTTAATATATATATAAAAAAAATGTAATTGAAAATATGGGAAAAATCGTTTAACTAACCTTGGGCCAGAAGGAGAACAGTGAACGTTCACTGAACATCTGAGAGGCTGACGGCTCAACGTCATCAACGCTGAAGCAGTCCCTGGTCTCATCACGGGCCGTGCTCAAGGAGGCGTTACTCTCCTCATCGAAATTCTTCCTCTCAGAGGCGGCTCCAGCTGCAAATAAAAATGATCTTTTAATACAAGCTAGCGCACAATTAGACTTCTCAGATCAAAATCAATGCCGTTTTGCCAAATACAGCATCTTAAAAAGGTCAAGTGTGTAATTTCTTTCTATCCCCAGCAAAATATGAAGAGAAAGCTTCATTTCCCCTCCAAAATAAATAAACGCTTTCGAAGTGTTACTTTTTAGGAATCCTGACCAGCCAACAATTTGATACTGGCTCAGTAAAGTAAATTTAGGGCAGGGTAATCAGTACAATTGATTTTTCTTTTATGTCAAAAATCATTAGGATATTAGGTAAAGATCATGTCCCCTGAAGATATTTTACTGAAAGATATCCGACTGGAAATATATCAAAACTTAATGTTTGATTATTAATATGCATTGCTAAGAACATTAGGACAACTTTAAAGGCGATTTTTCAATATTTGGATTTTTTTTTGTTTTTGCAACTTTCAGATGATATATAAATCTCAAAATAAATTGATCCTTATGACTGGTTGTGTCACATTTGTATGTTTTATATTAATATTATAATTTATAGCCTATGTTTGACACATGATTTAAAGGCTAAAATGTGATAATTTTTTTGTTTTGTGAACACTTGTATCTGTACTGTAAACTAAAGTGCAGTTCTGTTTCCTGTACATTAGACATACAGAAAGTACACACTTCATATATTTTATTAGGAATTTGAAGCTAATTTAAGGTACTCCAGCAAAGTAACATGAAAGAGGATGTAGTGGATTTAGCCTAATCCTAGATTAAGTAGTCATTTAAAGTAATTAAAAAAAAGCTTGTTGTAAAACTGGTTTGATTTGCTTTGGGATCATACAACAGTGTCTTGGGCATGTTTCTCTGATGCACAATGAACGTAGAGTCAACAGAAATAAAGTACTAAATAATGCCTAACATTCACCTTCAGCTTGTGAAGATTTTTCTGATTTGTCATCCTCATCTATCTTTTCTTCCTCATCTTCTTTACAGGTTTTGTCAGTAGAAAGTTTAGTTTCAGTGATTGAGGGTGGCTCTTTCTCATCCTGAGCCATTTTGTCCTCAGGGGTCGTGGGCTCCTGAATCATGGGCTTCTCATCAGCCATACCATCCACAGGACAACCCTCCTCTACCTTGGTCTTAACCTCCATTGTATCATCTTTCTCCTCCACTTCCATCTTTTCCTCTTTAGGCTCGTGTTTAAGACCCAAATCGTTTGCTTCCTCTTCTTTTTTAGGAGAGAGGGCTTCAGGTTTTTTTTCTTTGACCTCTTCCATGTCACCATTCTCAACTTTGGGCACCAACACATCTCCCTGTTCTTCCTTCACCTCCTCATCTTTAAGCAGGTTCAGAGGTGTAAGAGGATCAGAACCGATGGGCAATTCTGCACCCTTGCCCTGTGTGAACTTCCTATGAGCCTCCAGGAAGCTCAACTCGGGGTCGTTGAGGATGTGATAGTCAGTACGGCTGACACCGTGCTTTGCGGCACCCCGCAGGAGGTCTCGGTCATGGCGTCCGGGCTCCCACCAGGCTGGGAGGTCGGGGCTCGGTTGGCACAGACTCAACCTCTCATCTAGCTGAGGGTGCGGCAACACCTGCTCCCTGATCCGTCGCAGCAGCTCGATACGATAGAGCGTCCGTGAAGCCCGTTCTTCTGTAATGGGGTCAATGATAAGGGTGGGGTCTGGCAGCTCTGTAAGCAGAAAGATGTCCGGTTGCATAATTAATAGGACAATTAAAAATAAAAAAACACAGCAAAATAAGAAAATGTTATACTGTTTTGTATGAAAAAATAAAATAAAATAAGAAAAATCGCCTTTAAAAGTTTTAAAGTTAACTTTTAAAGTGCAAATAAAGCTCTTAGTAATGCATATCAATCAAAAATTAAGTTTTTATATCCTAATGATTTTGGCATAAAAGAAAAATCTATAATTTTGACCCATACAATGCATTTTTGCTACAAATACACCTGCACTTCTCAACACTTGTTTTGTGGTCCAGGGTCACATATAAGCTAATATCAATACTGTTTTGAAAAACTTGCATGTATGTTTCTTTTAGGGATGAAGATGTAAATAGACAAGGAACTGGAGCTACTTAAAGGTAGCGGAAGCAGGCTAGGTTGTGATCACAATGAAGAAAAAAAATGTTGAGACTAGACAAAAACAGACAATGACGACAGAAGTTTACCTGTTTCGGATTTGACCTGCATCCGACACACCCGCTTGCACATGGCCACAAAAGAGTAGTAATATTTTTCCAGGCTTTCGTCTGTCTTCTTGTCTAGACGAGCAAAAGCACGGAACTGGGACCAGTCAAAGCACTGTCTGTGCACATCATAAACCACACCGAATGTGGATACCACACGGTAGAAATCGGCCTCTTCACGCCTTGTCCATCTGGAAAACAGATGTTCGTAAATGGAAATGAGGTGATGTGTGACTAAAGAATTATAGACTTTTCTTATATGAAAGATCTAGACGTAACTAACCTCTGCCGTCTCTCTTTAAAATAAGCCGCTCCGTCAGCCAGCAGGGCGGCGCTGTCAGGCATGAAAGGTGATCCCTTGGCCATGAAAGGCCCTCCTTCAGCCATAAAAGCCACCGCTCCATCCGAAGCATAAGCTCCTCCCTCTGTTACCATAGCAAGGATGTCATCGCGAGGACGGCCTCGGCGCCGGTCGGGTTTGGTCATGGCTTCCTGCCTCAGTTGCTCACGCTTGTGAGTGCGCTGATAGGCCGTGATGAGGCGGCGCAATCGGGCTGTCAGGGCAGAGGCCGGTGGCCAGTACAAATTGCCTGCTTTCCCATTCTCACCAAGCTTAGGCACTGAGAGTGGACAAACAGACAGGAATAGTGAGGAAAAATCTTAAGTATGATGGGTAAAACCTGTGTGCTGGGGAAATAAATACCTTCCCGAGTCTCGCCATCCATCCCATCGTCTTTATCATCCAAAGGAGAGTTTGTAAAATCCTGTGAACATGGCAAAGACGACATATTAGTCTATTACCAATGCTGATTTTAGATACAGTCAAGACTAATATTTTCCGAACTCACATCCAGATCATCTTTGAATGGCATCCGGAGTGGCTTGTACTCTGGGTCCTCATCCTCTCTATTGTGAAAAAGAAAAAGGCTTTTAGTATGGGAGAGAAAACAAAGAAAAGAAGCAAAAGGAAAGCGGGGTGAGGGATAAAGAAAGAGGGAGAGAGCCAGAGAAAGAAAGAGCAGGAGGAGTCCCTCTTGCTGGGGCTGTGATTTCGGGCCAAACTTACCCCTCGACACCATCTGCCATCATGTCCGCTCCCCTCTGCTCGGCAGCGATGGCCTTGGCATCGGGCATGCCCACCCTCTCCAGGAAACACAGGGTGGGGTCAGCACGCATAGAGTTATACTTCTCGTAGCCTAGCGGAAGAAAAGAGAGCAGCGGTGAACATAAAATATGCATAATTACAGGCTGGGCTGTGGGCTGGGGAGCTATTATTTCCCCTGGTGATGTGAAAGCAGGGAAAAAGTATTACTGGTGTGTCAAATGCAGTTTAAAACTAAATTGAAAAAATTAAACATTTAAATAAAACATCAGTTGTGTGAGGTGGTAAAAACCTCTTCGAAAAGCTACCAAAAGAAAAAAAAAAATCCTTGAAAAAAACTGATAAAGTAAACCTTTTCAAAAATGACCAGAAGATTAAATCAAACCAAAGAACAAAAAAAATTAAAAGAGACAAAAGGCCGAGCCAAAGGAAAATGCCCGTTGAAACTGTCCAAGCAGAACAGATTCGAGCCTGCGGATCCCTACAGTGCACAACAGGGGAGGCGATTGGCAGGCTGGACCCACTTCAGCTGAGCCGCTGATCAGACGGGGCTTGAGCACCCCCCCTCCCCTGCAAGAACATCACATTTCAATTAGGATTTATGCGGTGACACATTGTTCCTAACTGCCGCCGCGCCCCGAGCCAAACTGTAATCATGAGGGGGTTTATAGGCCATCACTCTTTCCTCTGCAGTCCAGGCCTGCCACCTCTTCTCTCCCTGTTTCCTCCCCAGACCTCCCTACTGAATTGGGATTATGATTAAGAACAGGCTGCCTGTGTTATATACACGCTCCTGTGTGTGTGTGTGTGTGTGCATACGCATGTACGGAGGCCAGCTGAGTTAACGAGGTAGCGCAGCGCACCGGGGGAGACCAGAGAGAGAGCTCTCTGTACACACATTTACGAAAAAGACCAATCTGAGAGAAGCATAAAAACCCCTCGCCAAGATTAATATCGGTGGCGAGAGGAGCAGACATTATTAAATAAAGCAGCTATTACTATACTTAATACAATTAAAAGTCAGCAGCTGAGAAACCCCTCTCCATCTCTCTCTTTCTCTTTTTTTTAAATACAGCTTTTGGCCCTGTTTTCCGCAAAAGATAAATTGGGACAGCTGCGCAGCTTCACAAAAGAAAACAATCACGTCCCAAACTGGGAATTTAGCAGGTTCTCCCAGAACACTTCTTAACACTGCGGGTCAATGTTAATAAAATGTGCTGAGAGGTGCCTGTTGCCTCTGATGGATTAGATCTCGGCTCTTTCCCCCATCCATTTTCCCAGCCGCCCTCCATCAGCCATTCGGAAAATATCACAGATCAATCTCTAGGCGATATCACAATAGGTCAACATTAGCAATTATTGTCGCCTGTCACCGCAGACATACCAATCAGAGAGCGTCAGCTGAGAAGAGGCGGAGCTTACCATGTTTAAAGACGCCGATTAGGAGGGACTTGTCCGCTTCGAGATCCCACCAATCAGTGGGGACGTCGGCGTGGAACGGTTGTGGGATCCAGATATCCAACTCGCTATAAGACAAACAAACACAGGAAAGAGTGATTAAAACCAGGAGATGGCCACAGCGGCACATAATCTAATGAGAGCAGCATTAATGTCTATCTGCAGACATCTGGTAGGAAACACGAGCATTAGCGAGCCGCATCTCATTTAGGCCCATTTCTCATCTTGTTTATTCAGGGCCAACCTGATTACGGCCAGAGATCTGAGCCACTCGCTTATCTCACCCCGTGCACTTGCGTGCACACGCGAGCCCCTCGCAGTCATTAGAACTTCAGTCGAGTCCTTGAGAGCATCAACATGGCAAGCACGTTTGCACATTATAAATGCATGCACATCTGGGTGGGGGTGTTGTCAGAAAGAGGGGGAGGAGGAGGAGGAAAAGGTGATGGAGGGAGAGGAAAGATAACAGCAGGCAGGATTCGGTGGAAGGGAATGGAGAGAGATGCCAACCTTGAATCAGTTCCCTCCAGGATTCTGTCGGCGTGGTCTCCGATGACTTCTTGTCGCAGATAGTAGAGCATGCGGACCCGCAGCAGCACTCTGTCAGAGATAGAACGAGAAAAAAAAAACACACACAAAAAACAAAGATGAGTTGGGGTTAATGGAGTGACACACAGATTGAAAGGAAGGAAAAAGGGACAAAGGGAAGCGGAGAAGGCAGAAAACAAAAGAGTGAGTAAGTTTGGCCAGCTCTGAGCTGTGCCAGCAGCAGTAGCAGCAGCAGCAGCAGCTCTTTGGCATGTGCCATGGCTCATCCATCATGCTGCCAGGGCTGATTAGCCACGCTGTGCGGCAGCCTCCACGCCTGACAGATGGCTGCACATAATCACCTCTGTGTGTGCCGCCTTTCACCCGCTTCCAACAGGTCTGCCTGGCACCTGGCCTGGCACCGCGCCGCTGCGCTTGGGGAGCCGCCCGTACCCACCCTCACCCCCCTCCACGCGTACACACTCCAGCACCTTCATCCTCTCGTTTTCATTTCCTTCCTAATGCTGTTAGGGAAGTTGGGGAGGTGCTAACGGGACGCCTCCAAAGTACAGAGGCAGAAGTTTGCAGTGCGGCGAGCAGATGGTTGGCGGTCTAAACACCTCGCATTTATCGTCTCGTAACGTTTCCTCAGCTGTTGCTCTGTTCCCATTCTCTGGATGCACATCAGAGCCAGCAGTGTAAACCATGTATTGCTTTCTCTCTCTCTCGCTGTCGCTGTCTAGCGTTAGGCAGGACACAACAAGAATGCTGGCCTGGCAACAGAAATTATTTATCAAATGAAACCGGAGAGGCCTCGCAAAACAAAAGACGCAAGCCGGCGGCACACAGGGCATAATAGACGTGCGGGGCGAGAGAAGAAATCGTCATGTGCGGCCTGATGAGCTGAATGATGAATTATTGAGTGATCTTAAAATCTTTAATTTCAGCTTTGAAAAAGATTCCTGTCATTCATTATTTCAGGGACTTGGCAGAAGCCTTTGCCAGAAAGATGGAACTCTTATTTTTTTTTTGCCAGATTCTCTACAGCTGGCCATTTTTTAACTGACATTCATTAGTCAAAGCTAAACTACGGAGGAGCCAAGCAACTTAATGAAACATCTGCACCACAAGGTAACAGCACTAACTCGCTTTTGGACACGTTCAGCTAATCGTGCAAGTTTGCTTCAATTACTTTTTCAACTTGAAAAGCTCTTCATAAGCTTTCAAATGCACCTGCTTCTGAGGATATCAGGCTTGGAAGGCAAAAGGTTACTTTCAAACAAGACGGCAGGAGATAAAAACTTTTGAACATAGGCTTTTCAGTTTTTTTTTATTTTATTTTTTTAACTTAAATTACTGAAATGATTTGTTTATATATGACCCTGGACCACAAAACCAGTCATAAGTAGCAAGGGTATATTTGTAGCAATAGCCAACAATACATTGTATGGTTCAAAATCATTAGGATATTAAGTAAAGATCATGCTCCATGAAGATATTTTGTACATTTTCTATAGGAAATATATAAAAAAATTTTATTTGTAATATGCATTGCTAAGAACTTAGTTTGGACAAGTTTAAGGGTGACTTTCTCAATGCACCCTCAGATTCCAGAATTTCAAATAGTTGTATTTCAGCCAAATATTATCCTATCAAAACATAAAATGACCCTTAGGACTGTTTTTTGGTCAATATTTTGAATAGATCTATATTTAACTAGTGTACCAATGCCTCCAAAAAGACTTTCAATGGAGAGATATCCCGTTGCCCTATGGCTCTTACTCAATTACTTTCAATGCGCAACATATTGAGAATGAAATATTTAAAGTAGTGGAAAACAAGGGTAAAAATGGTATATTAACCATTACACAAATGTCAGTAAAGGTGGGAAAGAGCAGTCTGTGAAATGGTACATACTTGTTACAGTGGTGTTTTAGATGTCTCTTGTAACTGTCCTCTTGAAGGAGGATGTCAGGATTACAGTCAGCAAGCCAGTCAGCTTGTGGCAAGTGAGTTTGAGCAGCCTGCGGCTTCCCCTTCTTTCCTTTACGCCCTCGGGGCACCGGAGCAGACAGTCCTAAAAACCAAATAAATGCTATTTTTAGCATGTGAAGAGGTAGATGCTGAGAGCAGAGCAAAGAAATTATGCTGTTTTCAGACTGGTTTCGAATCCGTGTCCTACCAGAGTGGTTGGTCAGTGTGCGGCTCTGGCCATCTTCGGTAGGGGTTATGAGGTCCCAAACGAAGCTCTTGATGTTCTCGTCTCCACGGTAGTGAAGCAGGCAGTAGGCCAGGAGTGCACGGCAGATGGTCTCTACGTCTCGCTCCCTCAGCGGGCGCTTGAAGCGTCCATGGGACAGGATGTCACCCCAGCGGCCCCAGCTACGCACAACAGAAGAGAAGTTAGCCAGAGCAAATATAGCATGTGAACATTTCAGTCATTTAAAAAATTCAACCCATGGATGGAAAAAGTCACTGACAAGACTAGTTAAACTAATTCAAACAGTGCATTTGTACTGTCTGGGGGGAAAAAACCGAGCACAGTGTCAGGATCGTTTAAGCATAGTATTACTCTATGATTGTGCCATTTCTCACAAACAGTTGGAGGAGGAGGAGGGGTGGCACCACTGCATTGCTGGCATGGTGCATGACCATGAGGAGACCCAATGCCCTTGTTATTTGATGGAGTACTCAAGCACTCTCTAAGCACAGGCCTAAAGGGCTTTTTGGGAAGAGAGAGGCGGGGGGGGAGGTCTGCTCTGATTTCACAGCCCTACACTGCTTTTCCAAAAAAACCATCAGAAGAGACAAAGCCCTCAGACTTGATGGATCTAATTTGCCGTATAGCCCAGGGGTCTAGACGCGTCTGACTGAAAAGAAAAAAAAAAAAAAAAAATACTGGTCAGACATGGTGCGTGCAGCCAGCCATGATTAGTGCTGAGTGCACTGAGGCCTGGCGCTTAATTAACTGTGTGCGTTAGATAGCGCCGTGTCTGCCACTGCCCCGGGACAAGCAAGCGTGACAAACTCGGCCACTGCACTGGTGGGCTGTGAGCTACCAGATATTCTCATTCCAAATGGAAAACAAGACGAGACAAGGGGAATTTGGATTGCGATAAAACAAAGCAGGAAGCTGAATATCCTGTCTCATGGCACTGGGATGGACTTCCTGCTAAATCTGGTTTTCATGGCGAGCTAGGATTGAGGGAAATGGAGATCTGTTAAAGTTTTTTTTTTAAGGGATATGGACTGAGAAAGTCTGATGGATAGAAATAGTTGGCAGCAATAATTTTAACTTGTATGTTTCTATGTGGGAAATGCATGGGGACTTTCTTTTTCCCCAATGGGGGCGCATTGTTGCCCTGTAGGGTCATGTATAGTTGGTGCTCTCAAAGCAGCTTTTGAGGAAAAAAGCATCTGCTAAATGGCAACTAATTATAGGGATAGGCCCCAGGGACTGCTCAAGTGCAAGATGGTGATTTAGCACAATCTCAGTAAATTTTCAGGCTACAGCAGCCCACTAAAAAGGAGTATGAAGCTGTTAAAACCAACATCAATGCTTTAATATGCATATCTCTTTAATCACGCAGCGGTATATAGAGTAAAAAATGCACAGATCTGTACATAAATCTAATTTAAGTCTTATTATTTAAATGTTTTCTGTTCTCATGTCAGATATGTATAAAACAAAAAACAAAAAAACGTATTCCTTGTGTGTCTGTACACACATAGTGAATAAAGCCAATTCGGACTCTGATATGACCATTTCCAGACTGCACTCACCCATACACCAGCAGGTTCTTCTCCACTCTGAAGCACTCACTGCGGGGGTACCCCTGGGCTCGGTCCTGGGGCCTCCGTGGTTTCTGAATGGGCTTGTCTTCTGAGTCACTCTCAAGCTCTGAATACTCCATCAAATCATCCTCCTTCATAGAACTGTAGTGCCGAGTCTGCTTCCGGACCCGAGGAGTGTCAATCACCAGATTATTCTGACAAGAGATACGATCTGGGGTTAGAATGTTCCCTCAAGGGTTTAAAACGGCAGAAACGGATTCTGCACATTCAGCACTTTTAGTACTATACCATAGTAGCACTATGATATAGGTGGCTGCTAGACAAGATGGAAGACCTCTGCTCAAGGACACATGCAGAATACTGTGATAAAGCATTTTTATTTAGACATAACATGGCGTTTCCCTTCAAGCAGATATAAGCTGCTTAGCGCTTCCAATTCTCCCGAGTGCAAAGAACAGTGGTAATTACAGAAAATGCTTCCCATGGCCAAGTTTAAACAATTCTGCCTTTGCTCAATTACGGCTACATTCCACGCACTGTTAGCCTAGGGAAATCAGCCTCATTAATTATGCCCAGATAGCATATTTATGAGGAGTGACACCACCGAGTGTGGTGGAAACTAACCAGATTTGGATTCACACCATCTACAGTTATCAATTGTCAGACAGAATTATGAATATCATACCTGTCAAAAGCTGCTAATGCATGACCCCGGCATTAATGAAACAATGAATAATAGTCAGCTGTAAGTGCTCCACACATGATTAAACAAGAGAGAGGTGCTACAGATTAGTGCCTCACTTCATGCAACATCTCCTGCGAGGCATTTCACAGCACAAGAGATCTCTTTTTGCAGCTTACCCTGCCGCTGATCGCATCCAGGTCCAGCTCTGCTTTCTTTGCCCATTTCTGCCAGAAATCTGGGTCCTCCAGAGAAATGTCGCTTCTGTTCCCAGAGGCCACAAAACTTGCCTGGTAGGGGAAATATTAATATAAATAGTGAGATCAGAGACACTTACCCTTTAGGTTGCACTATTTTAAGAGCAGGATGAAATGCGTAGTATGCTTATATAAAGTTAATTATGCAACAACATTGATAGGTGGGTCATTTTTTTTTGTTAATATCATCAATACTTTAGCCACGGCAAAAAGATTGAAAGATTTTAAATGTCATCACCTTAGCAAACGTTGAGCCTTTGCCTTCTGACTCAATGGTAATGGTCTGTGTTCGTCTCTGTAAAATCTGATCAATGTCTTCTTCACAAAACTTAGATCCTTCGTCCTCCTCTTCCATTAGAGCGCCATATGCTCCTTTTCTTAGAAGGTCCTCAATCTCCTTTTTAGAGAGCTGCTGAACCTAAAAAAAAGGGGGAAATGAATGAACTTCACATAATACAGATCTCAATATATTGACTGTTTTCATGGAGAGGACAAATTTAAGCAGACGGTTAAGAGAAAAATAAGGCACAGTGCACCGGAATTAGAGGTCTTTCCACTGACTGCCAACATGTGCAAAGTATGTTTGATTAATGAACCATCTGGAACACTGTTTCAGTGAAACACCACAAAATGGTGGCGCTGTGTACAGTTCATACCCCATTGGCGGCATTCTCCCTCCCGCTCATGGACTGAAGCACAGCCTTGTCCAATCCTAACTTCAGACTGGCCTTGTCAAACATCTCTCTTTCGTAGGAGTTTCTGGTGATCAGGCGGTAAATCTTCACAGCCTTGCTCTGTCCTATCCTGTGGCATCGAGCTTGCGCCTGAAGGCAACAGCACAAAATGGTCACACACATTGCCTCTTAGGACTTGCACACACGCACACACACACACAAAAACTGCTAAGGTTGCAGCGGAGTACTTCCAGCCGAGTTACTAGCTGGAACGCAGCTAAAAGATGTTTTGTGAAATAAAATGGCTTCTAATAAAGGTACAGCAGTTTCCCATTCACAGGCTAATAGGGTAGAAAACATCTATGCTTACCTGCAAGTCATTCTGAGGGTTCCAGTCAGAGTCAAATATGATGCAAGTATCAGCTGCAGTTAAGTTAATACCCAGGCCTCCAGCCCTGGTGCACAGCAGGAACACAAAACGGTCAGAGTCTGGTCGTGAAAAGCGGTCAATAGCTGCCTGGCGGAGATTTCCTCGAACTCTGCCATCAATACGCTCATATGGATACCTAGAGAACAGGAAGGGAAGATTAACTACCATTTTATTAAGCGGTTTCTGTTAACCAAATACTGTTATTTTTCCAGTTTCTACTCAACAATACAATCGAAACCCATTGTAAGGCATTTCTCAATATGTTGGCAATTCTACAGGCTCAGGCATCCTACCGTCTCTGGATGAGGTAGTCCTCCAGGATGTCCAGACAGCGCACCATCTGGGAAAAGATGAGCACACGGTGACCCCCAGCCTTCAGTTTGGGGAGCAGCTTGTCTATCAGCACCAGTTTTCCTGCAGCCTGGACCATGGCCTGGAGGTGGAACTCTGGGTGGTCCAAGGGGTGACTCTCCCTGAACTCCTCCATTATCTTCTCCTCAGCTCCTACAGACAGAGAAAAGAGTGAATTTTCAGTCTGGCTGACTGAGCAAACATTTAACACATAAAACAAGTTTTCTGTTCACACAGTTTTACATCAGAGTCTATTGCTCACCATTGATGAGGTAGGGGTGATTACAACACTTTCTCAGCTCCATCATGGTGTTCAGCAGGTTGGGAACATTGGATCCTCCTCCACCTCCACCGCCGCCTCCACTTTTGGACAGAAAGGCAAAGTTCTTCTCCAAGATGGCACGGTAGTATTTCTTCTGCACATTGGTCAGCTCTACTTCAATGATGGTCTCTTCTTTCGGTGCAAGATTTTTTTCCACGTCCTCCTTCAATCGTCGCAGCATCATGGGCTTCAGAATGCCCTGAAGTTTTTGCACCTGAAACCAGAAAGTGACATCCATTAAAAACAAAACAGGCATTTCTGAAATGCATCACACACCAATTGTGGTGATTTAACAATTATAACAGATATTTCATACCTGTTCTTCTGTTTTAAGATCTCCAAACTCCAGCATAAAGGTCGTCTCAGAGGGAAACCTGTCAGGCTCCAGGAAATGAAGGAGACTGAAGAGCTCCTCCACTGTGTTTTGTAGTGGGGTTCCAGTGAGCAGGACTTTGTGTTCCTATAGAAGATAGATCATTTCATTAAGTGACTGTTCTTTTTAATCAAAAGAAAAGTCTTTCCACCATTTTTACGAGTTTCTATTAATTTCCCATGTTCCAAGGTTTTTTTTTTTTTAATTCAAATTCAGATTGATTCATTCAAGCATTCAGACCAATTTACAAATTGACAGATTTTTTTTTATTTTTCCATAGCTTGAAAATATTCAAATTCACAAGTTTTGCAGGTTTACCAGCACCGTGGGAACCCCGTATCTAGTAAAAGTGAAGCTATAGCGACATTTAGAGCAGGCTATTTTGAGCAAAATCATGTTTCTTATGTGGAAGGGGAAGCACTAACCATGTCCATCATCTTTAGGCCCTCAAGCAACTTGCAATTCCTGTTCTTGAGCCTATGAGCCTCATCAATGATCACACAGCGCCACGGCACACTCCGTAGCTCGGGGCAGTCCGTCAGGATCATCTCAAATGTGGTGATGATTGCATGGAATTTGTAGGCTCCCTTTATTACACGACCCTGCAGGAAGAGAGCTTTTACTTACGATGAAGGGCACTTGAGAACACAACCCTATGCATAGAGTCATGTACAATGTTATAAAACGCATATCAAATGACAAAAGCAGCATTACGCACCTGTGTGTCTCTGTAGTACATCTCGTAAGCCTGAATAGTCTTTCGGCTGGCCTGGCTTCCATGATAGACCACTACGTTTAGCTCGGTCCACGTCCTGAACTCCCTCTCCCAGTTGGGAATGGTGGAAAGAGGTGCAATCACCAGGAAAGGACCGTGGATTCCTTTTAGGTATATCTCGTAGAGGAATGTGATGGACTGGATTGTTTTGCCAAGACCCATTTCATCGGCTAAAATGCAGTTTCGTCTGAGAGCAGAAACAAATTGCTGGTAAGAATATGAATTTTAATTTTAAATGGTATCAAAAAAGCGCTTCAGTCTGTGCCTGAGTGAGCAGTGCAGCTGGACGGCTGGGTAATTGCACACATACGTGTTGAACCAGTTGAAGAGCAGCCAGTTGACTCCCTCCAGCTGGTATTCCCTGAGCGCATTGCCGTTTTTATATTCTCTGGAACTCTCGGATTTCTGCCAGTCGCTGGCGGGAGGTCGCTCCTGTTTCAAATAAAACAATTCCCGTTAGTGGTTTCCGTGCAACCGCAAGAACGTGGCCCTCTCCCCTCACTTGCTCAGCACTCCAAAGAGAAAATAAAGAGAGGGCTAGAGGAGTGCCAGTTCTTACCACACGCTTCAGCTGCGGCTCACGCTCCATCACTCTCTCGAACTCCTCAATCTTTCCTTGATCGATGTCAGCTTTTAACTCCCACGTGCTGTCCTCGTAGGGCAAGGAGCACCACTTCACCAGGTACAAAGTTACAAGCTGCAGGAACACACATCAAAACAATAGTTATCCAAAAAGAGGGTTCTCACATTTTTCTAAATTTTCTGGGGGCGGTCTGACTGACATCTTCACAGCTGCAAAATATCTACTAGAGCTTTAATCAAAGGTAATCTACGGCATTTTGAAAGACAGATGGTTTGAGAACGATTGAAGTGGATGGATAAGAGAGAAGTCATACCTCTCCATTTTCATCGGTGCTTTCAGACACATCCAGAACCCTGTCCACCTCCACATAATCTGGGTTGAAGGGCTCATCATCCATCTGTCAATAAGAGTGTGATTGATTGGTTAGATGGAGCATTGCAGAACGGCAGCTTCATTGCCGCAACTACTACGAGGCTCTAAATGAGAATCTAGCAGGTGGAATATTTTCAGAGCTTTCTGATGTGGGTGGCATAAATCTCTCTGGGAAAACCCCACTGGGGTTTGATTGAAAAGCCCTTTCGAATGTAGTGTAGAGTTGCAAACCAGAAATGAAAGTCTTGACACACATTTCAACGCAACTGCTTGAATTACTTTAATGTGTGAGCTCAACTAGACAGCATGTGCTGAGAGATTGCGTACAACAGAGATAAGAGCTTTAAGTGAGCTGTTTTATTGCCTTTGCATGCTTGATATTGTTCAAGAAGCCACTATAATACCAGCACAACACACCACTGTTGAGTGTACATACTGCCACCATTATCAGTGAGGGCCATAAAATGAGGAGAAAAAAACTGAATGGGAAAAAAAAGGACAAAATGGTGGATGACATGGAAAATGGCTGATGCTAACCTCACTTAGGAAGTTACTAAGGGCCTGCTTGGCCTTGAACCTCTTGACCTTCTGCTGGATTCTCTTATCCTTCTCCAGCTCTTCAATGTCTGACCAGCGACAGTGCAGGTAAGAGCTAAAAAACAAAAGAAAAGAAAAAACAAGTCATTTCCTGGATGACCTCAGCAAAACTATTATTCAGAAATTATGTCAGATAAACAAGACTTAATGTGTGTGTAGAAGCACAGTAAGGAATCTTGTTCTTAATTAGCAGGTGTATTAAGCGGCTATGATTCATCGGCATAAGTGGTTTTTGACAACATACGCATAGTTTAGTAGCTTGTTAGGGTTTAACTTTAAATCTAATAATTCTATAACATCCTTCATTATACAAAAAAGTGATATTAGAAGGCATGCTATAACAGATACTCACAAGCCTTTGAATTTGACATAAAACTCCTCAACGTCAACCTCTTCGCCAGACGCCAACTGTAAAATAAACGGCAACAACATTATTTGGTGATCAAAAAGTGTTTGTAACATGTTTAGAGCCTTCAAATCACTAGTGTGCATACTTTCCACCCATCACAAGTTTAACCCATTTCCTGTGACAAACAACTATGCGTTTTGGCATTGCTCTCAACTGTAATGCCCCAGGACAAAGTAGTATGACAGCAGAGACTGGGAGGAGATAAAACAAAAAAAATAAAATAAAAGAGCAATCCTCCTACTCATATTCTTTTTCTCCAGCTAGTAGTACGCTGCGCGGCTGAGTCATGAATCACTTCAGCTCCTCTACCACACACAGCCCCATTCACAGGGAGCTGACCCGGGGCCTGGCTTCCTGCCAAAACCACAGCGCTACGGCAGACGCCAAACCTACCATTTCCTCGGGCGGGAGCCCATTTGCAGCTGCGCTACTAAGAGCCATGCACGGCGTATTATTTTTGGCCAGGCTTTGTTTTGTGGAGCTGTTTCAAAGGAGTAACGTTGCACGCTGCCACTGTCTGCGTCTAAGGGCCTGAGATTAATCACGCTGAGAGACAGTTTATTCTTACATGGCTTCATCTCAAGACCTTGCGCCGGCTTTGCTCTGAACCGGCCATGGCCTTCACTGGATTAATACTACTACTGTCGGGCTGAAGACAATATCAGCCCACTCAGGCATCTTCCTGGCAAGCAAAGGGTCTGGGGCAGGATTTGAGACAGCTGTTAGGTGTAATCTGCCCTGATCCGGTAGACAGCAGTGGTTAAAGCTCATGTGAACGGCTTGCGACGGCTCAGCTCACCTCTTTCTTTCCCATGCGCATCCCCATGATCTTCTCCACCACAGGGCCCTCTGCATCCGGCAACTCCTACAGCACACATGGGAATGAAGGACACAGAGTCAATGCGAGAACATCAATCATGCATAACAAACAGCAGGTTACATCAGCAGTTTTCCAACTCTACTGTGGGGATTGTTAATCAGCGTAATGAACAAATTTAACACACAACACATCTGTAAGTTCTCAAGATAATGACCTGCTGCTCAGACATGGTTGAAGGAGACTTTGGTCCATTAGAATCATCTCCATCGTCATCAGAGATTTTGAACTCCAGGTCCTCAGTGTAGCGTTTCCTCTTCACCTGCCGGCTAGATCGCCTCTTCTGTAGTAAACATACACACAAAAAATAAAAATTACCAAAAAAAAAACTGAATAAGAAAAACGTACTCAAATAATTGGCCATAACATTTTTTTGTATGTACATAATCAAATCACCCATCATGCGCAATCATTTGAAATAAGTAGGATAATGACGGCATTTTATAACCATTATCTAGTCAATCTTTAGGTATCAGTTTTAACCACTGAGTAAAAAACAAAAAAAACAACATATTGGTCAACCACCATAAAAGGACATTCAAACTTTTCTTACAATAACTTTCAGACAAATGTCAAGTGATAACTTCAGCTATGTTTACCTGAACACCATCATCTTCCTCTTCCTCCGGTGAATGTGGCGGTGATTTCTCAACATCAGAGGTGACTGAGGGCTCCCTCTTGCGCTTTGCGTCTTTCTTGGTGCTGTTACTGGACTCCGAGTCAGACTTTTTAGCACTGTGGGTGAACAGGGAGGTTTGGTTAATGTAGCAGTTACACCAATAAACCACAGATTCGTCTGGTTCAAAAGTCAAATCATTACACTGCTTGGCTTTAGTAAAGAACAGAATAGCAAAACAACCAGTCCCATCACACCAGTCCAAAAACTTTTTCAATGCAGATATTTCTGTTCAGTCTGATTTTTTATTACAAAAAAAAAAAAGTTTGCCTTAGACTAGATGTCATAAACATGTATAACTGCACAAGAATTAGTAAAATGCCGTTATAGGTGTATAAAAATCACAACAGAGGATACTGCTGTTATAATATGTGCATATGTGACCCTGGACCACAAAAAACAGTCATAAGTAGCACGGGTATACTCATAGCAATAGCCAAAAATACATTGTATGGGTCAAACTTATACCTTTTTCTTTTATGTAAATAATCATTAGGATATTAAGATAAGATTATGATAAGATTATGTTCCATGAATATATTACTGTAAATACACTTACTGGGATCAGCAAGTTTTTTTTTTTGTTTTTTTTTAAGAATTCAAGAATTCTTGATGCTCATCAAGGCTGCATTTACTTGATCAAAAGCACAGAAAATATAATAATATTGCAAAATATTATTATAGTATAAAATAATGGTGTTCTATATTCATACATTTTAAAATATAATTTATTCATGTGATGCAAAGCTGAATTTTTGTCAGCTATGCATAGAAAACAGTTACACAATATTACAGTTTTTTTTCTGTATCTTTGATCAAATAAATGCAGCCTTGATGAGCATTAGAAACGTCTTTAAAAACCACTAAAAATCTGATCCCAAACTTTGGCAGTGTATATCAAAACTTAATTTTTGATTAGTAATATGCATTGCTAAGAACTTGGACAACTTTAAACTCGATTCTCAATATTCAGATTTCAGATTTTTTTAAAATAGTTGAATCTCGATCAAATAAAAAGCAGAATAAGCTTTCCTTTCCATTGATGTATAAATCTCAATTTCCAAAAATTTAACCTTATGACTGGTTTTGTGTTCCAGAGTCACATATGGCCAACATTAATTCAATGTCTGTTCACAAGAAAGAAAATGATGGTCATCCACAGTTTTGTACTTTCTCCATGCTACCTTATGTTCCCACTTACAAAAAAAGAGAAGCCCTTGCCCTCTTAAGTTCAGTTTCAAACACATAAATGAGGGAATGAGAGGGAAGCCTAAAACTAGTTAACTCCACTTCCAGTTCAGAGCCGCGCTCTCTCCCTGCCACAGATTACACAATGCCCTGGAGGCTCTCGCACTCGCTCGCTCTGGGGCCCCCCTCTCTTTTCATTCGCACGCCAAGAGCAATCAAATCGCCCTGGTAACCGGCGGTCACGTGACCCGCACCTGTTCCTCTGGCTGGACGCCACTGGCTAAAGCCATCTGCTTGCCTCAGTCAGAGTCTCTCTCTCCAACACTCCTCAAGCACCTGCAGCCGCACCGCTCTGTGGCTTTGGGTTTCATACTGTCACTGCTCAGCAAACACAGCCAGAAATAAGGAGGAGAAAAAAAAAAAAAGGCACATACAAAAGGAAGAAAGAAAAAAGGGATGGAAGAGAAAAAAAAGCCACGAGGGCAGGAAGAACACTCCGTTTAGGGGGAGGGATGACAGGCTTCCTTTCGATGGCTGACCTTTATAAATCATAAAAGGCAAAGAGCTGCTATAGGACGCAGGACACGCTGAAGATCCAGTCGAACAGGCCGGCAGGGTGGGCCATGGCGCGTGTAGTCTTTGAGGCGAACGGGCACAGAGAGAGAGGGGCTAATAGGCATTAGTAGGGGGAGGACGCAGGCCCCGCTGCAGGTTTGTATGAGCCACACCGCTCCAGTGCTGACACTCAGGAGGAGGAGAGAGGGCCAGGGGGTTAATGGGACACCTGCCGTCGCCAGTGAGATGACTCATCTTCAGCTGGACCCCCCCACGGTGCTCACTCTAACAGCAGCTGCTCACACGTATACACACACACACACACCAACGACTGTTTACCCTCAACAGCTCTTTCGCAGCATTGCACAGGCACAAACGTAAACACACGTACACAAATAAGGACATAAAACTGCAGAGAACGAACATGCTACGACAAGTTAACAAACGCAAACAAAAACGTACGTGTGTGTCCTTCAAAGCGAGCAGGCTAATTAGGAACCACCAGACAAAACAAGGTCACTTTTTTTTTTTTTTTTTTTTTTTTTTAAAAGGAGACAGGACTTGAACACCCTGTTAGTCACAGAGAGTGCTAGTGAGTGGAATCAAAGGAGGCGGTGCAATTAAAATCACGCCAAAACGTGCCTGAATTAGGGGAGGGGAAATGCCTGAGAGTGTGGGACTGTGAGGGAGAATGTGTGGAAAGAGGATGTGAGTGGGTGACTTGAGATATGTGAGAGAATGAACACAAACTGTGCCGTGGAATGAGAGGAAGGGCTAGAAAGAGACTCGGCAGAAGGATCGCAAGCGCGTGATAATAGTGGAAAAGGACAGTGTAGGCATGCAAGAGAGTGTGAAAGCGTTAGAGGCCCAGTCGAGGAGAAACACAGGAAGAGAGTCGGGGGAAGCAACGGCATTGAGTCTTGCGCTCTCAGAGCAAGGTCAACCATGTTGGGGAGCCATTCGATTACTCTGCATCACTGAGGAAGCAGGTTTATTACTTGGAGCACAACCACGCATAGAAGCGAACGCGACTTGTGTTTCGAAAACAAAAGCAACATGCACCTTAAGGTGGTTAAATTCCCAAGTGGCCATTCAAGAAACTTTTTTTAACCTTCTACTTTTTTAGTTTCACAGCGTAGCGTCTTTCATGTGCATAGTGTGGGGGGCGGCTGTTTGTTTTAAGTGAGGGAGTCTTTGATGGACTGCAATGTGATTTTTTCACTCTTGCTTGTCCCCCAGTGGCTGCGCATTCAGCACAATCCATTCAGCACACACTTGCTCACTCCTTTGAGGCAGTGGCCTGTCTGATCACCAAAGCAGCAACACAAGACTACACAGGACCTGTGTAAGCCCTGGTGGGACAGGCCTGCTAGTCTTAGAAGGATAAAATAAACAGGGAGGACAAAGTTGGATGCTTGGCCCTTTCCTTCTGTTGTGCCATCCACCTCTCTGCACTTTGTCTTTGAGGTTCAATGTCACACAGAATCCAACTTTTTTTTCCCGCTAGAGCCTGGAGGGAAGACAAGGCGGAGCGCTTGTTTGAGGACAAATAAGAATGCAGTGTGGCGTAAAGGTGCTGTAGTTAGACTCACGAGCAAACAGGCATGCTGGTCCCGCAAGCGAGGAGCTTTGAGTACACACACATTGCAGCACTTCCTATGCAACCGCGACTGTTGTGGTTTTCGTATCTGAGCGCACAGGATGTAGCTAAGATAATCTGCGAAAGAGAAAAAGAGGCTCTGCTTCGACACGAGATGGAAATCAAAGGGTCGACGGAACTGCCCACCCAGGTTAGGTGGTTATGCAGTTAGAAAACAACCCCCCCCCGACTAAAAAGGGGGCTTTGCTGTAGTTGCTTGGGAACCTGCCAATAAACTGAAGGTGAGAGGTGCATATTTGCATTGCAAAGCAGTTTTCTCGTGGGGGGAAAAGAGCCACATGCAATGCAGCACTGAGGAGGGATCTTTCTGAATCTTTCTGTTTGATGGCTGCGTGTGTGTATATGGAAAACAAACCTGGGCACACAGACGCTCACATTTTACCCTGGGTGCGGCCTGAGAATGACTATTTATAGTTGTACTTTCTTTGTCAGATAAGAACACCAACAGATACGAGGCCAAGACTTTTAATGTCCAACCTAGTTTCCCTGACTCCACTCGCATTAAAAGAGCAGCTAAACTAGGAAAATGGTAAAAGCGCTGATAAGACAAACAAATGGAGATGGGGGAAGGGAAATGAATGACATACTCACATCAAATGCGAGACGTGCTAGCCCATTTTTTGAGAAATGGGGACACGGTTTTAAAACTATCCACAGGGGCTCGCCAACGCCACACATCCAGCTCTGTAGCAGATTTGGTCAAATTCAGGCCGGCATGATTAATGAGACAGCATTGTGGACTAACTAGCATTAGGTGCCATTTTGAATGGAGACATCCCCCCTCCCCTTTTCCTTTTTCAAAAACACACACACACTTTCATCCCTCCTCCCCCTTCAGATGACCTACTGCTCTGGCACTGCGCTGCAGATGCGCTCGCTTTGGCCCGGCCCTTTTCCTCTGGATGAAAGGGACGCGGCAGTGGAGTGACGGGGATTCGGATGGGCGGGGGGGAGGAGGTGGTTAAGGGGGAAGGCTGACACATTCCTCAGCCGGATCATGTTACTACCTCCGCTAGAGGAAAAATGGCCATGCAACCTTGCTCTGCATATTCAGGATGGATGCATTTTCTTTTCTTTCTTCTTTTAAGGGGGATGGGGGTTGAATGGAAAATGTGATAAGCACCATTTAAATGTGATAAGCACCATTATTGTGAACTGTATCCAGAAGAGTGTGTTTATGATAGTATATTGTTTTAGGCAATATTAATAATATATAAACTGACTAATGGTTTCACATCAGCAAAAATGAAATGCAAGTGTTTTTTCATAGGCCTCCAGAATGCAGTTCAGGTAACTAGCGTAGGTTTTATCAGAGAGGTGTCAAGCTTGTGGTTTAGCGCTTGTAATTCAAAGAAGTAGAAAAAACACTGAAGCAAGACTTAGACAATTTCAAGTTCCTTGTCTCAAAAGTGTATTAAAACAGAACAACTTTGAACTGACTGAACTCTGATACAGCAACATCAGCTTGTACCTAGAAAGACCTAGAAAACAACTCATACTAAACATATCTACAGTTCAATGAACCAGATGATCGCATGAGGCTTTGCGACTCCATCCACATCAGTACACAAGCAAGCACATATAGTAAAGATGGAGATTTCACATTTGGAAGCTCATGTAAATATGTAACCCTGGACCACAAAAGCACGTGTATGTTAGCAGCAACCGCTAACAATACATTGTACGGGTCAAAATTACAGATTTCTCTTTTATGCCAAAAATCATTAGGATATTAAGAACATGTTTCATGAAGATATTTCTTGAATTTGACCATAAATATATCTAAACTTAATTTTTATTAGTGATATGCATTTCTAAGAACTTCATTTGGACAACTTTAAATGCAATTTTCTCAATATTTTGATTTTTTCACCCTCAGATTCTAGATTTTCAAATAGTTGCATCTTGGCCATACCTATACCTAACCATACATTATCTGAAAGCTGAATAAATAAGCTTTCTATTGGTGTATAAATCTCAATAATAATAAAAAAAAAACCTTATGACTGGTTTTGTGGTCCAGGGTTCAACTATGGGGTACATTCGCAACATTTAAAAACACAACACAGATAAAACTGTAGATGAGATTTTCAAAGGCTCAGATTTCACATACCTGGGCTTTTTGGAGCTCTTGGGCTTCGGAGTGGCTGTCTTCACTTTTTTCTCCTTAGGTTCCTTAGGTTCTTTGGGTGTCTTGGGAGTCTTCGGGGTTTTGGGAGTCTTGGGCTCTTTCGGTTCCTTGGGCTCCTTCTCCTTTGGTTTCTTTTTGCTCTTCTTTTCGACGACAGGCTGTTCGATGGGAGTCATAAGAGAGTCTCCCTCGTTCATCAGAGAAGCCGCCTCTCCTCCGGCCTCACCGCTGATGTCGTTACCCTCCTGGCCTTCGCTCGTCTTGGCTTTCTTCTTTTTCTTCTTTTTTGGCTTGAGCTCGCTCTCCGTCTGCTGTATGTCACAGTTGGCTGGTTGGAGGTTTGGGCCCGAGGCAGGTGTCTTACTAGATGTTATCATCTCCAGGGAAGGGTCTGATGGAGAATGCTGATGACGAGGAGAGAGAGAGAGACAAGGAGATCTGTTAGTACCAAGAACAAAGAAATATGTAAGGAAGAGGAGCGGACTTCCTTCTTGCATTTTTGCATATATCACAGCCACAAAGAAGCCAAACAAAGCTCATCGCAGCTTCATTACAAGTCGCAAAACATTTTTATCCTCCAGAAAAGCTAGGATAAGACATCTTCACATTTTAATGTACTTAAACAGCTGCCCCTGCTGCTATCGGCCCTAGAGGCAAGACATGTTATATTTGGTTTGATTCCCTTTGCTCCTATTAGTGCCAGTGTTAGCCATAGCTCGGCAGAATTAACGCAGCAACGGTTTCGCCTCTCTCCTTGCAGTTATCTCCGTTCTCCTCTCCATTCATGGCAAAGACAGACTGACAGGAAACATGTTGGCAGCTGTGCTAAGCGTCCAGCTTCCCAGAGTCCCTGCAGCAGATGGGACTGAGGCATTATGACACTAATAAATTATATCTATACTTCATAAATGCCTCGGTTTTAGACGTCAGCAAATTTAATGCAATATGCTACAGCTTTCAAAAGGCACACGCAAAAAAGCTGGCCTGGTGAAAGCAGTTTCCATCCTGGCAAATCAGGAAGAATATTGTGTATTCTCTGGAAGCCATGTGTTGATTCTAGTCTAGAGTTTTATTGCATACCATGCACTTTGCTTTTAAAACAAAAGACTTTGTAAACCACAGCATTGTGGTGATGAAATGCATATTTCCTGTAAACAACAGCATGAGAAATAAGAGTGCACCATGCATGCCAAACAGTGGCAAGGTCACAGAAAATGCCCAACACCCAGTCCAACGGTGATCATTAGAGCAGCTGGAACAGCGTGTGTTCTGCCGCCGCTTTAACGGATAAATGTCTCTCCTCTTGCCAAGCCTCCCCAATAATCAATTGCATGAATGACAATAGGCCTACCGCACGCGCTCTCTGCATTTCTAATTTGACAGCAGCAGTCCAGAATACAATATGTTCAATATAGGATTTCATCTCTCGGAGGGGGAGACTGACGTGTCAGTTAATCTAGCAGGCAAAGTGCTCACTCGGTGAGCTAAATACTCCCTGAAGGAGCAATGCGCTTCGGCTCGGCACGGCACGGCAGGCTTTTTGCAGGGCGAAGCCATGAGTTAACACCCAATTCATCTGATGAAAAGCTGGCTCCCAGACACAGAGCCTAACCCTCGCTAAACTTTATCTTCAAGATTCATTGCTTACTGCTGTTGAACTTCAGTCTGCTTCTGGCTGAGAGCAAATCTAAATGAGCTACAAATTTATGGCACTGAAACACCTTGATACTGTAAGCTACTGACTAGCAGCTAACCACTCCAAATAAAACTCCCACAGAAGAAAAATGCTTAAGGATGCCAAAGTACAGCTGTGTCAACTTTAATAACCTATATAACAGACAACAAAAAAAGCCAGACAGAGATACTAGAACATTTACACACTTGCCATTTTACCCATTCTGTCGCAACTTCCTTTTACAACATTTCGTTTGTGCAAATTCAAGAACACCAAGTACTAACATACAACTGTGCCCTCCTGGCTATATACCGAATATTTAGGAAGTACTGCTCTGCTTGCGTCTGACCCAGAGAGAGTGCAACACCACTAAGATGGCAGGCAACTGCTGTCAGCAGAGAGTCTCAGGAGGCTGGCACCTTGCATGAACTGCTAAACGGGAAATAAAGGAATCATAAACATGGCATGCATGCATTCCCATCTGCACTTCTATTTTAGTTCTTAAAGCCCTGTGTGATGCAGTGAACACTTGCGCTTGGTACCAGTTTGACTGGAGCCACAATGAATAGTCTGTTCCCTCAGATGAAGCACTGCTCTACTTAAAGGTCACTCTCTCATTTATTTCTCAAACCTCTCAATATTCCACGAGTGACACAGCTCACATTGGTGTTTAACAGCGCGAGAGGTGATCGCTGTACGTTCTGAGAAGTGCAAACGGGGTCTGTGTTTCTTTGATAACTTGAGGTGTGCGAGAAAGTGAACTGCACATGACTAATGCCAACTTATACCAAGTTAAGGGGCTTCTATGAATCACTTGAACTATTGGTTATGAATGGAATTTACAGTCTGTTCCTGCTCAAACATTTTTTTTGCTCAAATGTTATCTCAGCTGGTCTAAAATGAAGAGTTTTTTTTTCTTTTTTAACATTTTAATTTTTCTGGATTCCACTTTTTTCCCTGTTTTAAGTTTTCTAGAAACTGCTTTAAAAGGTTAAAAAAAAGATTAAAAAGCATGTCTAATTAATTGAAATCATGAAACTTGCAGGAATTAACAGCAATTTATTTATTAACAAAAATTACATTAAAGCTCTATAAAGCAAGTTTAGTTTTTAGTTTTTTTCTTAAATTTAGTTTTATTTGTACCAAATTTTAATCAACAGCATCTCAAATTAATTGATTTGATTTAAAAATGTATTAGGTAGTCCTAAATGAATTCTGGTAAATATTCCTTAAAATAATGTTTTAATAATTTTATTATTTTTAGTAGTACTATCATAACATTAAGTCATATTTTTTAGGTTACTTTAGGTTAAACCATTTGTTAACATTAATATATTAACATGAATGAACAATGAATACATTTATTGCACTATTTATTAAGCTTGGTTAATGTTAGTTAATAAAAGTAGTTGTTTATTTGTTCATAGTGCATTAACCAAAGTTAAACAACTTGTGATTTTAATAATGCATTAGTAAATGCTGAAATTAACATTAGGATGAATAAACACTGTAGAAGTATTGTTCATTCTTAGTTAATGATATTTAATGAAGTTACCTAATGTTAACTAATAAACCTTATTGTAAAGGGTTACCAAAATTGTCAACATTAAAGGTTGTATCAGCGATTTCAAGCCTAAAACATAAAGTGTCACTTTCAGCTGACCTTTCTTCAATATCTGCTCGCTGCCTGCCCCATAAATTGTAAAAAAAAAAAAAAACGCATCTCTGTGGTCAGACTAGGGTCCGAGATATGCCAAAAAAACAATCGGCTGACCACAGAGACGCGTTTTTTTTACAGACAATTTATGGGGCAGGCAGTGAGCGGATCGTGAAGAAAGGTCAGCTGAAAGTGACACTTCATGTTTCAGCCTAGAATCGCTGATACAACCTTTAAACGGACTAAATGACAAAAGACGTGTCACCAGAAAGGTCTGTTGTTTCATGGTAGCAATTTTTAATCAGTTATGAAAATTGGATTAAAAATCATGGTCAAATACATTGTTTAAAAAAGATGAATTGTTCACAATCTTAGTAACATGCATTTAGAAAACCATAGTAGATAATATGTTAGGATTAAATGTCTTTAGGCAACTCATGAACTGGACAAAAACAAGATGGCTTATTAGTTTCAGTGAAAGCGGTCCACTTAAGTGCATGTGCTTCATCTAGGTCACAAGTGAGGTGGATGAATTAATACTGACTGATCTTAAATGTCAACCACAAAACTTTAATATCAGCACACAATCAGCCAGACACAACCACTGACATCGAGCCATGGCTGTCAACGGTGTTATGAGTGAGATAAAGAGAAACAAAACTGCTATGAGCAGGATGTGCACGCTGGAATAACAGCAGCCATTGTGTGTGAATGGGTCACCAGAGAAAGAGGCTTTCAGAGCAAAACAAGCTAATGGCATCAGAAGCACGTGACACACAGCTATTGAGAGCTGCTAACCTCCCTTTCCCACTGGCTCCCTCCTCCACCCTCCCAACAGGACGCATCCTGCTGTACGCCATTAACTCACGCATGAGTCCTCCGAGACAGGCAAAGCAAACAGAAAGAGCAGAGCGAGAGAGAGAGACAGAAATGATGCAGACAGAGCGAGCAAGAGCGAGAGGGGAACGGAAGGAGTGCAGACGGGGGAGGAGAGTGATGCTTACTGCGAGCAGGAAGGGAGCATTTCCCCTTCAGAGTGGGAAGGGGGGAGGGGTGGGGGTTAGGAGATTAGCACTGTGGCGCCTGTGTCTTGGGGAGGGCCAGGATATGCAGCGAGGAGGAAACAAACAGCTGTAAAAATCCATTTCCACACTTGTGGGGCACAGGCGGCACCGTAGCTGGTAAGAGAAACCCTCAAACGGGCCTTCTGCCACCCACGTGCACAACACTGACTTTCCAAAAGACTTTTAATGGCAATGGAAGGCATGCTTCATTTGCACAACTCACCTGCATGTGAGGCACTTTCTGCATGGGTGGAGGCGACTGGTGAGGAGGTGCCCATGCCTGCTGAGACGGAGGAGAGCTCTGGTGGTGCGCAGCCAGGTGTGTCTGTGATGGGGGAATCGAGGGAGGGGTGTGCACCTGCTGCAGCTGTTGCTGCTGGAAAGGCAATGGGGGCGTCTGCAGCTGCTGGCACTGCACTTGTTGGGCGAGCAGCCTCTGGTCCTGCGGCTCTGTGTGGTTTGCACCCGGGCCGGCTGGAGGCCTTCCTTGAGCGCCCGTTGCCCTGTGATTGGGCGACAAAGCAGCATACATTTGGGTCGGCGGAGGATGCGGGTGCGAGGGAAGCGACGGCAGCTGTTGGTGGGGATGCTGCTGTGCTGCGTTTACTGGGCAGGCTCCTCTCTGGGCATGAGCCATCGGGCCTTGAGATTGATGTGGCACACCGGGGTAGCCGCCCACATCGGTTCCCAAGCCTGCGCTAGGCGGGCGGCCCTGCTGGGGAGGAGGGGTGCCTGCAGGGGTAGCAAGGTTCCTCATGGGTGACATGGAAGGAGGGGAGGCATATGATCCCTGAGGTGGAGGTGGTAGATGCTGTTGCTGCAGCTTCTGCTGGGCTGTAGCCTGGTTCTGAGCTGGATGCATAGGCTGGGTGCTGATTTGGTTCACATGAATGGGCTGCTGGTGCATTGGTCCCTGTTGAGCCCCAGGTGTGGGGTAGCGCTGGGGCCCCGTCGGGGCAGGGTAGCGCTGCACCTGGGTCACGGGAGCATTAGGGTTGCTGTTGCTGCTGGTGGTAAGGCTCAAGTTGGGACTCATCCCTGAAGTGTTGGCTAATCCCTGATTAAGGTTGCCGTACGAAGGATAGGGAGGGTACTGCCCTGAGCTGTTTACAGTGTTGGAAGGGACTTGCTGGTTGTGCATGTTAAATCCCATGTTTTGGTGGGGTCTTCCGCCCATTGCCTGCTGCTGCGGTTGTTGTTGCTGCTGCCGCGAAGGGCTTTGTGGGAACTGGGGGTTGTGGCTGGCGACAGGCTCTGGATGAACTGAACCCTGGCCGGGCCTGTGGAGAAATTGTTGATTAGGTTGCTGATGCTGCTGAGGTGGCTGTGCTGGGTGACGCATGGGGGGTCCTGACATGCCAGGATTCTGAGTCATCCCCACGTGACCCATGAAATGATTGGCTTCCTGAGGGAGGCCTTGGGGAAAGTGGTTCATTCTGGGAGGTGTTTGGGTCTGGTTGTGGCCTTGCATGGCATAGTCACCACGGGCAATAAAAGAGCCCATTTGGTGGGCGTGTCCTTGTGCTCCGGCAGGGCCGTGCTGATGAGACGAGGCTTGTGGGGGTTGCTGCTGGAAAGGGGGTCTAGCTTGATCGGGCACCTGCATTGCTTGAGTGCCCCATGCGTTTCCGCCATCTGGGAATGACTGGCTCCGTCCATCTCCCTGTGTCCCCGGGTAGACATGATGCCCTGCAGACGCTCCCGCACCTGGCGGAGGACCGTGATAGCGGGAATGAGGGGAGGACATGCCGTTTACTGGTCCGTTCCCCATCATCCGGCCCCCCTGCTGGTCCATTGGATGCATCTTGGGCTGCTCATACTGATTGAAGTGGTCAAAATGGTGGCCAAGCTTGGCCTGTCCAGGTACAGCAGGTGAGGAGAGGTGAAGAGAAGAGGGGAGCTGCCCGTAGCTTTGGTGCTCATGGGGCATCTGTTGACTCATGGGATTTGCTTGACCTTGGGGGTAGCCACAGTCTCCCAGGCCCTCCAACTCATCAGAGAACAGATTCCCGTCGTCTCCGAAGAGGCTCATCATGCCCGGGTCAGCCATGGCTGCAGTGCTCCTGCTGTGCAGCCAAGCTTCAGAAGCAGGACAGGGAATGTGTGCTCACACAGAGGTGGATGTCCTCAAAGCCGCTAATCCGCTAACTAATCTGCAGCATGTCACTCCATATTTCCTTAATTCTCTCAGAGAACGCAGCGTCAGGCAAAGTCAGGTTACAGGACCTGGAGAGGAAAAGGGAGAGAGAGAGAGAGAGGGAGTATTAACACAAACAGATCTAGGTGAGAGCAAGCCACTTCCATTTTATTCACTTTAACCATTCTCTATTAAATTTTCAGCCAGTGAGTCACAGCTGTTGAGAGATACAAGAGCAGTTGAGGGTGGTGAGACTGAGTTTTTCTCCCTTTTGCAGTTAAATCAGTTGTAACTGACTCTTTGCCAACCTTTGATCCCAGCCCCCACCCTCTGTTCCTTCTGCTTCCAAACAAAAGGGCCAACACACACAGGCACCAAGCCTAAATTCATTCATTCTTTACAATTCGTTGATGGTGGGGAAAGAACAAAGGAGTTTAGAGTGAGGCAGCAGCAGAAGCAGTGGTAGTTAAACAACAGCAGCTGCCAGACCAGGCAGGCAGATGTAGGAACACAAGCAGGCGGCCCACCTGCTGAAGCCACGTCTTAAAACTAGCCGCCTGCATTTGTGCATTTCTGAAGCATTCTGGAGTATGAGTAAGGTGTGAATTCACATATACTTTCTATACCTAACCAGCTCATCCCAAGTGCGAGGTAATCAGATGAGCAGGGGGAATTATGTAGATGTGAGATAAACCAGGCAAGGGTGGGGGAAAATGCGGCCTGCTAAGATGTCCTACTCAACCACAACTACCTCCATGTGTGTATATGAGTTAGTGAGTGAATATGCACATGTAGGGGGTGTTACGCATACATGAGGGGGGGCGGGGGTGGGCGAGGAATGCGTCGCCTCAACTTCAACTACCCCAAGAAAAAAAATTTTCCACCCCCGTCAAGCTCCTCCCATTCGGTTCCTCCTTCACCCAACCCCCAATTTTTCTCCTCCTCTAAACCTCTCCACATTGCTGCTAAAACTATCCTGGTGAAAATCTATACTGACCAGCCTAATCTAAAGATCAAAGAGAGCCACACTGAAAAACAAGTTTCAGCATGTTGTGTTTTAGGCATCTTAACCCCCCCCCCCCCAAAAAAAAACACTGCCACAAAAGTTGAGAGGACATGAAACTAGCTATGCAGCACTATGGGAACAAATAACAAAAAAAAAAAAAAAACTTTTCCAGCCATAAACTAGTGTGACAAAAGAGTGAGTAAAACTAGATAACTTCATAATGAGCTAGTGGTCGTGCAGCATGGCAGGAGGCGTCATGACTTCCTGTAAGGCAATATCATAGCATACAGTCAAGGCTACAAACCACACAAAGCAAATAAGTGTTACAGACTTGCATAACTTCACCAAAGCCAGTAGACCAGCACAAATATTCATTCATCCCCTTTGAGGGTGGACTTAACGGAACCATCCTTGAGAAGCCCTAAAAGTGACACAGGCTGACCATTAAAATCCTAACAGGAGGAGAAATCAGAAGGAGGAGAGATGTCTGCCTGTGGGTGACAGCACCACAGCTTTAATCTCCTCACAGCTCTAGTTAAGAGCAGGAAGAGGAGTCTCAACACCACAGCCATAAATCAGTCCCTATTCACCAGAGTACTACGCTAACCTTGCTGCATCTGCGGGGGAGGGTGGGAGATCCTACAGAGCCATGCCAAAAGCCGCAAATTTGAATCCCTATGATCAGATTTGGCGTCTAAGCCGGCAGGCTGACCGTTCACCCAATTCTCTTCAGAGAGTGACAGATGTGGCGGAGTGCCAGAGCGGCTCCTTCTGGAGCACCACACCCCTCAGGAGGAGCACAAGCCATAGAGCACTATGACGTAAACACTTACTCACAGCATAACCACAGCGAGTGGGTGGCCAGGCTTGCCCCTGACCAGAGGGCAGAACGAGAAGTGAAGTTGCAGCCAATTACAACCACGAATATACATAACGTCACTAAAATAACCTTGGCAGCTCAAAACAAACATATTTAAGCTGTGAATAATATTTGCATCCTCTAAGATATAAGCCTAATAGACACAAGTTCACATTTTGAGCCCTTTGAAGGAAGCAGAGGCGCTTTTGATTTGTTTGCACCAATCAATTCTGTAAGGAAAGCAAATTTGGCTTTTAAAAACACTAACTGCCACATTAAGACTGTGAAAAATGAGGGATAACGCCATCGTGGAGTCATAATCCGTTTTAAAAATCGTACGTCGTAACTCAGAAAGTCAAGAGGATAAGACAATGCACTGGGTGAGTAACAAATACTCTGTCAACATTACAACATCCTCCTGTGATTACAGTGATTCATAGCCCAAGTTATATAGGGTAAAAAGCCCAGAGCATGTGAAAAGTGTGGTTCACTGTGCGACCACTGCACTGCATAATAAATCTGAATAAAGGTCCACTCAGGGGCAAGTTACTGCCACAATTCCCAACCCCTCATTGAGAATAACTCATGCTGGCAAAGCAAAACTGGAGTATTCTCAAGAGCCACCCATGCTAATCATGTGATCTTCTGGTCAGTTTAGACTTCTCAGTGCATTCTCTACATAAGCAGTTAGTTACAATCAAAGCACAGCAGCTCTTTGCTTAAGCTAGTGCTTATCTTCTCTTATTGTCTCATGTATATTATTTTTAAAGGCTATTTACACCTTTGTACACTGCTTCGTTGTATGCTTGCTCAAAGACAATGAACTGTAGTCTAATGTGCATGCATACTAGACTCCACAAAAACGGAACTGTTGTCAGGGGGACTTAAACATTTAAAAACCCAAAATACTGCTTTAAGGTCCTTATACACAAGAGTCAGAAATTCTCGACTCGGTGTACAAAAAAATAAATACAACCTCATGTTGTGTCACTGATGTTTATACACTGCCTCCAAAACTTTCAGAGTGGGTTCAATTTTCTGCATCCGTAGCAAGCATTTTAAGAGGCGTTTTGAAAATTTTGGGCTACCGTGATGTAGGGGTGTGTGATTGACAAAAAATAAAAATAAAAATAATTTTTTTCTGGCTTTTTATCGCTAACAATAATTTTTCATTTTTTTTTATATTCTTCATATATTGCGTCGTTCACAGCAGTGACAGAAATTAATCTTTTCCAATAAGTTTAAATTGATTTTATATTTTATGGGCATTTCTACCTTTATTAAGCCATTTTTTCTAAAAGTGTGCATCATCTTGAGTCAAATTCTTACATTTAACCAGTCAATCATAAGACATTTGGGCTGTTACCAAGCAAATGAAATCAGCATCAACAAAATTCATCTTTGCATAAAACAATGAACACTTGATATTTGAAATGATTTAAAAAGGATAAGATACTTTAAATATAAAATGAGAAACCACCAGTAGGTGGCAGCAAGTCACAGTTAAGAGAGTCATTGCGATTGAAGCGATACGGTCAATTCAGGAACGAAACACCGCCATGTTGCTCAGAAACCATGGTGTGGCTGCTTTTAGGGTATTTTGTTTTCGAAATACAGCAAAAAGTCTTTTAATATTAAATATGTATTATATATTAATATTATATGTCACACCTCTACTGTGGCGTTCTACGTGCATGACAAATTGACGAATATGAAAAAAACGCACATATTTCAGACTCAGTGTGCAAGGATCTTTACTCCGACTTAAACTTTTAAAAGAACATGCAAATATAATGAGACCATAACAACATGAGAAAGGTCTCATTGAGGATCAAAACACCCTGCAAGAGCTACACAAGATGAATACACTTTTAAACAAGTACTGTTTAGACGTAGACTTGCCGACTATATGCGAATGAAGGGAACTCGCTATCGGTTTCAAAATCAGTTTCATAAGAGTTAAGTTACACAATACGTGTGAAAGCCAATCAGTCACACTACTAACTGATTATCTGACGTCACATTTGCTACATGAGTATGGGGTTATTTTTGTGTCTTTATTATTCAAACAAACATACTGTGTTTGAGAGTAAAACTAATTATTTTGTAATTAAATAAGTTTGCAAAAAAAGTCTTCTTAAATCTCAAAAATAAAGAAATTGATAACAAAATTATTTGCAGTGCGTGTAAATTTTTTTTACAATCTTTATTTTTCTTTGTGCACTTCAAACGCTTTTCATCGCGAAACCACAAAAGTTGCTCTCTTTTCTGCTGTCTTTTTTTTGCGGGTCTAAATTTTTTGTTTGCGAGTTGAAAAGTTTTGCTTGCGAGTAAAGATGAATCTCAGTGGGCGGTCTCCACCTACCAGGATGAAAGGCCTTTTTCTATTGGTCACTCTCGATTGAAGTGACCACGCCCATTACGTTTCCCCGCTGCTGCCGCAGTCAGTCTGACTGAGGAGCGAGTGAGTGAGGTTCTATCAGCCATGGTGAACAAAAGGGTGTTTACTGAGGAAGATAACTAATTTAACGTCTTAAACTGAGTGACAAGTGAATTTATGTAGTCTCTCTTCTCATGCTCACCCATTTAAATACGTAACATTAGCTAAGCTCGTCTGTAGTTCGGTGATACCGTTGAATAGGTTTAATTAGCCAGTGTAGCTAACGTTAGCTGCCAGAGCCCCCAATAGTAAAGCATCAGGCCATTATTTTAATATTTTAGATTAGCGAGCAAGGTCCTGGCAAATCGCTAGGTTGGGTCCTCACAGATGAAAAAAGAAAAGGGTGTTTTGGAGCGTCTGATGCCCATATGTACATAAACACCACTGATCCTGGCAAACTTATTCAAAACACGTGAGCATTCATTATAAAACACTCGCTGAATATAACTACGTGAATATACTGAACTGTGTTCAAGCAGAAATATGATGTATTGTAGTTGCATGAGTTGCTCACTGAGGTTGATGATGCTCCTCATACAAAATATAGAGGAGCATGTGGTATTCATGGGATAAACAAACCACCATGAATGTTTGATAAAACCTTATACTGCGAATACATATTTGATGAACATTATAGGTCACACTGACATCCTTTTCCATCTTGCATTGACAGAATCATATATTGGAGATCTGGTTAACTGCAAGAAACAAAAAAAGGCAGTTTGCTTCCGTGTAACGGGTGCCACAAAACAAAGATAATGCAAACTATAAGCTCACGTTTGTATAGGTGAACAAGTTCACACTATCTTTCATTCATCATTCAACAATCTTCTTTTGACAAGAGCGATAAACATAAAAGCAGTCTGAGCCGGTTTTCAGCCATCTGTGTCAGAGCACCAACCCGCATTGTTTTTTCCTGAAACCAAACCAACCAACATGGCCTTGCCAAAAGAGCAATGCACAGTGATACTAGCACAGAAAAAAAGACTAAAGGAAAAAAAAAAAAAGTGGGGGAGGAAAGGCCCACCAAGTGCGTGTGATTGCAGTCATTAACACCGACAGTCTCTTTAATGCACTCGGCAAGCAAGTCACTGATTAACCAATCCTACCTCCCCAATTTTCCCATTTCACAGGGAGCTTTAAAACCCTGTTAAGAGAGGGCAGGTCTATGGCCACCTGTGGTTTGTCTCTTGGGTTTAAGCTTAACATACACGAGGTGTGCATCATAGCAAGAAGGAGGGGCGGCACTCAAAACAAGCTCCTTGCACAAATGCTCTCCAGCAGCATTCCTTTTATTTCATTCCCCTCTTCAACAACCCCCACTAGAAGCTGTAACTGCAGCTGGGCATAATTTATATCCGTGCTCCTCCACATTATATGCATGGGCGGGGGTTTGAAGGGGGTGTATCTGTGGCAAGTAACTGAGCACAAAGACAGTGTGACGGTGACACAGGATGCGACGGGTGGGTAGCTGGAGAGCGAGCGGGGGTTAGGGCCGTAGAGCTGTTGCATTCATGTGAACTAACACTGCTGTAACTAAACGGATGAGTTTTTTTCTTTCTTGCTTTATGGTGCAACCTCACACATATGGGTTAAAAACTGTTGCTTGGAGAGCTGTGCATTCTCTATGTGTGCCGCGTGATGTAATGCTACTCATTTCACACCAAATTTTAAGAGGTTACTGTTAGAAATACTGGTTAGGCGGCAACATTTGATAATGGATAAAAACAAGAGCTTGCGTGCGCTGAAAGTCACAGACACAGGCGGATTTGGAAAAAAAAAAAAAAAAAAAAAGAGGAAGAGAGAACTTTGACCTTCATTTCCAGACCTGCTGTCACCCAGTCTGCCTCCGGCACTTGTCTGCGTACCAGCTGAGGACCTGCAGGAGGGTCAGCTGGGGCAAGAAGCCATGAAACTTCACTGTTTCTCTAGCAGAAGATGGTTAAAAGCTTTAAAGCACAACCATGAGACTGGCATAGTACGGAGGAAGCTTTGCTAGATCTATTTCCTGAAGGTGATACGTTAAGCTGAACATACTTATTAAACAAGGATGCATTAAATTAATAAATCAACATTAAAAACATTTGTTACGACAGTTTGCTACTTTAAATAAGTACGTAAATGTTCTTTTAGACTTTATATTAAAATATATATACTTTAAAAACAAAAATATTAAGTAGCACAACTGTTTTTAAGATTGAGAAATGTTTTCCAAGCAACAATCATATTAGAAGAATCATGTGAAGACTGGAGTAATCAACACTGGTTTCACAGGAATAAATAGATTTTAAAATATATGAAAATAAAATTCTAACAATGTCTCACTATATACACTACCAATCAAAAGTTTTGGACAGTAAGATTTGTAGTTTTTTTTTATTTTTTATAAGAAATCTCATCTGCTCACCAAGCCTGCATTTATTTGAACCAAAATACAACAAAAGCAGTAATATTGTAAAATATTTTTACTATTTAAAATAACTGCCTTGTATTTGAATACTTTTTTAAAATGTAATTCATTCCTGTGATCAAAGCTAAATTTTCAGCAAAAAGTGCAAAAACGCAAAAAAAAGTGCTTTAAAAAAAAAAAAAAAAAAAAAAAAAAAAAAAAAAGAAATTACAGAAATTAAAACTTTAATTCAGCAAGGATGCTTTGATTTTTTTTTTTAATTTGAAAAAGTGATGATAAAGACATTTATAATGTTACAAAAGATTTCTATTTCAGATAAATGTTGGTCTTAACTTGTATTCAAAGAAACCTAAAGAAATTCTACTCAGCTGTTTTCAACTTAAATGTTTTTGGAGCAGCAAATCAGAACATTAAAATGACTTCTGAAGGATTATGTGACTGGAGTAATAATGCTAAAAATTCAGCTTTGAAATCAAAGGAATAAATTACATTAAAATATATTCAAATAGAAATCAGTCTATTGTAAAACTATTTTACAATTCAATATTGCTGTACTTTGGATCAAATAAATGCAAAAAAAAAAAAAAAAAAAAATCTTACTGTCCAAAAACTTACACTGGTAGTGTGTGTGTATGTGTATATGTGTGTACGTATGTATGTATATACACACACACACACACACACACATATATATATAAAAATACTGTTTTACTGTATTTTAATCTAATCCTACCAACCCCAAACTTTTGAATGGTAGTGTATTTATACTTAAAAGGCACTCATTTGAAATTGGTGACACAAACTGAAATATACTAATGCAATAGCCTTCTAGATTATGATTTTTTTTTTTTTTTTTTTATCTAATCATAAGTTGTCATTTCAACATTACGTGTGCAAGACTCATTTTGACATTCCCTCAGGGCTGATTTTAAGGTTGTATATCCTGAGGCTCTGACGACTGCCTGTAGCCATATGGGACACAGAAGTGACCTGAAGGGAATTACTACATTAAATCCACTACCAAAAAGCCTGGGGATTCAGAGAATGTAGCTTTAAGCAGCAAGTTGCTATGAGTGGAAAAAGGTTGCCTTGTTTGACAAAAAAAAAGGGAAATGGCACAAAAACGTGCATGAATTGCATGCACGTCAATATTAACAGCGGATGTGATTATGAAAGCGTCTATAGATATTTTGAAAGGTCTGATAAAACACTGACAGAGAAACTCAGAACGGTAGCAAATAGATTTATGATTATTGTTTTAAATTATATCCAACCACTCTGTTTGCAGTTCATACATACAAAGAAAAAAGTGTTTACAAACTTTACAAAATAATAAGGCTATCACATGAATCAAGTGCAGCATGTCTCTAAATTTAGAAAACTTTACTATACATCCAAACTCACTGAGAAACAGCTTTGGCCATTAAAGCCCAGCAGCTCTCATTTGAATATTAGAAGACTCATCCATTCCAAGCTATTCATCTGAAACTGTTCCTCCATCTTCTGTGTGGCAGGGAAGAGGGGGATGGTCAGCGAGAAGGGGAAAAAAGCCTGCTTGTTTTGCAGCACAACAGGCCACTGCAGCCCTCCTGCTAACCCACGGCTAGAGAGGAGGGGCTGGAGGGAAGGGCCTGCACGCAGCGCTGTTCCTGGCGTAGATTGAAAGCATGTTGTCAGATAACTGAAATACCAGCCTTGAAAGCACCGTCCAGTACCAGTGTTTGTGTGCACATGTGTCAATGCAGGGGGTGCCTGACCCACATCTACCACGGTCCTACAGATTTGTCACAGCCAGTCATTGGCCTGTTAGTAGCAGGATGATTTGCATGAATTTAAAATGCTTAAAAATTGAGATGATTAATTATATCCATGCTATGTTAAACTACGGGATCGATTTCAATGTTAGCTGTATCATTAATGTCTGCAGGAGGTTTTTTTTTTTTTTTTAAGTTTCATTCAGGCACATACTAAAGATATGCATCCACAGATATTTCAATTGCTTGAAAGCTGTAGTGTTAAGGTGTCTTAAGGCGAAGGTAAAGCATTCAACTACCAAAACAACACTGTTTATCATACTTGGGAGTTGGTGAACATAGCTAGGCAATGCACTTAAATGATTTTGAATGAGTTACTTTTGCACTTGCATTGTCACATCTATAACATTAATTCAAATCTAATTAAAGAATAAAAGTTTTACACGTCAATAAAACGATGAAAACATCGCCTTATCGTTCATTTAAAGTGTTAAAAATGAGTTTGAGAACGAAGCTGCTATCGAAAACCCTGTTAGTTAAATAAAAAGTTAAGTGTGCTAAATTTGATAAGAATTTCTCTGAACATGCACTTCAATTTTGAAGTTTGTCTAACTCACACAAATGATGTTTTCTCTGAAATCACTCCAGTATTTTGATAAGGGCGAAGTTATGCTTTGTAAGCGACTTTGCACGAGATAGGAAACGTGTACTGGAACAACATGTTGGATTCAAAGTTTTCTCTGAGGACAAAAGAGGAACCGGCACTTGACTTTTCGATTTGATGCAACTAGTGAACAAGCCCCGGCAACCACAAGAAAAGGCAAGCGAGATGAAAAGCCTAAAGCGACTACAAAGCAGTCTCACATCTGCTCCGCCATACCGGCTTCATATCTGCTCACTGAGTGGACCGATACACATTAAAAGCTGCCATCTTAGGTTAAAGACTTGAGAGAGGCAGCGAGACAGCGACGATACCATCTTCAAACGATTCTTTGTTAGTCTGTTAGTCGAAATAGTTTTTAAACAACTTTCTAAACAGTAAATATTTTTCTTTTAAAGTTTAAAAACATTAGAAGGGCATTAGAAACACTATAAGATAGATTACAAATTAGCTTTTCTTTTCTATTCGTAGATTCAGAACGCTAAACGAAGCAGGTGCTTTTCAAGTTTCGTGTTAGGTTTTAATATAAAAACTGCATACTAACCCTCGTTCGACTTGACGCACAACACGAGATAAACAAAACCAAAAGTTTTGAAAACAAGGAAACTCGTTCAATAATAAACCCAGGTGCGTTTTTTCAGTTCCCCCTCACGTAAAGTGTCGTCCGACCCCCTCCCTCCCTTTAAAACCCGTCTACCTGTTGAGGGGCAAAGGGGACAAAAGAAACGCGAGATGAGTTGTGTCCAGCTAGCTAGTTAGCTTGTTGTGAGACAATGAAGTCGACGTTGTCCGTCTCCCATAGCAGATCGGCCACTTGCAACCAGCTAATTACCTCTGCGCACGCCTGCCTCTCCAACGCACTTCTTCTCACAGCCGACCAAACGATGAAAATATAAAACACTTACCCATCCTAAAAAACCAAGGCAGTTCTATGAAGTAATAATAAAATACATAAGCGCTTTAACTCACATAAACGAATGAATAAAGAAAACGAGGGAATGACCATCTGGCCTCAAGCAACCTTCCCCGGTATCTATATTGTCCTTCGGACGAGCGCACTTTCCGACTCGCTTTTCTGTTTCCACATACCATTTCGAGGCTCTTCCAGTGTTACAAGCGAAAAAGACAAGCCCACCAACTTTGATGTTATCCTCACGTCCAATTCTGTACGTTTGAAAACTATTTTTGACTATAATTGTTGATACTAGGGGTCGGGGATCTCCCTCATTCAGCTCGGCCAATGACTCACCTCTACGTTCAAACCACCTCGTGTCTCAACAATTAGCCTGCTAACGAACGCTCACTTTATGTGATTTTGAAAAAATAAGTTTTGCCCATTTGTAATGGGTATGAAGTACACAAGCGATGTTTTAGTTCTTAAAACGAATTAATAGCGTGTACGCAATTTAACTAACATATTTCTTGCCTCCACTCCTATAGGGATCCGTGCGGCTCTATACAATGCAGTGCGCGTAAGCTAAACGAGCTAACGTTAGCATGTGCTCGAGGTACTTTGGGATTCTTCGATAAGTTAAAAAACAAAGAAATGATAAAACTAGCTGCGGTTTGTGTTTCCCCTGTGAGGATTTGAATTAAAACAACTTTTCGCCGTTTCAAAACACTGTTTACACAGCGGGTGCCACAATGGTTGAAAACAAGTTAAATGTACGCTCAAAAACACTTTTCTCACAATGAAAGTGCGGGTGTATTTGTACAACAATGTTTGAAACGCTTAAAACTATCTGATAAGTTTGTGTAGGACTGGTAAAGTTCATAGATTCGTATTGTATCATTAGAAAGAAAGGCGATTCCTTACCCTACTCAAACGCGGGTCAGTTTAGGGTTTTCACCAATTAACTCCTCTCCGTATATCCCGAAAATCCGTTTAAATAAGCGAATAACTGTCGAAATTCAAACTCTTTCGGTCAAGTCGGCGTCTCAGTGTCCCGTCCTCGCCGACTCTGCTTCTCTCCTTTGTGTTAATTTCACTCAATTCGAGTTTAATCCGATCGATCCAGGCAGTCGCGTTCTCGTGTCCTCTCCTCTAGACACTCGCGCTCACCTTCCACAGGCAGGGGGCGCGTGCATGACTTGCTGGATAAACATGCGTGCGCGTGAGTGACCTCGCCGGGCTGTGACGCAAGTGCCTTTTTCCCTTTACTTTCCAGGTCTTTATAAACATTTTTGTGAAACGTATTGTTTCTATACTGCAGTTTTTCGGGGTCTAATTATTTTATATTTTCATACCATATTTGGAGTTTTTGAAACTTTGTAACGTTGTGTTTTAGTAAAAGAACATTATGTGTACTTACAAACACTTGATATCTGCCTTTGTGTTTTATCACTATTTAATACGTTTTAAAACATGTTTGTGTGCTGACTGAGAAACTCGTGTAGAGATTATAAAGTACTGTTTTTATGTAAACAAATGTGTGCACGAAGCATTGTTTTTACTGGTCTTTTGTGCATTTTTCTTTAACAGATAAAAGAAAAACATTTTCTGTGGTTGGTTTTCGATTCATAACTTTTTAATTATTGAAACATATTTGCTTATATGCATCCAAGCTATACATCTACAAGCGGAATTTACCTGTATTGTTAACTAGCCAATCCCTGTTGGCGGCGGTATCCCGGATGTTCAGGGCTGCTCTTGATCTTTACGTCAGATCTATATGGACATAAACACATTTGGGTTTTGTATTCCTCTGGCGCCATCGTTCACACAATGAGTTGTTGTTATAAGTAGTGGTCATACGTTGTGTTATCAGATGATTTATTGCAAAAAATAAACATTAATAGTAAGAAACAGCACATATATTTATAATTTATTAGGAAAAACACATTTCTGTAGCATGCTAACCACCACAGAGCTAGCCCCGTCGTACAACAACAAACAAAAAAAAACTACACACGAGCGAAGTGAGTTTAGAAGGTTTTATTATATTTTTTTTCGTGATAGCATTTAATTTGAGAACACAGCAAATAAAGTCGAGGGTCACAAAGTTACTCCAGGTTTGGCTTTATCACACCCCTTTCACAACAGACAAGATGTTCACCGTATATCTATTAACAACATAGTGCCAAGAGAAAGCAAGTCTTTACACAATCACTCAGACACCTAAATTAATGTGGATCTGCACTGACTTTACACAGCGGACTGCATGGGAGAAAATTAACTTCGAAGAGAAGAAAACAAAACCAAAAAATAGATATATTTATATGCATACAAATGCATGCATATGTGACGACTCGTATGGATATATAGGTATAGGCATGTATGCGTGAGTGTCTGTCTGTCTAATGGATAAGTGAGAGTCTAGCGTTATCATATGCAATATACAATTGCACGTAATTACTGAAATGAGCCTGTGTAACATGAATATGTTATCTTTTTTGAAGTCCCAAAATCTTTTAAGGCAAACAGCAGATCTAGTTCTGGAGATGTGATCCATATCTGGAGCCATGATTTTTTTTTTTTTTTTTTAGAACACAGGTAAACACAAATTTGGCATTAAAATAGGAATATAGAGCCAGAGTTTCTATACAGTGGACACGGATACGAGGAGTCAAGGCAGATGACAGGACCAAACTAAAAGAACCAAGTAAAAGACTACCTTAAAATGGTGTCGAAGCAGTTTTGGAAATATCGCAATACTGTTGCAGTTTCAAGCTCTATTCATACAGTATAGAATTTAAGCAAATTCAGTACAGAATTCTAGCTCGGTCAACGTACACCAAAGCAAGAAATGATAACTATATATACAGAATGTGAATGATAAATACAGATTTAAAACAGTCCTGCTTTTTTCTTCTTCACTTTGATAACAGCTGTATCTCTTTTAGACCAGCACTACGTTCCTTTTATTTTGACTTCAGGGTTCACCACAGTTTTCATTGAATTCACCCACATAAACTGATTAAAATACTATAGATGACTTTGTAGTGTTTAATACAGTTCAGCTTGAAGTCAAATGGGCAAAAACAAACAAACCAAAAAAAAAAAAAAAAACTTGCTGAGAAACAAACATGAATATATTTGCCATAATAACTCCAAAGCTCCTGTCTTTTGCTTTACTAGTAACCATATAATGTCTGCTGTAGCCTAAACAGGCTTCAGGAGTTGGTCAGGAGGTTTGAAGAGGACCTGGACTTTATAAATATTTCTTTTTTGTATCGTTTTGGACAGCCATCTAACATATGATTTGAATCCGGGGCCTGGGCTGTGGGAGGTTAAGAAAATGTTAGTGAGCCCGACCAGTCCAGTAGAAACGTAAGGGGCGGAGGGGAACATGGAGGAGACTGGAGGGTAAAGGGTAGTGCTCAGCAACAGCCTCCTCCGGCTTGCTGTCCTCCCTGACTGCCGCCCATCGTGGAGTTGGTGGCAGCATGCTGGGGTCCAATCTTGATGCCGTTAGCCTGCGAACACAAATAAAACACACATAAAAACTCATTTCCATTTCAGATGAAAAGACTTTTCCACTTTCAGAAAAAAAAGCCCCATGTCATCCAAGATATTCATGTCTTTCCTTCTTCAGTCGCAAAGAAATTAAGTTTTTAAGAGGAAAACATTCCAGGATTGTCCATATAGTGGACTTCAATGGTGCTCAACGGATTAATGGTTATCAAAGGGCTCTAAATGATCTCAGCTGAGGAATAAGGGTCTTATCTAGCGAAACGATCAGCCATTTTTAAAAAAAATAATATTTATACACATTGACCACAAATGCTCGTCTTGTCTAGCTCTGCAATGCACATGAAATCTCCCATCTCATTTTCAACATCACTGTTTTACCTTTTATGTAAAGGGTGTTTGACCCTCCTTGCACGTTCACTGGTTTAGCACTTCTGCAGCGATGTAGGACAATTTTAAAGTTGGGGAAGAAAATGAGATGCAAGTTTTTCGACATACCCTAACTGTTTTGAACTGGAGTGCACAGAGTGTGCATGTGCATCACAGAGCTGGATATGACGAACATTTGAGGTTAAAAGGTATATAAAATAATATATATATATTTTTTTTTAGAAAATAACCTATCGTTTTGCTAAATAAGACCCTTATTCCTCAGCTGGGATGTGTGAAGCCCTTCGAAGCTGCACTGAAACTGCATTTATAACCTTTAATCTGTTAAGCACCATTGAAGTCCACTATACGGAGAAAAATCCTGGAATGTATTCCTTAAACAATTTCTTTGTGACTAAAGAAAGAAAGACATGAACATCCAGGATGACAATTATCAGGATTTTTTTTTTATTTTGGAAGTGGAATAAACCGTTAAAAGAACTCATAATGGTGATTTTGTACTGTCACGTAACGCTGTATTATGCAGAAAATACCAGCCCCTGTAGGCTTGAATTAGCAGGCCGCTTTTGTCAGTACTGAGGCGGGAGAACCTCTGGAGTGTTATTCCAGCGGCAACACAGAGACGCAGGGAAACCTGCCAGAGATTTAAAAAACACACACACCCAAGCTGGTGGCACTTTCATTCATCACACAAAGGTATCCTCCGTGCCAACTTCTCCCTTAAGCGGGCTCACGTTCAAAACAGACACGCCGTATCGAGGCTGCGCTTTTGAAGCATTCTCAGGAAACTACATTGCGCCAAATCTGATTTATAGTGATCTTGGGTGAGCTCACATGTGAGGTTCCTGGCCAGGATCTCTATCAGCTGATGCGGTTTGGACTCTGTGCCTTAACTTTTTTTTTTTTTTTAGTTTTCTTCCTACTCCAATAAAATAGCTGCAGTGGGCTCACCTCCATCAAACTGGCTGTAACTTACAATATGTGAGGAATTTATGTGTTGGCTACCAGCCAATAGAAAGAAACTAAAGAGCCGGAGGGCTTGTGTGGAGCTTTCCCTGGAGTACATCTGCGTTCCAGGTAAGTCATCGTCTTGCTCCTTCCTCTCACTTCAGTCGTACTTCATATCACTGTACAAGCATTCCCTATCATTACATTTCTGAACATTTTAATCACTGTTACAATGCCTGCAATCACATGCAAACAAGTACAGTAATAACTGCTATGCTCCATCAGCTATTACATCTGCATTTGCATAGATCTGAAGACAACAATGTGGCTACTGTGGGAAAACATCACCACAGTGCAAAGGGTATCAGCCATCCAATGAGACTCTTGTATATGATTTTACTCTTTTATTAAACTTTTTTTTTAAAGTGTTTGTCATTAGCAGCAATAGCTTCTACTAAAATTAAAGGATTAGTTTGTTTCCAAAATAAACAATTCTTGATAAATTACTCATCCTCATGTCATCCAAGATGTTCATGTCTTTCGTTCTTCAGTGGAAAAGAAATTAAGGTTGAGGAAAACATTCCAGGATTTTTCTCCATATAGTGGACTTCAATGGGGATCAGTGGGTTGAAGGTCCAAATTGCAGCTTCAAAGGGCTCTATACGAACAGAATAATGGTCTTATGTAGCAAAACAATCTGTCATTTACCAAAAAAAAAAAAAAAAAATTACAAATTTCTATACTTTTAACCACAAATGCTCCTTTTGCACTAGCTCTCACATTAGAAAGGTCAAGTGTGGTTAGTTCTTCGTCTGTATACTCCGGTTCAAAAAGGTGAGGTAAAGGGTGAAAAACTCCAACTTCAAAACTGTCCAACAATATTTGTTAGCACATTATTAGCGAACGAACAAAGAAAGTCAAACACCCTTTATAAAAAAGGGTGTTTGACTTTCTTTGCATGTTCGCTTTGTAAACACTGGGTTGGTACTTCTGTCTACGCCACACGTCACCTTTCCAACATGACTACTTAATGCGTCAAGCATTTGTGGTTAAAAAGTATATACATTTTTCTTTTTTTTAGAAAATGGCCAATCGTTTAACTACATAAGACCCTCATTTCTCAACTGGGATCGTGTAGAGCTCTTTGAAGCTCCACTGAAACTGCAATTCGGACCTTCAACCCATTGGCTCCCACTGAAGTCCCACTATATGGAGAAAAGTCCTGTAATGTTTTCCTCAAAAACCTTCATTTCTTTTTGACTGAAGGAAGAAAGAAAAAGACATGAACATCTTAAATGACATTGGGGTGAGTATTTTGTTTTATTCTGGAAGTGAACTAATCTTTTAAAGGTAAAGAATGCAATTTCAGTGCCATTAGCATCACCAAACTGTGAAAAAAAAAAAAAAAAAAAACCTTTGGATAAACAGGTCACAGAGCCACAGTATTCACTTTTTAGTGGTAAATAAAATCAATCATTCTATTATGACTGTCCCAGTATATTAAATAGGGAAACTAGTAAGTATTTTAACACAGGGAAAAAAATTAACTTCCTGGATAAGGTTTGTAAATCGATCTAAAATTGAATCAAACTGTGCAAAGTTTCTAAATCTAACCACTAGACCGTACATAATGGATTTCAGTGTAATGCTACAGGAAGTACTCTTGACCCAATTTTTTTTTACTTGTAACAGCAAACAAAGAATGTGCTTCCTTGTCATATGGGTTACCTCGTTGTTTATATCAAAGACTCCCTCCTGGATCTTTTCATAAATTTCCTTGGCCGTGTTGATAAATGCCTGAAACACAAAAAGAAGCATTTTTTATCCTTGTGATTAAAATGCCATCCTTCAACTGCTTACGCTGATAAACTCAAACAGTACCTAAATGAGACGCAAAACACAACCAATACTGGACACAAAACAATACTGCATATACTGGAATCAATATAATTCATGAATAAATTAGATCAGCTTGACATATTCGAAGAGTCAGAGTTTTTACAGTTGATGGCTGGTGCCCCCATCTGGCTGAAAGTGATGGTGTCTATTATTATTGGAATGAGCACACGTTGGTCACCCAGAGAAAATAAACATGGCCGTGTGCACGGCTCACCTTTAAAGTGTTAAGACCTGCCACTGGCACTTTGTAGCCTAATTAACAGAGCTGCTTTGCTTTTTGGTGCAACTGCCTTTTGGCTCTCCGGAGCAATCAGTCCTCTGCGGCTCAATTACCACCAAGAGAGAGAGAAAGAGATGGCTGAGCGAGTGCCGCAGATGTGTGCGCTCATATCCGTGCATGTGTGAGTGTGTGGCAGGGAATCTATGAATATGCATGAACCTTAAATAGGAGATTGAAACGTCATAAAGGGGTGGGGGAAGGGTCAGGAGAATTCACACGACACTAATGAGACAAATTAATCATTGAGGCGTCTTATAGTGGGAGGATGGGGGAGGGACTTCCACAATTTAACACCCCCGTTCTTTTAAAGCCAGCTCTAAGCCTTGCCTTAGCTTCTTGGCTTCCACAGCAGAGATCCCAATGTTTTTCTCCCCAGTCCGTGTGTCCCTAGGGTGTTATCTATATGCACGTATGTGCACATGTTTTCACACAAGAAGCCAAACATAAATCACGACACAAGCTCTGAAGACCTCTGAGCCACACAAGTGCTGTTTTACCTCTTCTACGTTTGATGCAGTCTTTGCAGAAGTCTCCATGAAGATCAGTCCATGTTCTCTGGCAAAGGCCTCGCCTTCCTCTTTCTTCACCTCTCTCCGTGACTCCAAATCACTGCCAGGAGAAAACAAACCAGATTTTAGTTCCGAATACACTGGACTGTGAAATAAGATAGCGTTTAAAAAGTTTAGGGTTTAACGTTTTTTTAAAAATGTTTTTAAAAGCCTCTTATGTTCACAAATGCTGCATTTATTTGATCAGGAATACAGTAAAAACGGTAATATTGTGATATATTACTACAATTTCAAATATCTGTTTTTATTTTAATATTTTAAAACAATTTTTGCAGTCATGTCACGTGAAACTTCACAAATCATTCTAATATGCTGATTTGGTCCACAAGAAACATTTCTCATTATTATCACTGCTGAAAATATTCAGAATTATTTGATTTTTTTGTAATGCCACTTTAGATCATTTTAGGTTGTCCATGCTTAACAAAAGTATTAATTTCTGGGCTCAACAATAAGGACTGCCCGATGACCAATTGGTACTGAAATGTAAAAAATGTGACTATACCAGCATGTCCTGTGAGTATTTTGAGCACTGTTGAGCGGATTTTTAAACACTTTTGTGTTCACACGCTCAACAGATATGTCTGTGATAGGCTACAATGATCATTGCTTCACGCTCTTCACTGAGCGCTTACATAGATACACATGGGAGCGTTTGAAAGCCGCGTCTATCAGAGGATCCATCTATGAGCAGATATATTAGGAATCCACTTGATCGGGCCACTGATGCCTCGTCACAGAAGTTTATCATTTGCATGTGTTAAGCGCACAAGCCAACTCCATTCAGTACTGAAGTGTTCTTTTATGTCTGACAACGAGATGCAACTATTTGAATATCTGGAATCTGAGGGTTCAAAAAATAAATAAATAAAATTATTCAATATATTGAGAAAATCGCCTTTATAGTTGTCCAAATGAGGTTTTTGCAATTTTGTAAAGCATATTACTAATCAAAAATTAAGTTTGATATATTTACAGTAGGAAATTTACAAAATATCTTCATGGAACATGATCTTTACTTAATATCCTAAAGATTTTTGGCATAAAAGAAAAATTGATAATTTTGACCCATTCAATGTATTTATGGCTATTGCTACAAATATACCCCTGCTACTTAAGACTGGTTTTGTGGTCCAGGGTCACATATAGAGCTGCGTGTTGGGCAACGCAGTTTCTTGCGATTGATTGAACAAAGAAAAATCACACACTGCTCTTGACTGAATAACTTTTGTATATTAAATTGCACAATGATTAATCAACATTTAAAGGAGAACTCCGGTGTGATATTGACCTAAAGTGTATTGAATCATGATACCGAGTGTGAACGTACCTTGCATATTTCATCTCGGTTTGTGTCCAGCTGTCCGAAATCTGGGGTCAGTTAGCCGATGCTCACGACAGGTTGTCAATGAAAGTCAATCGGGCATCGAAGGAGCCATGTAAATAAATCACTGTTTTGCGCTATTTACGAGGCACAAAGTAGCTCCACACTTCATCGGTAGACTTCCAAGGGCCCTGACATTTAAAACGAGACATTGAGAACTCAGAAAAAGCACCGGTAGTTTATTTACAAGAAGATTTATACAGACAGTATCTGGAAAAGAAAATCCGGTCGCCGCCATCCTGAACTTAGTCACGATAAATCGAGTGTCGAGCACCAATGAATTTATCAGGTTATCAACGTATCAGGTTGTAGTTTCCTTCGTGCTCGACACTCGACTTATCGTGCCTACATTTAAGATGGCGGCGACTGCTCTGTTCCTGGTGGAAGATGTCTGTATAAATCTACTTGTAAATAAACTACCGGTGCTTTTTCTGAGTTCTCAATGTCTCGTTTTAAATGTCAGGGCCCTAGGAAGTCTACCGATGGAGTGTGGAGCTACTTTGTGCCTCGTAAATGGCGTAAAACAGTGATTTATTTACATGGCTTTTCCGATGCCCTGTTCACTCTCATAGACAGCCTGTTGTGAGCATCGGCTAACTGACCCCAGATTTCGGACAGCTGGACACAAACCGAGATGAAATATGCAAGGTACGTTCACACTCGGTATCATGATTCAATACACTTTAGGTCAAAATCACACCGGAGTTCTCCTTTAATTTATACAGTGAAGGAAATGCCATGTTATTTTACATTTGATTATCTCATTTCTGTACTTGAACACCTGCAAAACTTGAAGCATTGTTTAATTTGTATTTACTTGTGCTATCAATTTACTGACTTTTCACTTGTCTTTAATAAAGTTTTAACTTTTTATTTGTTAGTAGTTTTTGCTTTGGTATTAAAATTGGAATCAAGAATTGCAAAACTCAACTAGTATCTATTGGTGTCATATAAGCTTATTAGAAAACAAGATAACATGGGTCAAAAAACAATGACAGCAACAAACTATTTTATGTTTTGTGACAGGGCAAGTAAAAAAAAAAAAAAAAAAAAGTAGGCACTGGCCCAACTGGGCCAGTATTAAAAAAAAAAATATTTGGTGTTGAGCCCTAAACAATCTATAGCATTTTCTACATATTAGTTACCACTATATCACTCAAGCAAATTAATCTGCTAATATTTAAACAAATTATTAGAGATTATGAGCATTAGTCAATAATCATGCCTGCTTAAAAAACATGTTAATGGATAATATATTGAAAGGTTAAAATGTGGTATAAACTGGTGCATTCAACAACAGAGTTTAGAGCCACAAGTCATTTCAGAAATGTTGAGCTGCAAAACGATTAGTCGCAATTAATCGATTTAAAATACAAGTTTATGTTTGCATACTATATGTACTGTGTATATTTATAGTGTGTATATAAATACATATTAATATGTTTTTGGAACCTGTGATACTTCTCAGGATTCTTTGATCAATAAAATAAAAGAACAGCATTTATTTAAAATAGAAAGACTTTAATAATACGCACTACTGTTCAAAAGTAATATACACGTATATATTAAGGAAAAATGTTAGATTTACACTTCCGCTCAAAAGTTCAGCATCAGTAAGACTTGTGATGTTTTTTAAAGAAGTCTCTAATGCTTATCAAGGCTGCATTTATTTAATCAAAATACAGAAGGAAAAGGTAATATTGCAAATGTTGTTAAAATAATGTTTTTATTTTAATATACTTTAAAATGTGTCACGTGATCCTTCAGAAATCATTCTAATATGCCGATTTATTATTAGAATGATCAATGTTGGAAACACTGATAATTCTAACAATTCGAACAACAGCTGCCAATTTTTTTTTTTCAGGATTCTTTGATAAACAACAAGTTAAAAAGAACAGCATTTCTTCAAAACAGAAATAATTTCTAACAATGTAAATCTATGCTATTACTTTTTATTAAATTAACAAAGAAAGAATGAACATTTACTGACCCTAAACGTTTGAACAGTAGTGTATAGTTAAAAAGCCTTTCTATTTTAAATAAATGCTGTTCTTTCATTTTATTGATCAAAGAATCCTGAGAAGTATCACAGGTTCCAAAAAAATATTAAGCAGCACAACTGTTTCCAACATTGATAATAAATCAGCATATTAGAATGATTTCTGAAGGATCATGTGACACTGAAGAGTGGAGTATTGATGCTGAAAATTCAGCTTTGTATCACAGGAATAAATGGCACTTTTAAAATGTATTCGAATAGAAAAGAGTTATTTTAAATTTTAATAATATTTCACAATTTTACAGTATTTTTAATCAAATAAATGCAGCCTTAATGAGCATAAGAAACGTCCTTAAAAATCTTACTGATTCCAAATTTTGAGCGGTGGTGTATATGTAAAATATTTATATTTATATATAATATAAAGTGTTTACATACAAATACACTCAATACAATATTAAAAAAAAAATATATATATACACATATCACAGTACACAAACCTATAGTATGCATACATACATTTATATTTTGAATCGATTAAAGGCAACTAACGATTAGCTGCAATTAATCGATTCAAAATAAAAATGTATGTTTGCAGCTCTATTCTGTACTCTTGTTCTCTTCTCATTTAATTGTGTAATTAACATGTAATTAAACTGTTATGTAATTAAAAAATACAAAGACAATTTGTATCAATATGTAATAAATAAACAAATAATATAATTACCAATAAAAATAAAAACGTATACAGACCTTTTATTTCCGATGAGCATGATGACCATGTTAGAGTTGGAATGTTGACGAGCATCTTCTAACCAAGTTGTCAAGTGGTTAAAGGTGTCCCTTCTGCAAATATAAACATCCACACAAATAAATGTAATAATTTTAATTGAATTCAACCAGAATAACTACTACAGTGAAGTACAGAATCTAGAATAGACAAGAAAACAATGGAGCAGAACAGAAATATGACCACCGTATGAGTTCGGTCTCACCTTGTGATGTCATAAACTAGCAGAGCCCCAGCTGCACCTCTGTAGTAGGACCTGGTGATTGAGCGGAAGGACTCCTGTCCGGCCTGAAACACACACAGACAGACAGACACAAGGATCACACCTCTAGTAAAAGCCTGTTTATGAGGAACAATCAGGTGCCAACAATGTCCACTGGGTATGTTGCGTCTTCACTCTGTGCGTCAACTATGTTCACCACAGTCCCTCCGGGCTCGTGTTGCCCTAGGAACTCCAGCTCTAAAAGACCACAGTGTCTTCTCACCACCGACTCTCCTTCCCACAATGCTTCTCTGGAGCGTGACGCCCGTCCAATCTGCCGGCCCCCAGTGCACGGACACTGTTCATCGGCGTGTCACAGTGCAAGATGGCCTCTGGTCAACCCAGCCCCTTTGACAGCAGGCAAATAAGCCAGGAGCACGTATTTGAATTCAATAACCCATTCCCCGGGGCAGCTGTTAACATTAGAGTTAATGGAGCCCATTGTGAATAAATGATGAATGACACCGTTATGCCTGCCATCTGCTGGAGTGAAAGGTTACAGGAAGGCCAGACATGCAGATTTCTCCTGTTACTTCATCCAACACTCCCCCATCTTCTCTAGTTTTATCACACAGCTTGTTGGAATAACCTTGAAATAAATTATTTATGGTGCATTTCAAGACACTACAATCTAGGTGACATCATCGCAACAAAACCACACCGAACAACCACCGCATGATTACCCCTAATTATCCTGACATTAGATTTTTCATGAGATAGCCTCACCCATGCTAACAGCCTATTAACATGAAAACATCTTATTTAACTTAACATAAATAACTGGGTTGCATCTCTTAATTAGTTTTTAAAAGAGTACAAGTGTACAAATAGAAAAAAAGACATTTTGATGTATAAAACAAACATTGGCGCCATGACCACAACATCATGGACACTGATACGTTGTCTCCCTCTGCTGGCTAAAATCTTTATGTGCTAGGATATTTTCTTTCACCTACATTGTTCTTAAACAAGGAAGATTGAACAAGTCTGCTCCTGAATGTGTCAAAATATTGACTGGTGTACTGTACAAACATTTACACATGTTGGCAAAGCACTGATCCATGTCGATTGAGACGTTTTAAAAAGCTCCATCATTAAAACAGACACGCACTCAATAACAAGGAATGTGTATTAAAATAAAGTACTTCTCAAGGTGGCATATTTTGAAAGACATAAAATGAACTATGCAATTCACTGAAATGTTTTGTATTTAGGTCCCTATGTTTTTTCCCTATGAAGAGCTGCAGCTGTCACAGAAAAAAAGAAAGAAAAACAACCTTTCAAAAGATTTATGACAATAAGGAATTTACTAAAATAAATTAAATTGATTAAAAGTAACGAGAGATTTCTGATGTTACAAAAGATTACCATTTTAAATAAATGCTATTCTTTCAAACTTCAAATAGAAGAATCCTGAGAAAATACATTGTTTCTTCAGATATTAAAGGGATAGTTTACAAAAAAAAAAATCTATCATTACTCACCCTCATGTCATTCCAAACCCTGAATATAAACCTTTGTTTATCTTCAGAACACAAAGAACACACAGATTTTTTTTTTTTTTTTTAATCTGAGAGCTGTCGGAAAACTGACTGAAATGGAAGATCAGAAATTGTTGAATGTTGTTATTTTTGGTTTCTTTGCGCACAAAATGTATTCTTGCTGACTATGCAGGGTCAGAAAGCTCTCGGAATTCATCAGAAATATCTTAATTTGTGTTCTGAAGATGAACAAAAGTCTTATGAGTTTGGAAGAACATGAGGGTGAGTAATTAATGAGAGAATTTTCATTTTTGGCTGAACTATCCCCTTAAACAGCACAGCTGCTTGTTATAATGTTTTTGAGCAGCATATTAAAAGTATGCTTTTTTTCTTGCAATTGTGAATTTACATCTTGCAATTCTGACTTTTTTCTCAGAACTGCACAACACAAACTTACAATTCTGGCTATTTTTTTTTACCTCAGAATTGTTCTATCTAAACTAGCAATTGTTATAATGTTGTTATAATGTCGCTTTCCTCAGAATTGCACATTTGAATTTCTAGGGCCTTGTTTATAAAAGGTGCGTACGCACAGATTTGATCTTTGGAGTGCGTGTATGTTTAAATCCACACCATCGCTCATACTTTGATAAAACTGCCTTTGACGTGGAAAAGTGTTTAGCGTTACGTACACACTTTTTCTTGTCGGAGTCCTGCAGGTTTTTGGAAATGTAAGCTGTTCTTGCAGCTTATTATTCTGAATTAAGGTACTTGGACGATGACTGGTGATCTTTTATGTTAATGACATTAATTAGGGGTGGTTTACAAGTGAGAGAGCTGAAACCATTCAGTTACACGCAAGTTCAAAATTCTTTGCGATTCACAGATTTCACATCTGAAAGAGAGGCATACGTGAGTTTTCAGTAAGCAGGTTCATTTTATGAATCACACATACTCATATTTTAGAAATGTTAGTACGATCAAATTTAGGATGGTTTCTGCGCAACATTTTATAAATGAGGACACTAGTTTATATCTCGCAATTCTGAGATAAGTCAATTGCAAGAAAAAGTCAGAATTACGACATAAACTTGCAATTGTAAGAAAAATGTCAGAATTGCAAGATATAAAATCACAGCTGCAGGAAAAAAAAAGACTTTTTCTCGCAATTGTTAGTTTATAGCATATAGTTCTGAGGAAAAAAGTCAGAATTGTGACTATTTCTTGCAATTATGACATTATATCTCACATTTCTGAGAAAAAATTCAGAATTGCGAGTTTGTATCACGCAATTCTGGGGAAAAAAAAGTCAGAATCGTGAGATTAAAAAGTCACAATAACCTTTTTATCTTTTTATTCAGTGGTGGAAGCGGGCTTTTATATACACTTAATTTTAAAATATATTAAGATATTTTTATTATTTATTTTATTTTATTTTTTAAATCGCAACAATTTCACAATAGTACTGTTTTTAACTATTTTTGATCAAATAAATGCAGCCTTGGTGAACATAAGAGACTTATTGTACCTTTCTGAGACCTACATTACTGTGCATATACACAATCATGATTAAACACTAAAGGAAGCATTTAATCACTTTAAAAGAGTTTAACTCCTTTCCTGAAAAAGAGACTAGAGTTTCTTGCTGTATTGGCTGAAGATATTGGCTAAACATAGTGACATTTTTTCCCATAGCAGCACTGGCATAAATTAGCATATTACCAGACAGCTGGGACCAGCCCATGGCATAAATGTTTTCCAATTAGAAACATTTTCTCCCTGTAAATCATTTTGAACCTGACATCAGGTTTGTTGACATGTCTATGGAGGGCAGGGCTTTAGAAGGGAAGCATGCTGATGAAGCAAGGGAAGCAGGTAAGGGTAGTCACATTGGCCCCTGCTGGCTAAAGTTTTTACTACACAATTTGGCTGCAAAAAGCATCTTCTACCACTAAAAGCTATTAAATAAAACTGATTCTGAAAACAAAAATCTTTTGCAAGTAACATTTACATACAGTAGACAATTTTGTAAGGGCTCTTAGAAAGTTGAAATTGATTGACTTTGACCTCAGAGCTCATGATAGATACGTTTAAACTGCATTAGACTGTTATGGTGCCAATCAACATCGTCATGGCATCTTTTCCTGTCTCTAGAGTCATTAATCACATGACGTTTAGGTTCAATATCATGTGCCCTGGCAGCCGCAGGCATATTGCTGCATGAGCATTTTTGTATGGCCAAATCTGTGTAATCAGGAAATGCATGTTACCACAACACTGTCTCTACTGTGTTAGTTTCATATATCAGCCATAGTAACACTTACTAAACAACATTTACTGAGGGCTGACCAACTTGAATAATCACAGAGATCAAAACAAACCTAAACTGCAGAGCAAAAAAGCAAAATCATTCTCTACACAAATAAGGTGCGTGAAAAATCAGACGATTTTTAATCTTACCGTATCCCAGATCTGAAGTTTTATCTGTTTGCCATCTATAGTGATCATTCGCGCTCCAAATTCAACACCTGTCAAGACAAATGAAAGCAGAGCTTGAGTCGTGACTCACAGGGCACTGAACGCATCTCCTCAGATTTGCATCAATGCTACTGATCAGATCTTTCATTTTAAGCATTAGTGAGATCAAACTTGACAATACAGTTATCAAATGCCAGCTTTAAATAAATTTGAATACATGGTGTAGATAAAGCCTATTTATCCACACCACAAATTTCACTACTATAATGTGGTTTCAGAAGATTTCTTACAAAAACACTTCAAGGAGACTGGCACCAGCCTGCTTCCTGTGCTAATGAGACTCATTCCTGCTGTTTTAATTAATGAGAAAATATGTGGTTGGGTTAAAAGAGCCTTACCGATAGTGAGATCATGCACTGGCTGAAAGCGCTTATCTGTAAACTGTAATAATAGGCACGACTTCCCCACACCTGCAAAACAAACACACAGGGTCACACGTGAATGGCCACAATTAGCCTCAGGCCTATACATCTGCTGTATCTCATTACATCAAAATCATTTGTTCAGGCTGTAATTGAAAAACTGCACAAAGTGACAGGGCTATTTCTGTTTTGAGACAAAAACAGGCGTAACCCTCTCATCTTACTTCCAAACAATGTGCATAAACATACATGGTTTAATTAAAGTCAATGTAAAACCAGATTATTATTACAGAGAAATAACTATATAAAATAACTAATGCACAGAGATCAATATCAGACAAATAATTAAAGTAAGTCACATTAGGGCAGATGAGTTTGATACAGCATCTAAGACCAATTACCTGATGGATGGATAGCAAAAACAAAGACATCTCTCATATTCAGTTTTCTTTTTTTCACATTTAATTTGTTTAAACTACATACCTGTGCACCTGCTACTTAGATATAATACCATATTGAAATAAACTAATCAGATAAAAGCATCAGTTCAAGACATTTTATATTTCTGGCTTAACTAAATAAACCCATCCCCCGAAATGAAATTAGAGGATCTGCCATGATACGCAAACAGGTTAAATGCTTATGACATTAGGAGGAGGCATTACCGTGAGCAACAGCCGTTGCTAAGCAAACAAGCAGCATTCAAAGAGCGCTCACAAGAGAGATGTATGGAGACAACACAACAATGATGTAATTACAATGTGTAATGTGCAGACACACCTACAACAAACACTACACTCGACCTACAGACCAATATAGTAACTACCTTGGAAATAAATAGGGTATAGAAAATACTTGTGAGACCTGTTGTTTTGTCTCTTGAGAATAACGGTGACAACATAAACTGGTAACAGCTGGATGTTATCGCTTTAATCAAACCCTTTAGTATTATATCTATGCCAATATGGTCATGGCAAGCAGCTGAAATTAAAGTAATAGGGATGAGATGCTTTCAAACACTTAATTGTGTTTAGTTTCAGTTTAATTGGTTAAAGCGAGTTTGCATATACACTACCAGTCAAACTTTTTTTTTTTAATGTTTTTTAAAGTCTCTTCTGCTCACCAAGCCTGCATTTATTTGATCGAAAGCACAGTAAAATTCTGAAATATTTTTAGTATGTAAAATACCTGTTTTCTATTCGAATACAAATTTTAATTTTTATTTATTCCCGTGATTTCAAAGCTGAATTTTTAGCATCATTACATCAGTCACATGACTCTTCAAAACCATTCTAATATTCTGATTTGCTGCTCATAAAACATTTAACAGCTGAGTAATTTTTTTTTCAGGTTTCTTTGATGAATAGAAAGTTCAGAAGAACAGCATTTATCTGAAATAGAAAACTTTTGTCATACATCATAACATCATGAATGTCTTTATCATTACTTTTGTTTAATTTAAAGCGTCCTTGCTAAATATAAGTTTAATTTCTAGAATTTCTCACTATTTATTTTAGATAATGCTGATCTTTGGATTTTTCTATCAATCAAATAATCCTGAAAAAAGTACTCAACAGTTTTAAATATTAGGGGTTGATGGGGAAAAAAAAAATCGATTCACATAGAAATCACGATTCAGCCTTCAAGCGATTCACATTGAAAATGTGCTCTAAAAAAATTCTCTAAAAAGTGCAAAATTTGATCATTTAGGAATCATAATTAAATAAAAAAAAAAAATTGTGAATTCAATTTTTAATGGAATCGTGACCCTAAAAATCGATTTGAATCAAATCAATCATAAGTTACCAAAAGATTCCCATTCATAATAAATATTGATAATAATAATAAATGTTTCTTAAACAACAAACCAGGATATTAGAATGGTTTCTGAAAGATCATGCGACACTGAAGACTGAATCAAATAAATGCAACTAACACTACACTCAACCTACAAACCAATATAGTAACTATCTTGGGGGAAAAACAGGCTACACAAAACACAAAAAACAAACATGATTAAAAATCAAAAAATCGTGAATTTGACTTTAATTGAATCGTGACCCTTAAAAACAATTTAAATCAAATCATAAGGTACTGAAAGATCCCCACCCCTAATAAATATTGATAATAATAATAAATGTTTCTTGAACAACAAATCAAGATATTAGAATGATTTCTGAAAGATCATGCGACACTGAAGACTGGATCAAATAAATGCAACAAACACAACACTCGACCTACAGACCAATATAGTATCTTGGGTGGGAAAAAACAGTCTTTATAAAATACAAAAAACAAACATGATTAAAAATAAAAAAAAATTGTGAATTCGATTTTTATTCAAATCGTGACCCAAGAATCGATTTGAATCTAATCATAAGATACCAAAAGATTCCCACCCCTATTAAATATTGTTAATAATAATAAAATAAATGTTTCTTGAACAACAAATCAGCATCTTATAATGATTTCTGAAAAATCATGCGACACTGAAGACTGGATCAAATAAATGCAACAAACACTACATTCGACCTACAGACCAATATCTTGGGAAATAAAATAAATGCAGGCTTGGTGAGCAGAAGAGAATTCTTTATAAAACGTTAAAAATCTTACTATTCAAAAACCTTGGACTGGTAGTGTAAATGTGGTTTGTCCTAGAAATCCAGCAAACCCTCACCTAGTGCCAGTTTTAGCACTGCAAACTTACACCTCAAGCATGAACAGAGACTGGGCTAGATGCAATCTCACGATGCCTAGTAATGACTAGCTAGCTCAAGTTTCAGAGGAGCATCATCTGACCTGGGTTGAGCAACATACAAAGGCATAAGCTTGTTTACACATTGTTTTTACAACCACAACTGCTTAAAAAGTGATTGTCACAAAACCAATTTCAATGTTGTTCAGCATTTTGTAAAATGCATTAGGGATTGAATAGTTTATGTCGGTTGCTCTTGATTTAAGCACAGTCCAAGGCCTGATACAAAAGAAAGAAACTCTCTGGACAACTGCAGGTGGAAGTGTCAAGTTAGGTAAGATGTTGAAATGCACTGCCTTCATAACATACTGATCATTAGATGTCATGGCACAACCTGTATTATGGCCTAGCTGGGAAGATTAAATGAATACTCCACCCAAAAACTAAAAAATTATTTTAATTTACTCACCCTCATATCATTCCCAAACCTGTATAACTGACATTCTTCTGTGGATGATAAAATGTTATTTTGAGAAATGTGTGATTTTGCCCATATCATAGAAGTCAATGATCACCAATGCTGTTGGGTTACCAACATTTCTCTAAATATCATCTTTTATGTTCCACAGAAGTAAGTCATATAGGTTTGAAATGACATGAGGGTGAGTAAACAACAGAATTTTAATTTCTGGGCGAACTATACTTAACTCACTTACGTCGGCTGTCATGTTTTGACCAAACTCGCATTGAAAGACACAGTTTAGATGTACATAAAAAGGATGTGTATATATATATATAAATAATCTACATGGTTTAGTTTTCCAAAAAATGTAGAGCACCACCACTACATCTCCACATGAGGTAGAAAAGAGGCTTCTCAGTAAACAAAGCAAACTTACCTATTATTCGGTCAGTGAAAAGCTTGATAAAGGTTACATTTGCAACATAAAAGACCCCAGTTTCCAAAAAGCATTAAGTACAACAACAAAAGATTCTTACTTATGATTATTTTGATGCTGCAACAAACTCTTCAACACAAAATTGGTCCTACAATTGAATCTAGATCTTACCAATGTTGAAAAACACTGTGCAATTATTATAGGTATTGTATCGGAGAAAAAGTTCTCAATCCTACTTTATATTAAGTGTCTTTAACTACTATGTACTTACATTTAAAAAATTGCATTGAAAAACACTTTTCTGCTATTGAGGTGAGATACGGGTAAGGTTAAAGAGAAGTTTTATGTATGAATAGGTTGAAGGGTGGGTTAAAATGTACTTGTAGTGCAATTACAGATGTAACTACAAAAATTACTTACAGATGTAATCAAACATGAGTTTTTAAAAAATATATAAATACAACAAAAACGTGTCTGTGCACATAAGTGCACTGTACCAAATTATTAATTTTAATGTTAGTGCATGGTAGTTAAAGACACTTAATATGAAGAGGTTCTGAAAACGAACAAACCAAAGCAAAACCTGTAACCTGGAATGAAGTAGATTCAAAATCATACCGACAGTGTTGGGTGGCATTAAACATCATTAGCATTATATTAATGTGTTTCTTATCTAGCAAAATATTAATTCTGTAAAAACAAAAAATATAAATGACAAATTAATATTTGCCGATGCTGTTGCCGTATCTCTTGGGGAAAGGCCTACATTGACAGAAATCTGATGAGAATACTAACGTTAGCAGGCCACAATTATACGGGGTTGCCAACATCAAAACACAAATTGTACGATTCTGACTGATCAATGTGAGAGTTTAGCAATAAAACAAAAAAAATATATTCGATAGTCATTGCTTATTAAACGTGTTTATCATCTGAAAAACGCAAATGAGCCAACGCCATTTTCAGAAAGAGTAAATAGCTGCTAGCGGTGTTGGCTAACTAGCCAGGCTGTTGTGGCCTTTAGTCAGGGTAGAAAAAGACGTAAGCAAAGCAATCGAACATTGAGCCAGACGCACTGACACGTCCATAGCATGTTGTTTTTTCACACTACATGTCATGCTAATAGAAAGCGGAGATGCTGCTGTTGTTATTGAGGCAGACAGCTGATGTGAAGCAGCGGTTAGCTTGTTTGCTAGCTCCCCCCACCCAGCGGAAAACAAAAGACCGTGACAGCCTTATAACCGCACACCGCTGCCGTGACATGCAGCACAGGCTTAGGAATTGACTTTATGTAAGCGATAATAGTAAGACTAAGAGCTAATGAGGCAGATGGAGAGAAAGGCAGAGAAAAAATCAGGCTGTCAGTCCTCCCACCCCTCGCGCCTCTGCTTGAACCACGTCATTGACTCCAACACTGCGGAAATAACAGACTCACTGTCGCTGCTTACCCGTGTCTCCGATTATGATGTATTTGAAGAGATACGCGTACGCCATGGCCAAGCGGTCCTGTATTAACCTGTTTTGGCCTTACTAAAATGGCTCCTTGAAGCTAAAACCGCAGGGATAGTGTGTGATATATGCCTCCGCTAAGCCAGCCCTTTTCTCTCCTCGACGGGAAGGAACAATAAACACCTCGGAGCTCCAGCCGGCCTACGTCACACACGTCCCGCCTTCGCCACGCACGCAGAACAGAAGAGGCTGTGGACCTCACCGGAAGTTCACTCACCGAACCGCTATGTGTCAGGCCAATGTTCTTTGAGAGGGCAGAGGCACAGTATGTCCTTTGAGGGTCACGATTTAGGGTTTTATTGTTTTCTAAACATTTTCTAAAATAATAGCTATCCTTCTAAAATGTCAAACTTTATAGTGTTTACTTGAAAGTGATAGTGGGTGAGTGTCCCTAACAGAATGAGCATTCCTAACAACTTTGAAATAGTAAAAGAAGACTTTCCCATTTAAAACAACAACAACAACAAAACAATATTAATCAACAACATTTAATGACATTTATCACTGAAAAAAGCACAAAAATTGGGGCAGTACCTTTAAAGTGGCATTTTTTTTTTGCCCCCAGAAAGATTTATAGACTAGCAGTAAATGAAAATGCTTTTATTTTCTAATTGCATGTTATCTTTGCAATTGATGCATGTCTTTAATTTGTAAAGGAAAACCACACTGACACAGATAGAACATGCAGACCTTCCTGCAACAACAAAGAGTTATATATCAGGGTTTGGTCAATTACCCGGATGTGTGGCCATTTTGGCAATACTTGAATGTAAACAACAGCACTGATCGCACAGTTAATGTTCTACCAAATACGTTGTTCTGCTAATTTATGTTGTCTCAACCACGGAAATAAAATATGTGTGGAGGCTGCTAAATTTAATATATATATATATATATTAGTGGTGGGCCGTTATCGGCGTTAACGTGCTGCGTTAACGTGAAACTCTTATCGCGCGATAAAAAAAATATCGCCGTTAATCTATTCTCAAATTTGGGTTGGGAGCTGGGTCTAAACTACGCAAGCTATGATGACTTTCACCTTGATAGTTTAACGCGGATGTATACCGAAGACTGTAGTAGAATATGGTCGCGCGTTTAAGTCTCCTCCGCCAAAACACAGACAGGATCGCGTCATCCTCCATTCATAAAAACCGAATCTACTATAGCGAAATGCCACGTAAATTCGTCGTTTTTTGGATTCATAAATCAAATGTTGGTCAGTCACTTAATTCAAATCGCGATATGGACTAGTGTCTGTGAAAACTGAAATGCAAAAAGACCGTTTTAATAGGAATCCGATATGTTCCGTTTGCCTAGCTGTATGTATGCATTGCGGAGACGAGCTTTTACTACACGCATACTGAAACACACGTGACGCTCCCGGTAATTTTTGGCATTTGCATCTCACATGAACAGATAAACTCAATCTCCCAAACTGCTGTGAGTGTCACTTTTACCGTTTCATTTGAGAAAACTAGCATCATATCATACTGTATACACAGAAACTTCTCGGCAACCTGTCAAAATAAAAGTACGGTGTAACATGTAATGGGCTGGGTAGGTGTTGACGTTAAAAAAAACACAATCTAATAGGTAGAAAAAATAATTTCATTGTTAGTTAGTTAGTAAACACAAGTACATCTAATTGAACAATTTATTTTCATCAACAAATTATCATAGAACAGCTTCATGAGCTTTATGATCCATTCTCAAAGACTTTAAGTCATTATTTGGGTAGCACACATATTCTGAATGCCTTCAGCAGAATTCAAATTAGCCATTTTAATCTAGATTAATCTAGATTAATTCCAAAATTTAATCTAGATTAATCTAGATTAAAAAAATTAATCTATGCCCACCCCTAATATATATATATATATAGAGAGAGAGAGAGAGAGAGAGAGAGAGAGAGAGAGAGAGAGAGAGAAGGACTTACTAAGCAGGAAAGGGTGCAATATTTTGACAAACTGAAGCTAACAGGTGGTAATAATACGTACAAGCAGTATTAATTAAGATATTAGGCTAATATTTCACCTACCTGACCAGAAATGATAAGAAGAAACATGAATGTTGTCAAAATTCTTGCTCTGGAAATCCTGGTTCAGTTTGGCCAACCACAAACGCCCTTTATTCCTCAGACAGTTTTTGCACTCTTCTTCTTGATTTGTTATAACTTTTGGCAGTCTATAGTACTCCAAATGTTTTTCCTGATCCAAACGATTAGTACAGCCCAAAATTTGACAACAATTTACCATTTTCAGCAGCAATAATCAGCAAAATTTGCGAGTTCTGTTCGGTTTAGTGAAATTGTTTGCGTTCAGTGCCGCCAATATGGCTGTTTGATGAAGTGAAAACACTCTATACTTTAAGTAAAAATGGCAGACTTCTTTCAGGTGATATATGCAGGACTTCTTCATTTATTTAGTCTACTTAAACCCACCCCTGCAAGTTCACATTCATCTGCCTTCACATTTGCAACAGCCACATATGAAAATCCGATCAACAACCAATGCATAGAAGTCCCCACCCTTCATTTTTGCAATAATCGGTTACTCTCAGATGTATATGTCACAGTGCAGAGGAGGAGATCTTTTTCAGTTTGTTTTTCATGACTTTGAAGGGATAGTTTACCCAAAAATGAAAATTTTGTCATCATTTACTCATACTGAAGTTGTTCCAAACCTGTATGAATTTCTTTCTTCTGTTGTACACAAAATAAGATATTTTAAAGAATGTGGGTAACTAAACAGTTGACTGCAACAATAACTCACATAGTATGAAAAAAATACTATAGAACTCATAGTCAACTGTTAACTGTTTCAGTTTGAGTAAATGATGACAGAATTTAAATTTTTGGGTGAAATATCCCTTTAAGGTTACATATCACTACTCTAAGGTACCAATATGCACCTTGTGACAAGCTGTTGTATTTTTTTACGACAGTGATTATTTTGGGGACTATCCTATGTATTAAGAAATTACATTTTTAGTAGGTTCTGCAAAACTTTTAATCGCGATTAATCGCATTCAAATAAAAGTATGTTTACATACTATATGCGTGTGTACTGTGTATATTTATTTTGTATATATAAATACACGGACATACATGTATATATTAAAAAAAAATATTTGTATGTACAGTCAAGCCCGAAATTATTCATACCCCTGGCATAATTCTGACTTAAAGTTACTTTTATTCAACCAGCAAGTTTTTTTTTTTTATTAGAAATGACACAAACGTCTTCCAGAAGATAATAATGTACAAGAGGCATCATTGTGGAAAAAATTATTATTCATCTTTTATTCAGTGATGGGCAAGCTACTTGGAAAATGTAGTGAGCTAAGCTAACAGTTACTCTTCATTAAATGAAGCTTAACTACACTAAAGCTACAGCCTTGGGTAATGTAGCAAGCTAAGCTACAGCATCATGGCAAAAGTAGTTCACTACATCTAAGCTATTTTTTTAAATTTCATTTTTCTATTGAACCAACATCATACAAAGTCAGTGCTCTCTCAGTGATCAATTAAATTGTCAGTCATACAGGCATGCAAGTTCAGTTTAATTGTTTATTCAACCACTCTTCCAAACCAATTTGGCAACAAAAATCTGTATCATGTACAGGGCTGGATTTATCTCATATTCTGGGGGGTTGAATTCTTTCTTGAAAAAAATAAAAACAAAAAAGCAATGGCACCAGTCTCACAATATTAAACGAATAAAACAGGGAAAACACAAAATTTGTAAATAAAATAATTTTATACATATTATTGAATAACATAGTCTATATATGGATGGGTGTTCGTCAACTGATTGCATGTCGTCAGAGTTTACAGTGTTGACAGCTTCGTAATAAATAGCCTAAAGGAAGCGCTGTAGATTTGTTGTATATAGCTACTAAAATATGACAGACCGCACAAAAACAGCACTTTAATTTACTGCCGTGTTTGAACAAAGATAGTGATTGATTTCATGAATACAGGAGCCTGATTTTTTTAATTGTCAGAATCTATAGTACATAACAAATACAAAAATAAAAACAAATCACAAACTTTTGCAGTCAAGACTGTGAATAAAAGACAAGTGTGGAATGTAAGCCAGATTTGGCCCAGACTCTGTTACTATCTGGGAAGCAAAGCTAAATTCTATTGTAAATTTGTTAACTGACAGTAAGAATATATAACCGAATCAAGCGGCTATTTTCGTTTGCAGAAGGTAAAATGCATTAACGTAAAAATTTAACCGACAGGTCACAGCGGCTAGGCCTATAAGTCACATTATATTCTGAAATAAACAGGCCTACAGCATAATGTTATGACATTATTTCCCTCACTCCACAACAAATCCTTTAACTTTAATCTTATTCAGAACAGAACAATGATGAAATAAATAAATAAATAAACAATCCAAAACAAATTAAATGTGAAAGTAAAGATGGGCTTATGTAGACTACCTCTCTTGCCACAAATACAAATGTTTCCATATCTGCAATGTATTTGAAGCAAAATTATTATGCATTGGGTGCTTTGTACTTCATGCACGTCGACGGAAAATATCATGATGAGCAAAAATGTGCCACAGGACCGGTGGTCATGCTGAACTGCATGTTATACACACTATTTAAATTGACTAGTGTAACTTTTGGGTGACTGTGTTTTATTTTTCAAATGAACATAGTGTGCGCGTAAGACACGTAAGACACCAGCGCGACCAAACAGCTGAATATCATATTCTGTCATGTTGGTCATAGTCATAGGCGTAATTCTATGGGGGGACAGGGGGACACGTCCCCCCCAATATTCAAAGAAGGACAATTTGTCCCCCCCAATATTTGATCATACTGTATGATTATGCGGGCGATATCGATGTGATTGCAAATACGTCTTTCTTTCCAGCTCCGAAAATATAAAATCCCGGCCGGTCCATTTCCCAAATCCATTCGACTGGCCTTACACTATACATTAACAAAACCTGATCCATGTCATGTTTTCCCCTATACCTTTAGTAGGCGCCACCGTCAGTGAGTTAGGAAAAAACAAACAGAAGAAGAGCGCGAAATCTGACAGACATTTGGCACATATCTATATGGTGTTTTTGGCTGACATAATCCCTTAGATAACGACCAGGTGAATTTCACTAGAATTTCGAATTGTAGAATTTGTAAATTTCGACTGTAATATTATACAGCTTGTATGAATGGGTCTATTGACAAGCTAGCCGACAGCTAGCTAACGTTACTGTATACACGCTAGCATGTAGCCTGGCTTTAAAGCAAACTGGGATAGCGGTCAGTGACAGGCTTGTCAAATCTACTGTACCAAACCCAGTTTTTACAGCTAACGTTAGCGTTTTGAGCCACGGTCCTGTTCTCTGAATTGGGTTTATCTAGCAAGTTATTTTAGAGTCCTGTCATTTGTTCTTTCTTACTTCACCATTTTCATCCCTTGGAATTGCGTTGCTGTTATATTTCACAGTATTGGCCAAAAATGAACAAGAGAAAGACTGCAGCAGCTGACATCTGTAATTTCTTTGGAAAGAAAAAGAAAGTAACGTTACGTTTCTGGAGATTTTAGGCATTTTTAACAGAGAAGTGAGAAGTAAGGTACTAAGGTAACGTTACCGGACAGCATGACATTAATAGCTCTTAACCCTTGTATGGTGTTCGGGTCTGTAGGACCTTTACTCTGTCCTCCTCCTGTCAGGCCTTGCTGTTATGTGTGTGTGTGTGTGTGTGTGTGTGTGTTCTTGTATAGTATATGGTTTATGAGGACACAAATGTGTATAATGACTTGGGTATTACAACGTAAACATGGTTTATGAGGACATCTGTGTCCTCATAAACCAAACGGCTAAAAAACATACTAAATGGTGTTTTTTGAACTTCAAAAAAAGGCCAAAAGTTTTCTGTGATTGGTAGGTTTAGGGGTAGGGTTAGTGTAGGGGCATTGATTATACAGTTTGTACATTTGTAAAACCATTACGCCTATGGAGATTCCCTGTATGAACCACATATCTGTGTGTGTGTGTGTGTGTGTGTGTGTGTGTGTGTGTGTGTGTGTGTGTGCATGCATGTGAGAGAGAGGTTGTGTGTAAGTGTGAGAGAGTGTGAGTGCAAAAGTGAGTTTTGTTTCTACCCCTGCCGTTCCCGCACAAGGTTACAATTCTTAAATGTGATCTAACAAAGCTAGAGAGGAAATATTAACCATAAATGCTGTTTCTATTGCTTGTAATTGGGATGAAGTAGCCTAAATATCTGTTGAATATTTTAACATAAATTGGTTGATTATGTTGAATTAAAAACCCCAAAATGCAGCGGGTCCACCAGACCCACGAACACTGGCTGAATAACAAAAATATGAACACCACACAAGGGTTAACTCACATTCATTGTGAGTGAATGTAACGTTATAGGGTAAGATGTGGTAACAAGCTGCCCCTTAGAACAATGTTTAATTACTGAAACAAAAAAGCAAAGTTTAGAGGAAATAAAATATGTGGATCATGGGCATTCTTATGAGAATTATGAAGGGAAAAAGACGTTTAGATTTTTAGAAAATGTGATTTTTTTTTAAAGTATAGAACAAAATAAGATATTTTGAAAAATGTCTGTAACCAAACAGTTGATGGACCCCATTGACCTACTATGGAAGTCAATGGGGTCCATCAACTGTTTGGTTACAGACATTTTTCAAAATATCTTATTTTGTGTTCAGCAGAAGAAAGAAATTCTTACAGGTTTTAAAAAACTTGAGGGTGAGTAAATGATGACAGAATTTTCATTTTTGGGTGAACTATCCATTTAAATTCAGCTTTGTGACTTAATAGCCTGTATGCTGATGCTGTAATCATTACAGGGTGAGTATACGTTGGTTTGACGATCAGATGTAATAAAATTCCTTGTTGTGTTATACAATTACAAACATTTGGACTCTGGCTTTTTTTTTTTTTTTAAATGTGTGCATGCGCAAACACAAAAAGTCCCACAGCTGTCCCCCCCAATGTGTGATTGACAATTTCGCCCTTGGTCATAGTAAAGGCATAATTTGCTACTGCAAAGTCCAAAGCAGTTTGAAGTATTCAGAATATTAGCAAAGATTATTATAATTCGTTTAGACTAGAACACGGTTTCATTCTTATTTTGCTATGGAACCTGGACGTTTTTTGTTTGTTTGTTTTTACTAACGAACCGAAATATTTTGCCTTTCGCCATGAATTTGACACCCACTCTCTGCCCATCTTGTACTTCTGAGTTTGAGATCTTCCCAGAGCACTAGCCTGCTTCAAATACTAAAATCAAGGCGCCCATCACTAGCATTGCAGATTATACAGTTTTCTGTTGCTATGTGGGCGCTCAGTTTTTTTCTGACATTTAGCTAAAATATCGACAACAAAAGTCTCGACAACCAGTGCTAGACTAAGACACACTTTTCTCATATCTTCGAATGCAAAAAAAAAAAAAAAACATTAGCCTTTATAAATGTACTTTCAATCAACACTTCTTTATTTACCTCAAGTCTGCAAACACGCTGAGATGCTTCAAACTGCGTGCCGCATTTCATTGACGAGAGAGGCGGGAGGAATAATACGGTTTGACTGACAGTTTAATGAGCCAATGGCATCACGAGGTTTAGTGGCGGTGGCGTCGCTTACTGACCCAGGATCAGTGATCCGTAGCAGTTATATTTCCGATTTGAGCTTAAAGTATAGAACAATATATAGCTTGTAGCTTTTGTTGACGCTACCGCGTTACTTGATCAAAATAATAGCTTAGCTACTGAAAAGCTATTTGATTCAGAAAACAGCGACGCTACCACCACGCTACTGAGAAATGTAGTTAAGCTAGTAGCGTCACTACTTGTAGCGACGCTACTGCCCAACACTGATTTTATTTACATTTGAACAAAAAGTGGCATGTCCAAAATTATTCATACCCTTCTCAATAATCAATAGAAAAGCCTTTATTGACTATTACAGCAATCAAACGCTTCCTATAATTGCTGACCAGCTTTTTGCATGTCTCCACTGGTATTTTTGCCCATTCATCTTTAGCAATGAGCTCCAACTCTTTCAAGTTGGAGGGTCTCCTTGCCATCACCCTGATCTTTAGCTCCCTCCACAGATTCTTGATTGGATTTAAGTCAGGACTCTGGCTGGGGCACTGCAAAACATTAATGTTTTTGTGTGCTAACCATTTCTTCACCACTTTTGCTGTGTGTTTTGGGTCGTTGTCATGCTGAAATGTCCACTGGTGTCCAAGGCTAAGTTTCTCTGCAGACTGCCTGATGTTGTTGCTGAGAATTTTGATGTATTGCTTCTTTTTCATAGTGCCGTTTACTGTGATTAGGTTTCCTGATCCACCGGCTGAAAAACACTACTAAAACATTAGGTTCCCAGCACCATGTTTGACAGTGGGGATGGTGTTCTTAGGGTTGAAGGCTTCTCCTTTTTTACGCCAAATAAAGGCTACATCATTGTAGCCACAAGTCAATTTCTGTTTCATTTTACCATAAAACAGAAGACCAGAAGTCTTCTTCTTTGTCCAGATGAGCATTCGCAAAGGCCAAGCGGGCTTTTGTGTGCCTTATCTGGAGAAGTGGTGTCCTCCTTGGTCTGCGTCTGTGGAACCCAGCGGTGTTCAGTGTCCGTTGGACTGTCTGCCTTGAAATGTTGCCACCAGCAGAGCCCAGATTCATCAGGATGGCCTTGATGGTGATCCTTGGATTCTTTTTTACCTCTCTCACTATCCTCCTGGCCAGCACAGGTGTCACTTTTGGCTTCCGATTTTTCACAGTGCGGAATGTCTTGTATTTTTTAATAATACTTTGCACTGTAGCCACTGGAACTTCAAAACATTTAGATATGGTCTTATAGCCCTTTCCTGACTTGTGGGCAGCCACAATGCGCAGCCGCAGGTCCTCAGTGAGCTCCTTTGTCTTAGCCATGACTGTCCACAAACCAACAGCAGAGAGCTTCTGTTTTTTTTTTCTGTTGAGTTGATTAAAACAGCTGTTCCCAATGAATCAGGGTAATTAGGATGCTTTAGAACAGCGTGGACTATTTAGAATGGTATAGAACTTTGGATTTTCCCATAGACTGTGACAGTTTGCAAAGGGTATGAATAATTTTGGACATGCCACTTTTTGTTCAAATGTAAATAAAAGCTGAGAAACATTTTTTTCCACAATGACGCCTCTTGTACATCGTCTTATTATCTTTTGGGAGAAGCCTGTGTCATTTCCAGTCAAAAAACAAAACAAAAAAATTGCTCGTTAAATAAAAGTAACTTTAAGTCAGAATTTGCCAGGCGTATTAATAATTTCGGGCTTGACTGTAAATATATATATATATATATATATATATATATATATATATATATATATATATATATATATATATATATATATACACTTGTATATAATTTATATGATATATAAATATACATATTTTATACATAAATCTAACATTTTTTCTTAATATATACATGTGTGTGTGTGTGTGTGTGTGTGTGTGTGTGTGTGTGTGTGTACCTGGTATTCATCACGTTGTGGGGACCAAATGTCCCCACAAGGATAGGAATACCAGTAGATTTTGACCTTGTGGGGACATTTCTCAGGTCCTCATGAGGAAACAGGCTTATAAATCATGCACCTGTGAGGGCTAGGTTTAGGTGTAGGGTGATAGAAAGTACGGTTTGTACAGTATGAAAACCATTACGCCTATGGAATGTCCCCATAAAACATGTAAACCCAACATGTGTGTGTGTGTGTGTGTGTGTGTGAGTGTTTATATATATATATATATGGTATACATACATAATAAATATAAACAAAACACACACATATGTAAACATAACATTTTATTTTGAAAGCTTTTATTTTTATTTTGCAGCCCTAAGTTTTAGCTTCGTATTATTGTATATTTAGGCACTGTCTTCATGTAGAAACCTGTCCTGGTGTACAACTGGGAATGTTTCCCAGGCACTGTGACGAGGAGGGCCCACTAAGGTTCTTTATGGCATAGCCTACTCTTTGAGCCTGGTGGAGAAGGGTCCATGAAAACATAGTCTCGAGGGCTGTGTAAATTTGTGAAGAAAAGAAAAGAAAAAGAGCCCCAATTTTTTTCAAGATTTTTAAGATTTCCTAACATTGAAAAGAATTTTCTCAGGGGGGAAGTATAAAATGAGTTTGTTTTTCAAAATTTTGTTGTGATTTCCTAACATAGAAAAGGATTTTCTCAGGGGTGCTGTATAAAATCCATTGATTCACTGATTAACTGTTTTCTTGATGGAGGAGTCGACTTCACATTCATTTGTTCCTGACAGTTCCAGCCAAAAGTGTGAAATAGTTATGATGAAATGAATTAAATAACTCAGTATCCCCTAATATCCAAATACTTTTCAAATGCTTTTTTGCACCAATATCTTGAATTTTAATGCATAACTGCAATTATAAAGTTGTTGCCCTGCATTATATTTGTCAACAGTCAACTGTATGAAATATAAGATAATGTACAGGTCTGGGGGCGGGGCCAGCACGTTAACTGTGTTACAATATTGTAATCACGTTATTTTTTTATAACTAATTAATTAAGTTAACGCATTAAACTGACAGGCCTAATTTTTAATGCTTTTAGTATACAGATGCACATAATTAAACTGTAATTTTAGTTATATAAATTAAATTGTGATTTTTGAATAAATGTGAATTATTTTTATGTAGTGTATTATATGTAGTGTAGTATATTCCATTAATTAAATTATATATATATATATATATATATATATATATACATACATACATACATATATATATATATATATATATATAATTTTTTTTTTTTTTTTTTTTTTTATCGTGCACACAGATGCACTAATACATTTTTATGTCAGTAAAGCCTGTCCATCAAACTGAAAAGACATGGTTATCCTTGTCAGACACAGGAGTCAAAGTGCATGGTTAACCATACTCCAGAGCCAATAGTGCTATTTGGGGTTAAGTGCTTTGCTCTGGGCCACAGTGATGGTGTAGAGCTGGATGGTTATGGACTCTAAACTATTTCATGCATGAAGGGGCAGACAATGTCTACAATTAGATATTGATGCACTATCAGTGGACGTACTCTGAAAATTTCTGTATAGTCTGTCTTTGACTCACTTCACATTTTGTCTTAAATGAACAGTTTACCCAAAAATGGAAATTTGTTTACATTTTAATCACTCTCAGGCCATCATAGATGTGAGTTTATGATATAGTACACACGACTACAAACTATCAATTAACGTTTTGTGAAGTAAAAAGCACTGTGTTTATAAGGAACAAATCCATTAAAGGGATTAAAGGGATAGTTCACGCCAAAATTTAAAATTCTGTCACCCTCACCCTCATGTCGTTCCAAACCCGTAAAACCTTTGTTCATCTTCAGAACACAAATTAAGATATTTTTGAAGTAATCCAAGAGCTTTCTGACCCTCCATAGACAGCAAGGGTCCTACCATGTTCAATGCAATCATGGCGCTAGGGTGACACAGGAAGAAGAATTGTTAAATAAAGTTGTTATATAATTTTTTTTTGTGCAACAAAAAGTATTCTCGTACACTGTAAAACGATTTCACTAGTTTCAACTTAAAAACTTAAGTTCAGCAGCTGCCTTAAAATTTTAAGTTAAATCAGCTTAAAACTTATTAAGTTATTATGTAGCTTACTGCATTCGGTGTTTGAAAAAGAAAAAACATTAATGATCATTCTGAAATATCTTGTTGAGTATCAGCAGGCTAGGCTCTCTCTATGGCTCTGAGTTTGGCTACAACGATACATGACCGTAGTTATCTGTGATTGGCCTGGATGTGCGTCACTCAGAAAACAACAGGCCAATCAGAAGAGAGGCTCATGAATATTAATTAGATGGGCCAAAATCGACCTGTTTTTGACAGAGCTCCTAAAAAAGGAGCTGTAAAAATATATTGAGATGGATTTTGGCACTTATACCGCAAATATATATTCTTAAGGACATCAACAACTAAAATAAACCTCCAGAAATGTGTACAATATGGGACCTTTAAGTTGAAACTGATGCCAACTTTTTACAGTGTAGCTTCACAAAATTAAGTTTGAACCACTGATGTCACATGGACTATTTTGTTGATGTTCTTGCCTCTCAGATTAAAAAAAAAAAATCTTAATTTGTGTTCTAAAGACGAACAAAGGATTTACAGACCACATGGAATTTTCATTTTTGGGTGAACTATCCCTTTAAGGGCCTGATTTTACAGACAGGGTTTAGATTAAGCCAGGATTAGGCCATAGTTCAGTTAGGGCATTTAAGTATCTTTTATAAACGTGCCTTAGAAAAAACATTACTGGTGTTTTTCTTGAAACAAAATATGGCACTGACATGTTTTAAGATATGTCATTGCAAGTTTTAAAAGTGACATTAGATGTTGAATTTACATTAAATGTTGGTCACCCGATGTTGTAACCGAAATTTAACCAAATATCAATGCCTTATGTCATGGTGTACCTGCTGGGTAGACATTATTTATTGGGTCATACCTGGTATCCAGTAACATTTTGGCTCCATAATTCTTGAAAAAAAATTTTTTTCATGTTTTTGGCATTCTACATAAATGTTTAACATGTTTAACTATTAGGAATACATATTGGTCAAGCTCAGGGACTCAAAAATAATAATTATGTCACATCCCCGGACTTTCATGTTGGTTTCTCCCATTCTCCCCCGCAGTTCAGTGTGTGTTTGGTTCCTCCTTCATTGTCTCCACCTGGATGTGTAATCAGTCTGTGTATTTAAGGTGTGTGTTTTCCCCTGTACTCTTGTCGGTCTTTGATGTTATATGGATGTCTTACCCTGCTGTTCCTGTGTCTGCTTGTATTCCGTTGGATTTATTAAATATTCGTCTTTTACTACGTCGTTGTTCGTGTGTTCCTGCCTACATCGTGACAGAAAGACCGACCAAAACAGATATTTTGTTGACGTGTTCACCTCCGTTTTGTTTGCCGTTCGTTTTTCCCAGTCTTTTTGTTTCCGTTGTGTGTCTTTTATGGATCCCCTACTACGTCCAGAATTCATCCTCCTTCGGCTGAAGCAGGGGGAATTGCCGCTCGAGGGCTACACGTTAATGTTCCAGCTAGTAGCTAACACCACCAGCTACTCGGACGACACGCTCTGCGCGTTCTATGACGCGAGTCTAAACGTGTCATGCAGAGCGCCGTCGTCCGAGGACGGCCCTCGAGCCGATTTTGCCTCGTTTGTGGAGTGGACACTGGCGAGAAACTGATCCTCGTTTCCCGCCTGTTCCAAGGAGAATCTCGCCAGTGTCACTCCAGACCCAGAGCCCAGCCAGCCACCCCGACCGACGGATTATGAGCCCATCGTAGACGGAAAGCCCGAGCCCGGAGCGACAGCAGTGTGGAGCGCCGATGGGGTCATATCGTCCGACCAGGTGCGAGAGCCGGCCACTACATCTGCGACGGTGGAGTGCTGCGTCAAGCAAGAAGGGGCGGTAGAGAGCCCCGCCCACTGCACCATCACTGAGGGTGAGTTGGAACAAGATTTTGGGGATGTAATTGACTGTCATGGAAATACCTATCTGCCTGGACTACCCACCCACCCTCCCTCTTCTGCCTAGTCCTGAATCTCCGCTGGTTCTGCCCAGCCTTCCTGAATCCCCGTTGTCGACTGTCTGTCCCCTTGCTCACCCTCAGTCCACCATCTGTGCGGTGGGTTCGCCGCGGGTCTGCCAGTCTCCATCGGTGTCATGGCTGGAGGATCCCTCACCATCGCCTCCAGCCTCAGAGTCCTGGACTCCGCCTCGGCCCTCCGACCCTGCGGCTCCACCCCGGCTCTCTGCTCCCTCGTCTCCGCCGTCGCCCGTCGATCCACCAGCTCCACCGGGCACCATCGGCCCTCCGGCTCCGCCCTGGTCAGTCGTCGCCCCACCTTCGCCTCTGGACTCTACTCCTCCGGCTGTGCCTCGTCGCGCCGTCCCACCGGCTCTGTGGACCTCCTCCCTCCAGCGGGCACAGCCTCGGTCCTCTGTCGCTCCGGCTCCGCCGCGGATCTCCGGATCTCCATCTCCGCCTTGGTCGCCAGAGCCTTGGGTTCCACCTTGGCCCTCCGGATCCGCGGTGTCACCCAAGATCATCGGCTTTCCGTCTCCGCCTCGGGCTCCTCTTGTCGGTCTTTGATGTTATATGGATGTCTTACCCTGCTGTTCCTGTGTCTGCTTGTATTCCGTTGGATTTATTAAATATTCGTATTTTACTACGTCGTTGTTCGTGTGTTCCTGCCTACATCGTGACAAATTATGGGTAGATTGTTCAGACACTGTGACAATATTCCACCCTGTTAGGGACATATACATAATTATCACAAAATGTTTATAACCTAAATGCTTTTCTTGGATTATATGTTCCTTATACCATGATAGTATTTTTTTTTTTATTCTTGAAACAATAACAAAACAATTATTGATGAATAGAATCTGTCTTGATTATTAGGAACAGGTACTTTTTCTGTGCCCATTTTTGCCAACAGGATAGTAAATAATTGAAAAATTTTGCTCAGAAACATATATATGCTGTTAATGCTCCTCGCCTCACAAAACAAGACAATTATGCCAAATATTTAACTTTGCTGTCAAATTTTTATTTAAAATGACTTGTCTAACAGGGTGAAAATGAGCATAACAGGGTGGAACACCACTGTTAACAGGTACTAAAAGTGGATGAGCTTTCTGTCATTGTCCTGCATACTTAACTGCATCAATTATAAAATAAATATAGACTAATCCATATTAGTACCAGCATTATATATATATATATACAGTGAGGTCAATAAGTATTTGATCACCCTGTGATTTTGCAAGTTCATGGAGGGGTCTACAATTTTCAGCATAGGTGCATTTCCACTGTGAGAGACAGAATCTAAAAATACAAATCCGGAAATCACATTGTATGATTTTTTTAACAATTTATTTGTGAATTACTGTGTCAAATAAGTATTTGATCATTTGAGTCAAATTTTTTTTAATATTTGGTACAGAAGCCTTTGTTAACAATTACAGAGGTCAAACGGTTCCTGTAGTTCTTCACCAGGTTTGCACACACTGCAAGAGGGATTTTCTCTAGATCTGTCAGGTTTCGGGGCTGTCGCTGAGCAACATGGAGTTTCAGCTCCCTCCAAAGATTTTATATTGGATTTAGATCTGGAGACTGGCTAGGCCACTCCAGAACCTTGATATGCTTCTTACGGAGCCACTCCTTGGTTTTCCTGGCTGTGTGCTTTGGGTCATTGTCATGTTGGAAGACCCAGTCACGACCCATCTTTAATGCTCTGACTGAGGGAAGGAGGTTTTTGCCCAATATGTCACAATACATGGCCCCGTTCATCCTCTCCTTAATACAGTGCAGTCGTCCTGTCCCCTGTGCAGAAAAACACCCCCAGAGCATGATGCTTCCAGCCCCATGCTTCACTGTAGGTATGGTATTATTGGGATGATACTCATCATTCTTCTTCCTCCAAACACGGCGAATGGAGTTAAGACCAAAAGTTCTATTTTGGTCTCATCTGACCACAGGACTTTCTCCCATGACTCCTCTGGATCATCCAGATGGTCCCTGGCAAACATCAGACGGGCCTGGACATGGGCTGACTTAAGCAGGGGAACCTTTTTTTTTTTTTTTGACTGGACATTCTCCATAACTAACAGGGTGGAACTTTAAGAGAGAGTGACAAGCAGGATGAAAAAATAAAATAAAATAAAAAAAATAAAAAGGTAGGAGTGAGAGTTGACACTTACCTCAGTTTGTAAAGTTAAATTCAAGTGGGAAAAATAAACAACATGACTTCCTGAAAATGGTCTCAATAGAAATTGCAGTCTATTTTGGATGGTGAGAAAGTACATGCTAACGGGGTGGAAAGTGACTTTAGGGACATGGTAAATGATTAAAAAGGTGTGTAAAAAAATACCAAATAGTATTTTTAATGTCTATTATCTCCATTGAAGTGATAAATAAGACCTAAATATATAATTTAAGCCATTTCTTTTAAATATGTGACTCAAATGTGACTAAAATATGAGTAAGTAAATCATAGAGACAGAAAAGTCACTGTGCATGTGCAACATGAATGACTCTATTTCGATGACTATTTATTTTATTTGTGTTTTGTTAGTAGCTTCATAAGCAAATTCAAAGGTGAGCCAGAAATGAACACATTATTCTATTAATAGGTTTCTGTACCAAACCGCTTGTATTCCTGGTCTCTGAGCATACTGTCATGACTTATAATGTCCACCAGATGACAGTGCTGTAATCTGATGAACCTGCGCTCAAACAAGAACTATAAACTCAGTTAAACAATTATTAAAAGTATTTAGACGAATTCAAATTCCCTTTAAACACCATAGCACCACACCTTCCTGATAAAATGCTTGTTTTGATACCTGCTAATGCAGATTTCTAAATACATCTGATAAAATATAGATTTAACATAGAGGATGCTAAAGTCACATGACAGCCCTGTTCTAGTCCCTAAGCTTTGGGGAGTAAAACGACCTACTTATAATTAATTAGGTAGTGATTGCACTTTTGTGTAATGTGCTGCTTTTAATTTTAGAAAATTAGGGTCAAAGTAGTTTCTTAGTATAGAATTCAAGACGATACGCCATAGTGTTCACCTCCTCCAGTTATTACAATTTTTTTATCTGGGTCAATCAGTGCATGTGGGAGACTTTCATACATCCATTTAGTGGAAGTTCAAACTGTTCTTGATAACATAAGCTGTTGTCCAGCAGATAAAATAGCATTTAGCTGAAGTGAGATAAGATGTGACTGGGTTTGACTTCTGATTAAAGTTGGTAGAGCTGTCTCTGGACTTTTGTTTCACCAGTGAACAGGAAAGAACATGCGTGGAAAGCACCGTATGGGCCCCTCTCATCCTTACCTTGAAAACACCATCAGTAACGTGCAAAGCAAACAATAACAGACCTTCCATCTCTTCAGCCTCCCCTTCTTCACCCTCCCCCTGGTGGGTGTTTTTTTTAACCACACCCATTTCCTCCATTGTGGGAGGAACTCTCCAAGAGCAACATCACTCCTGCATTCCTGCCAGTGTGCACTGTGCTTCCCGTGGCCTGACTGTAAACCAGGCCAGACTGCTGAGCTGTTTCTATGGTGCTACATCAGAGACTTAAGAGTCACTGCACACAGCCAATCAGATGGCTTGTGGGGGGACCGTGTGGGCTGTAGTAGCTAAGAGAGTGAGTTTGTGAACTTACTTGTGTTTGGTACAGAGAGGACAACTTTCCTAGAAGAGAACAAGAGAAGAAAAACTCATCATTTCCAATGGAATGAAGACTTGTTTCGGTTGGCTGCAGTTTCAGCGTGGACATTGTGTTCAATCACTTCCACTTGTATTGTTATAGACCACTTTCTTCATGTTTTATTGGTGGACAGTGAACAAACGACGAGGAAGACTTTACCCTAAATACAGGGTCAGAAAGAACTAGTTTTTGGCATCTGCTCAGGACAGAACGTAAGCCGCATAGAGAAAATTCAGTTGTCATGGCAGATAATGTTATTGAGGAGACCGATAACTACCCTGGCAAAGATGAGCTGGACTGGGGCTATGAAGAAGGTAAGAATTCAATGAGAGAATCACTGGCTAATTCTCTTCTTTGTGAAACATGAAACTTTATTGTCACACCCATGATCAGGAATTACCAAAAAAACAATACTGTTTCACTTTGTCTGAAATACACAGACAAAATTAGCTGTGATCTGTGACCGCACACAATGCTGTGTGTGGTCACTTAATAACCACTCCAGAACTTTTTTTGAACAAGCACTCTAAATTTTTAACTTGTAAAGTTTTTATTAAACAAGTGCATACATAAAAATTATGTAAAAGAAGGAAAAATGTCATTTAAATAGATTAAGACCAAGTTTGTTATTTTTGTGTTTATCTATTATATAAGATATTCTTTAGTAAGGTTTTAGATAAAAAAATTAAAATAAAGGAGTGATTATTACATATAGACAGGGTGAGATGAAAAGCAGAGGGAAAAAAAAGAGCACATCCTGTATCCCCCTGTGTCTGCTATTCCTGTTGGACCCCTCAGTAATGACTTTGAGGCACTGGAGCACTGGCAGCCTTCATTTAGATTCAACATTGGGACAAAAAAAATAGACCACTGTTTATTATCTATGGCAAGGCCAAATATTTGATGTGAATTGACACACAGTATCACGGTGCAAAAGTTTCAAGGTTGGGCCGCAGGCTAGTGGGTCATGAACAAGGACAGTGTTATCCACTCAGTATGCTTTGATAACTGCATCAGAATAAAATGTTATCACCATTTAAACATTGATTGAATCAACTTTTTGTCTTTTTTTGATTGAATCCAGGTGTTGAATGGGGTCTTCTGTTTCCTGAGGCAAATGGAGAGTACCAGTCTCCCATAAACCTTAACTCTAGAGAGGCCCGTTATGACCCGCGGCTCCTGGAGGTGGGGCTTAACCCCAACTATGTGGTTTGCAGGGACTGTGAAGTCATTAATGATGGGCACACTGTGAGGATCATGCTCAAGTCCAAATCAGGTATAACATGCTGACAATTCAAAAACCCAAGTTTGTTTGAGCCTGTTTGGTCATATTTTGGGCAGTGGCGGCTGGTCAATAGGGCTGCCCCCCTCAAGTTAGCCAAGGAAGAAGACTACTTTAACATGTTAAAAATAAGTTTAATATATATTGCAAAATATACATTAAATGTATGGAGACCCTCCCACTTTAGATCTTAGCTAATCAATATTGTTTTTATATATTTTGTCCTCATGTGATTGGACTGTTCTCAAATGTCAAATATGCGCAATACCTTTTCCGAGATAAAAGTAAATTCGATTTTATCTTTTAAAAAAAAAACTTTCATAAGCCATTCAAATGAAGAAAAAAATAAAATAAACATACGAATCATCAAGCTTGGATGGAGTTTGCTGGCTAGATGCCATGAGTCATGCCTTTTATCGTTTTCCCTGTTTGTTATTTCAAAGTCCTGTCACCGAAGCATTGTGGGCAACTACACCGAAAGTAACTGAAACAATGCAGTTTAACTCGATCGTCGGGGTACAAGTACAATGGTTTGTGTAGATGATGCAGTTACACAAGACATGTCTTTTTTCAAGTAAATTGTGAGTGTTAATGTTAGTATTATTATAAGCACAATATTAAAATAGATAGATAATATAGAGTTTCCTTTAATTGGACATACATTCAGTTATATCTAACAACTTGACAAATAAATTGTCAATACCATTATAATTAGGTTAAAAAAAATGAATGGTCTAAAAGTATTTAGTATTCACAGTTTTTGCATAACAGTTACTTATTATATTGGACTTTATTAAACTTTATGAAAATGAATTTATATGCAATGTTTTACTACAAGTCAATGTATTTTCACTGTCTTTAAACTGAGATCTATCCTCGTGTGGATAACATTAGTATTATGGCCTGAATCACAGTAATATAAATGGCTAATATTTTTTTTAATGATTACAAATGTTTAATGATTACTTGACTGATAATACACCCAAACTCAAATTCACTGATTTGGTATCTTATTTCATGCTTCAGTCCTGCTGCCTGCATTAACAGTGTGATTCAGTTTGTTTGCGCCCCTCTAAAATTTTTTTAGCGCCACTGATTTTGGGTTGTTTTTTTCAGTGGGTTCATTGGGTTAGTGGCTGGGTCATTCTCTCTGACAGCTTCAACTATACACCCCTCCCTCAGATGAAACAACCCAGCGTGGGTTTACTTCAACCCAGCCATTGAGTTACACTCGTAGCGTGGGCTTTTTGCATCCGTCCCACGAGAGGGCGTTTCTCAGAATTTTTAGAGTGAGGGACATCTTAAATTTGATTACAAATATCATTTGATTACAACTTATAATATGACTTATAATAATAGTGCCCAAGTCAGGTGCAGGCTTATTATAGATAACGTCTAGGTTACATACGTAACCCTTGTTCCCTGAAGGAGGGAACGGAGACGTTATATATGGGAACTCGCCTGAGAGACCTATCACCTCTGAGCTAAAGAGAAAAGGCCAATGAGAATTGGCGAGTGGAATTTGCATGCACAGCCACTCCCCCGTACATACGGGTATATAAGATGGAGGCGTGCATCCACTCATTCAGGTTTTAGCTGAAGAGCCGAGCTGTAGCTCAGCCTACAGCGCAGTTCAGGATTGTGGCAAGGGGATGTAACATCTCCGTTCCCTCCTTCAGGGAACAAGGGTTACGTACGTAACCTAGATGTTCCCCTTCAGTCGTTTCACTACAGCGTTACATTTGGGAACAGACCCATGGAAAACGCCACAATCCTCAATCCTGAACAGCCTCTTGATGACCGTGGAGATTCTGAGACATGATGCCACAACCAACTGGGCGAAGGAGACCCAGCTGGAGCACAGTCGCGGACTACTCCGTCTAGTCCGGGCTGTGGGCCATGGAGGAGCCAGAGTTCCACTGGGGGAATAGCGCATGGATCCGTGAGGAATGGCGCAGCAAGCCGACACCGAACCGGCCTCCTGCAAATTACCTGATGTTACCTTAACACACGGGAGGACACGGGCTCAACGCGGAGATTGAGGCAACACTCCAGTGAAGTGAGCTCGAACTCCTAGGGGGCACGGCTCACCTTGGGAATCGTAAGCCAAGGTGATGGCATCAACCACCCAATGGGCCAACCTCTGCTTGGAGGCAGCATTCTTCTGCTGCTGTCTCCCGTAGCAAACAAAGAGCTGCATGGAGCGCCTGAAGCTCTGGGTGCGGTCCACGTAAACACGCAGAGCGCGAACGGGACACAGCAACAGTAAGGCTGGGTCAGGGGGCAGAGCTTGCAGGTTCTCCACCTGGTGGGAACCTTGGGCACATAACCAGGCCGGGGTCTCAGGCTAACATGAGAGTCGGCCGGCCCGTATTCGAGGCATGTTTCATTGACAGAGAAGGGCTTGTAGGTCCACTACCCTCTTGATGGAAGCGAGCGCAATCAGAAGCGCGGTCAGGAGTGATGTCTTAATCGACAAGAATTTAAGTTCGACTGAAACCAGTGGCTCGAAGGGGGCTCTCCGAAGGCCCTGGAGGACAACAGAGAGATCCCAAGAGGGTTCAAGGTGTGGTCTAGAGGGATTCACCCTTCTCGCAACTCTCAGGAACCTGACGACCAGTTGATGCTTCACTTGGAATGCTCCGTCCACTGCATCGTAATACGCTACAATAGCTGCAACGTAAGAGTTGAAGGGGACAGCCTGCGCTCCAACTTCTCTTGCAGGAAGGAAAGCACCACTCCGATCGAACATCTCTGAGGGTCCTCTAGCGGGTGCCAAATAGTGCCCATCCCCTGAGAAAGAAGGTCCGTCCTCAAGTGGATCTTCCAGGGAGGGGCTTCCGCAAGGAGGTCGGCAAACCAGGTCCGGGTGAGCCAATACGGCGCAACCAACAGAACCTGCTCCTCGTCCTCCCTGATCTTGCACAGGGTCTGTGCAAGGAGGCTCACTGGGGACCCGGGGACCAGCTGTGTGCCAGTGCACCCTGTGCACCCTGCTGAGGGAACCTCATTGAGGGAGTAAAAGAGCTGGCAGTGGGAGGATTCCTGGGAGGCAAACAGATCTATCTGAGCCTCCCCGAATCACCTCTAGATGGGGATGGAGTCGCCATTCTCCAGGATGGGTGAGCTGCCGTGATAGCATGTCAGCTGCACGATTGAGCTCTCCTGGAATGTGAACAGTGCGCAGCAATTTGAGCCGTGTCTGACTCTAGAGGAGCAGATTGGGGGGCGAGTTGCGACATACGGCGGGAGCGTAGACCACCCTGATGGTTGATGTACGCTACAGTCGCAGTGTTGTCCGTTGACATCTGTTGACTTTGCAGATAAAAAATTTACAGATAATGTACTCACCCCCTTGTCATCTAAGATGTTCATGTCTTTCTTTCTTCAGTCGTAAAGAAATTATTTTTTTGAGAAAAACATTTCAGGATTTCTCTCCATATAGCGGACTTCTATGGTGCCCCTGAGTTAAATGCTTGTCTTGAAGTTGGAGGAGAAAACGAGATAGGAGTTTTTCGACCTACCCTAACTGTGTTGAACTGTAATACAAAGAGCTGATGCAGAGCTAGACAAGACAAGCATTTGTGGTAAAAAAGTAGATATATTGTAATTTTTTTTTTTTCAAAAAATAACCAATCGTTTTACTAAAGACCCTTCTTCCTCGGCTGGGATCATTGAGAGCCCTTTGAAGCTGCATTTAAACTGCATTTTGGAAGTTCAAAATCGAGGGCACCATAGAAATCCACTATATGGAGAGAAATCCTGAAATAGCAGGCATTATTAAAAGTTGCCCACTATTTAGAACATATAGGTGATTAAATAATGACAGGATTTTTATTTTAGCCTTAGTTATCTCTTTAGCAAAAGTGGAATCACACAATGTGTCGCTTTTCTAGGGCACAGAGAGGTTAAGTGACATAAATCTGCTGTCTGTGAGAAACCTATATATGTAAAATGATCTTGTTTTATGACATTTCATCCTGTTCTCTCTTTTGTGATATTTGTAATGCTGTCTCAGTTGTGACCGGGGGTCCGCTCCCTAGTGACCACGAGTATGAACTGAGTGAGGTGCGCTTCCACTGGGGAAAAGAGAATCAGAGGGGATCTGAACACACTGTCAACTTCAAGGCTTTTCCTATGGAGGTCAGTGTCACATTTTTGTCCGTATCAAGCATTTGCTTTTGTTGGTCCCCTCACTTACTCATTCATTCTGATGTTTGAGGGACAGACTAAAACTAAAAAAAGCCTGCTTTATACCACACACATAAATAGCACATATTTATTTTGAGGCCTGTATTAACAGGTTACAGTATTCACACTGCATAAGCAATGCAAATAACACCAGCACGTCAGCTGCAATTTGACTTCTAAGGAAGGAAGCCTTTTTTAGCTACAAAAGTATAAAGTGGGACCTCAATCAATGTCAAAAACAACAGTACCGCAAGCTCTCAAAAGGGATTTAATCGTCGAGTGATCTATTCAAATCACCTGTTCCTGGCACCTGCTCTCCTGGTCTTCTGTACACAAGCAGAAAGATAAGGACCTGTTCTCAACATGTTACCATGTTTGTCATCCTGTTACCATATCGCGTTTTCTCAAGCTGTTGGCACAACTGCGAGTCAAACCAGTCTTTTAAAACAACACGGAACTGGCATGATTTTAGAGTTCAGTTTATTGCGGATCAATAAATTAATAATAAACATCTTTCACAGCTTCATCTAATCCACTGGAACTCTACATTATTCAACGGTGTGGAGGAGGCCATGGGCAAGAAAAAAGGCATTCTCATCATCGCCCTATTTGTGCAGGTATCACATTTTACTTCTCCATATACTAGAGGTCATAACAGATACTTAACTAGTTGTGTTGTGTAAATAAACATGCCATTAGTGGTGTAAATACAGAAGGCCTTTAAAGAGAAAGGCTTTTTGTGTGTCTTTGTGCAGTATGTCATGCTCAGCAAACATTAGCCCCTTTTACACATGCAGTCTTTACTGGTAAATGACCGGTAAATTACCATTAAGAGATCACCTTTTCAAAAATACACTCTTAAAAATAAAGGTGCTTTACGATGCCATAGAAGAACCTTTGGTCTAAATGGTTCCATAAAGAACCTTCAACATCTGAAGAACCTTTCTGTTTCACAAAAGGTTCTTTGTGGTGAAAGAAGGTTCTTCAGGTTATAAAAAGGTAAGAAAGAGATGGTTCTTTAAAGAACCTTTGACTGAATGGTTCTTTGTGGAACCAAGAATGGTTCTTCTATGGCATCACCTTTTAAAGCACCTTTAATTTTAAGAGTGTACTGGAAAATTCATTTTGGCACTAGTATTTTACTAGTAAGTTACTAGTATTTGTTTAACACAAAATTTACACAATTTACATTTGACACAAAAATGAAAACATCAGCAAAAAACACTGACTGCATATCCCCCTTCATGTTTACAAACACAGCATAAGGAGGCGCAGCCGTTTAGAGGTAATTTCTGGTTAATGATCTGGTTAATGTCACAGAATTTACCGGTATTTTGCAAGTGATGTGTAAATGGTGCTTTACCGGTAAAAATACATAAGGTTGTTTCCTGTGTGAACAGCACATTTTTGTATTTACCAGTTATTTTTTGGCAATTTATTAGTATTACTGTGTGAAAGAGGCTATTGGTGCTCTAATTTGTTTTATGCAGATTGGGAAGGAACATCTTGGGCTGAAGGCCATCACAGACGTCCTGCAGGACCTGCAGTATAAGGTGAGCATAAGAGCTGGCTCACTAGAGACTATATCCAAAAATATGACTTACATGCTTGTGACCTAAAAAGTCTTTTTTGTCTGTACAGGGAAAGACAAAAATAATTCCATGTTTTAACCCCAACACATTACTGCCTGGTAATTTTGAGTTTATAATCTCTTATACTGATATTTGTGTTTTATTTGCATGTTTTGATATTTGACCTTTGGTGACAACATCTTGATAAATCCTAGTTAAAGGTTAGCAGTGTGTATCTGACTGCCTCCGTTGGTTTGCCTACTTCCTCAGATCCTCTCTTAAGAGATTACTGGGTGTACGAGGGCTCTTTAACCACACCGCCATGTAGTGAGAACGTCACCTGGATTCTTTACCGTTACCCCCTTACCATCTCTCAGATGCAGGTAACACCTCAACAACTATTGTAAAATATTATTATTATGTATGTAATACAGTATAGTAATATATAGTAGTGGCCAAACAAACTCTTAAAAATAAAGGTGCTTTAAAAGGTTCTTCACAGCGATGCCATAGAAGAACCTTCTTTCGCCACAAAGAACCTTTTGTGAAACAGAAAGGTTCTTCAGATGTTAAAGGTTCTTTATGGAACCATTTAGACAAAAAAGGTTATTCTATGGCATTGTGAAGCACCTTTATTTTTAAGAGTGTAGTGACAATAATTTTGTCAGTTAAATACCTTAAGATGACATATCATAAAAATCTGACTTGAAGTGCAATAATCAGGTCCCTGGTGCATCTACCAATCCAAGAAAACGTGAAAAAGACCAACCCAGTAACTTTGTTTTGGTAAGCCATTCTCTGCAAGCTTGTGAAAAAACGAGCCACTCCGATTTCACTCTCCTTGTGATGAAAGAAGACTTCTTATAATATTACCGCCCCTTAATCTGCATGTTTCCACTCACAGTGCCACCATTTTGTTTTTGCAAGCAACAGCGGTGTATGAGTTCTAACGCTATGGCGAAAGTTTGAGCAAAGCATGCTAACTTGTTGTTGGCTACACAGACGAGCACAGAACACTGTTTAGAGTCCCAGCCTCAGAGAAGACAAGACAGCAGTGGATTTATTGATTTATTTAGTGTATATTACACTGCTGCCACACAGATCTAATACAAATAAGCAATTTATTTCCCAGCTGTTCACCTTCACAGACATAACCGACTGTTTTTGTAGCTCCTGTGTGTTTTTAACAAAAACTGGTGTGTATTTGACAGTTTAAGCGCAATAAGACATAAAAGAGAACTTAGTTTACTCATGTCATGTGACAGCCGCTTTCTGTGCATGTACCTCAAAAGTGTGCGCTCAGAAAAACCTATATGAAAAGTTTAAACTAATATGGTTTGCATGATTTTAGTGTGACATGATAATTAAAACCAAACAGATGATTTTGGCAGAGATCTGAGATACAAGCTGTAAAGGCACTAGGGATTCGTGGTATACCGGTACTGGAAAAATACCAGTATATATTTCACGAGTTCGCCCTTACATCTAATCTGCTTGAGCGAGCATTAAGCATATTTTGGCGTGCTGTCCGGGGGAAGGGTTCCGGGCCGGAATACAGGCCGGAACCAGAGAACTCCCCCTGCTAGTGTAGGATCGAAACAGATTAGAAGTGGGGAGTAGGGGTGGAGGAGGGATGCCAAGAAACTATCGCTGGATGGAGGTAAGACGGCTGGTAATATATAGAGGATGCGCTGATTGAATGATTGGTTAAACAGGTTGCACCTGTGCCGAATGGGTTGATTATCTGATCGTGCTCCTCCTGAACCTTGTTTAATCAAACATCATTTAATTTCAAACGGTTCGATAGTAACATTTTGATCAATTCGGTATTTCATATGCTGTTGTTCTGAAGTTCACCTGTAGTGCTTCCCAAATTGCTGCAAAACAAGTAAACATGACAACAGAACAATGAAACACGCTCGAAACTAGTAAATAAAGACAACAGTAGAAGTGAAATATGGCATTAAGTTGCATACAAAACAGATGATAAAGGTGGCATACAGGAGGCAACACATCCAATCTTGCCGAGCATTTGTCACTTGCTCATCCTGATCT